>NW_015174284.1:497639-497753 GCF_001447785.1 Gekko japonicus | reverse complement strand
AAGACTTGCATTTTGATCCTGTTTGTTTTGTGTGCCCAGGTTGTGTTGAAGTGCCTGAGTTATTTTCTATGCCCAAAAATGTATATAGTTCAATAAATCTTCCTTTGTTGAGTT
>NW_015174284.1:496181-496347 GCF_001447785.1 Gekko japonicus | reverse complement strand
CCCCCCACACACTCCAAACTACTATGTTGGTAGACCTGGCCTCAGGAGAGCAGGTCTACCAACCCCCTTCAACTACCTTGGTAGACCTGGCCTCTGAAGACCAGGTGTACCCACCCCATTCCACTATCTTGGTGGCCCTGGCCTTTGGAGACCAGGTCTACCCACA
>NW_015174284.1:445622-495745 GCF_001447785.1 Gekko japonicus | reverse complement strand
GCCACATTTCACCCCCTCACTCTATCAACATTTCTCCCTATGTCCCTTCATTCTTTCCCTCCCTCACTCTTTCTCCCTTCCTCCCCAACGCTTATACTTCCCCCCCCCCCAACCCTCCTTATCTCCATCTCTGCCTGCCTGTCTTTCTGACTGTCTCTGTTTTCCCCCTCCTACCGTCCTGTCTCTCTCTCTCCCAACCCCTCTGTCTATCTGTCTTTCTGTCTGTCTGTGGCCCACCCACCCACCCTACCTTTCTAGGGCCCGTTGACTTCATCCTCAACGGGCTTTGCAGCTAGTTTTTACTATAAATCAAACCCTCAAACAGAAAGAAATAAACAAGCTAACAAAAGATAACAACTGTGACAAGTCTACAGATAAGCCTCTCTAAAAGGTTTCCACGTATCTAAAGGTATGTTTGTGGGCAGCTCTCGTCTTTTCATCCTCAACGGGCTTTGCAGCTAGTTTTTACTATAAATCAAACCCTCAAACAGAAAGAAATAAACAAGCTAACAAAAGATAACAACTGTGACAAGTCTACAGATAAGCCTCTCTAAAAGGTTTCCACGTATCTAAAGGTATGTTTGTGGGCAGCTCTCGTCTTTATGCAGGACATTCAAATGTTGATAAGGTTGTAAGGCCCTCAGTCCATTGGATTACATGAGGTAGGCCTTTATTTTTCTGCTGTTGTAATCTGACAGTGCAATCCTAAACAGGTATACTCAGAATGTTACTAAAGTCTGCTCAATGGGACTTACTTTCAGGAAATTGTTCTTAGGATTGCACTGTAAGTCTTTTAGCAACAGAAAGGGCACAGAGGGTCCATTTTTGTTGACCATCAGTTAGCCTCCAGGAGACAGGCAAATAGTTTAAAAGTATATAAGCATGCTCAAAAATCAATGAATATTCTGATACAAAATTTATATGAATAATTACTTCCTCACCAAAAGACCAAATAACTGGACAGGCCCAAAGCACAGGTTTAAAAGACTTTGTCATGTGAGTTACAACACCAGCTATTATACTTTATTTAGTCCTTTACTAAAAAAACAAACAAACTGTTGTGGTGTCCAGTATATCCTAAACATAATGTTTTGCTGAGTAGTCACACCTTCAGATCCATAGAAACAACAAGCCATATCCCATTGCTTTGGCAAAATAGGGCAATCTACCTCCTTATTCGAATCATTTCTGAGACTTTGCATAACATATTGATTCATGGACATCAAATATTTATAAATTGAGAGCAGGCTGTCCAAACCATAGGCTATCAAAGCTGTCAGGAGCAACCTGCTAAAAGTTGGGGTTTAGTTTTTTAAAAAAATAAACATGGATTAATTAGCTAAAAACAAATCAGCTGTAGTGGAATGTGTGTCACGGGTCAGTCAGGGCTCAGCAAGGACTCCTCTGGAGAAGAGGAGCCCTGTGTAGCCAGCTCAGAGTCAGCAGAAACCAGCAAGCAGGAAGACAAACTTCAGGCTTCTCAGAATTCACAGCCAACAGTCTCCAGCCCTAAGTCAACAGGTGAATCTAAGTTTATCGTTCCCAGCCCTCCAGTATCCCCAACATTCTCTGAGCACCGCAGAAAGAGGCTACAAGCAAAACTATAGGAGAGACGACAAAGTGCTCGCCTCCTGCTTGGGTAGTTACAGAATTACTCCCGAGCGGTTGGTTGCAAGTTTAACCCTTAGGCACGTGCCTATAAAAAACAGCCAAGGAAAGCTGTTAGGTGTGGAAGCAATGTCATTATACTGCTGACTCTGTGACCACTGCATTGGACATGGCCTTGCTTGTGTGATTCTGGATTGGTTCCTGACCTTGTCTCATGGCTTTGTGATCTCTGCTCATGAGGAACCTTTGGACTGCCTGACTATGCCTTTTGGACAACCCCTTGGTAACATCTTTCTCGGCTCTTGACTCTGCAACTGGGCTCTTGACTTGGCTTCTTGTACTCAGACTCTTCCTGCCCTGTGACTTGCCATCAAGTTGCAGCCAATCTATGGTGACCCCCAAAGGGTTTTCAAGGAAAGAGATGAACAGAGGTGGTTTGCCATTGCCTGCATCTGAGTAACAGCCCTGGACTTCCTTAGTGGTCTCCCAGATGACCCCACTTCTGAGATTTGTTGAGACTGGGCTATCCTGGGCCACCCAGCTCAGGGAAATTAGCTACTAAACACTACTAGCAGTTGTTACTTCTCCCTAAGAAGTGTGTCTGCTTTCCTTCTTACCAGGAAGCACTTGTGCTCTCCAAACTGATGAAACAGAAATGAACTACACTGAGCATTTCAATTTCTCCCCCAAGGTTGAAAGTTTGCTGCACCTCACCTGCTTTAATGAAGCTTGTGTGGGCTGAGAAGAAAAGCTATTACTTTTGACATCTGAGATGCAAGAGATGATTATATTCGATTTTGAGCTGCTTGCAATGATGCTTTTCCCCCCCCTCTGCACCTTAATGCTCTTTCTTAAAGCAAGGAAACCTAATTTGGATGGCGCTGTAAATTAAGAATGGATGAAAAAGATTGCAACTTTTTTTAAAAAAAAATGAGGTTTTTCAATATTTTCGACTGCATTTCTTGGATTCTAGACAGAAGTTTCACCATCCACTTTTTTCACAAATGAGGGTTGTTATGAGGGTAAAATTGGGGATGGGGTGTAGGAAGTAAAACCCTTTATGTTGCTCTTAGCCTTTTGGAGGAATGGTGGAAATTAAATATCCTCTTTCAGGAACTAAATCCTGAAGAATAACAGTTTGGGATGGGCAAAAGAAATGATCGATTCAATGAAATAATTAACTTCTGGATCTCTCTGCCACCGAATATAGTGATGGTTATTAAATTATATGGCATTAAAAGGGGCTTAGGTGGCTATTTGCCATAATAAGCTATTGGAACTTCCATGTTCAGAGGCAGTTGTCCTCTAAATACCAACAGCGAGCTGCAGCATTGCATCAAACAAGATGCTGGTTTGCTCTTATGCTTCTAGCAGTTTTTTCATTTGGCATTTTCTAAATTTTTAAACTAGGACAAGGGAAGGCAGCATGGCATAGCCCAATCTTCTCCAATCTGGGAAACTTAGCAGGGTCAGTGCTTGGATGGGAGATCCCCAAGGAAGACTTCACAGAAGAAAGCTTCTTACTTGCCTTGAAAGCTCCTTGCTGGGGTTGCCATAAGTCTGTTGTGACTTGACACCACTTACATATAAACCAGGACAAAATAAGGATAGTGATATACCAGGTCTTAAAACCACAAAATGAAAACCAACCCAGATAAAAAACACAGGAAAGGGCTAACGCAGTTGTGTTTTAGAGTTGCCATTTTCAGTAGGGTTGCCAGCTCTGGGCTGGGAAATAGCTGTAGATTTGGAAGGCAGAGACTGAAGAGGGTGGGCTTTGGGGAGGAGGAACCTCAGCAGGATATAATGTCATAGAGTCCACCCTCCTAAGCAGCCATTTTATGCAGGGGAACTGATCTTGGTCATCCTGAGAGCAATTGTGACAGAAGATCTTCAGGTGCCACCTGGAGGCTGACAACCCCACAATTTGTGTGTGGAGGGTCATCAGTCTGATTATATTCAGTAAAGTCCTGGAACACTTTGGGCATGTAATGTACTGTCGCCATTACCACGTGTAGTGCATTCAGCCTGACATGCCCGGACTTGCCCGGGCTGGCCAGGCAATATTCCTCAGTAGCTTCAGTCGAAAGACAAAGGATCCGTAGGATCCTAGCCGGCCCAATCAAAGGGCCAGCTTCCCAGCCGGGGGACCAATGGTCGCCCGGTTACTGTAAATAGCCTATCGGGAGTGGGGGGTGTGTTTAGGTGTGCTGGTGGCGGGTTTTCTGAACGCATATAAACCGGCCTGCGAGCTGGTTTCTTTGTCTTGTTCCTGATCTAATAAAGTACTCTGCTGAATCACTCTTGCTGAATCACTCCACGTTCTGAGTACTTTTCACTGGCGACGAAGGTGGGATCTGCAACCCCATGAACAAGACCCGGACGCCAACACGAGCACCGCACCGAGCCTGACGCCGAGACTCCCCGGGACCGCGCAGCTTCGCATCCCAGCTCCCGGCAACTGCTCATCGCTCCGCTCCCGGCTCCGCTTCGCACGCTGCTGACCCCTGGGCAGCAGCACCGCTCTACACGCCCAGTCGCTGCCGCCGCCTAGCCACGCCGCAGGCTTAGCCCGCTCGACCAGCGCATCCGCCTCACCTGATCCCCGAGCGTCCAAGAGCATCCACGGAGATGTCGGAGCAAAACGCCACCTCCGCTCCCTCCTCTGCTTCTACCTCCTCATCCTCCGGGCCCAACGCATCCTCCGGGGTCGCCACCGCCGCGCAAACCGGAACCTCGCACGAGGGCATTGCTCCTTTTGACTTGGCCCACCCCGAACGATGGACCACATGGGTGAGGATCCTCAAGCACTACCTCGCCTGCATGCGGGTCACCGACGCTGAATTGAAGAGGTCCCAGCTCATACGCCTGTGTGGGATGGACACCCTGCTGCTTTTGCAGAACCTGATCTCACCAAAGGAGGTAGAGGAGGTGAGTTTCGAGGCCCTCATCACGGCTCTCACTGACTATGGGGGGAGGGGTGTAATGTACTGTCGCCATTACCACGTGTAGTGCATTCAGCCTGACATGCCCGGACTTGCCCGGGCTGGCCAGGCAATATTCCTCAGTAGCTTCAGTCGAAAGACAAAGGATCCGTAGTACTTTTCAGGGCATATATAAACTGCAGGCGTCATCAGTTAATCCTGATGAAGTTGTTGCTGTGCATTGGCAAAAATTTATGAGCCTCATCCTCTTTTCCATAGCATTTCTAAGCTCCACAATTCTGGCAGTGGAACCTAACTATATCTGGAATGCATAGCCAGGGTTTGCTTCCATGTAACCCTAGGATTTTCCTCTCTCTTTGGTCACAAGAAAGGCCTGACTGAATTATTGTGGCATCCAGTATGGCTTCCGTGGAGTCCAGTGGTGGAGCATCACTGGAAATTAATCTCAAACTTTGTATTAAACAAAGGGCAACTACATTATTTATTTATTTATATCCCACCCTCAGAGGGCACAACACATCATTTCACAGTAAAAAGACATTAAAGTGTACAATTTAAATCCAGTTTAAAACCAATTCAAAATAAGATGGCAGAATAAGACTTTGCTTCTATGTACCGTGTCTTCAGATTAGCACTGGGGGAAGGATCTGATTAACAGATGGACTTTTTAAAAGAAAACTCAAAATATTTTTATTAAATAGTTTATTAAATATGTCCAAGTATATAACACATTTTACGATAATAAGGATTAGATGGGAATAGCTTTGTTGTAGACAAATATTAAACAATAGGATCTCTGCAGATTGCATAAATCTCTTGCCTTTTACAACAGATGGACTTAAGAAACTCCAAGGGAGTATGTAGGGTTGCCAACCTCCAGGTGGTGGCTGGAGATCTGCTATTACAACTGATCTCCAAGGAACAGGGATCAGCTCATCTGGAGAAAATGGCTGCTTTGGACGGTGGACTCGATGGCAGTATAACCCACTGAAGTCCCTCCCATCCCCAAACCCCGCCCTCTTCAGGATCCCAAATCTCCAGGTATTTCCCAACCCGGAGCTGGCAAACCTAGGAGTCTGGCCATTTTTTTTCTTGTTCCTCAGTCCCAAAAGTTTTGATTCTGCCTTGGTGTACAGCACAACACCATTTTAAGACTTACAGGAAACCACAAATAGCGTCTTTAACGTGCCACAAGACTCCTGTTTAATTTTGCCATTGACTTCAAGGCTATTCCACTATACTTCCAGACGGCATGAAGCTTTCTTCTACTGAGTCTACTCCTGACAGGCAGCTGCTTTCCAAGTTCTCAGATGGAGGTCTTTCATATCACCTCCAACGTGATCCTTTTTTAACTGGAGGCATTGGGGATTGAACCTAGGACCATCTGCATGCAACACAGATGCTCTCCTACTAAGCCACAGCCCCACCCAACCTTCCTGTCCTTCTTTGCAATACCTGTCTAGTGTTTGGAGATCTAGCTGGCTTCCTCTTGGGTCTTCCTCAACCACTAGTGGGGTTATCAGCCTCCAGGTGGGGCCTGGAGATCCCCCGCTTTTACAAGTGACCTCCAGCTGACAGAGATCAGCTCCCCTGGAGAAAATGGCTGCTTTGAAGGGTGGACTCTATGGCATTCTATCCTGCTGAGGCCCCTCCCCTCCTGAAACCCTCCCCTCTCCTGGATCCACCCCCAAAGTCTCCAGGTGTTTTCCAACCCAGACCTGGCAACCCTAACCGCTGGCCTTACTGTTTTGGCACAGCTTTGATTCTGGCAGCACTCACGTTATGGGGGGGGGGGGCTAGTTGTTCCAATTACATTCTGATTACTTTCTGAATTTCTTTTTGCTGCTTTTGGATCTCTGGCCTATGCTTCAGGTTCTGCATTGTTTGGTGGCCTATGAGCTGCCTTGATGATTCTGCACAGAGGGAAAGATGGAGAGAAAGATTTTGATAAATAATACACTAATTGCCTTCTGCTTTGTGCCTTAGAGTAAGAATCCTATCGAAAAAGAGTGATTACCCAAATATATTACCTATCCATATAGTACAATTGTGACCAATTTAAACTGCGAATTGGTACAAGGAACAACTAATTTGTCTGCCCTTTTTTTCTTTAAATTCCTTAAAAACTAGGAACAAACTATGTCTACACATCAGGAAAGGCAAGTAAGAACATGGAAGAGTGTTTTTGGCACACTCCCAGAGAGCCATGATGGATTGATCTTTAGGCCCATGGTTTAAATATCTCTATGAACTTGCTGTTAACAATTATCATCCATCTATGTTCAACGGAAGCATATTCACAAGAGCACAGTAGATGATGCAAAGGACCAAACGCTTATTATTTTTTATTTTAATTATCTATATACTGCACTCTTGGCCATTTTGGGTGGGATTCTACTGGCTCTACCACAAAGTTTTGACCAATAATCCTCCACACTGTGACTCCATCAGTGAGCCCCAGCACAGTATACTCAAGGTTCAACAGCTGCCAGCAGGGCTTTTTTTGTAGAAAAAGCCCAGCAGGAACTCATTAGCATAACAGGCCATACCCAACAGCAGGACTCAGTAGCATATTAGGCCAGACCCCTGACAGCACATCTCATTAGCATATTAGGCCACACCCCCATGTTATCAGACGTGTGGTCATCCAGCCACACCCACCTTTTGCTTCTTATTCGGTTTACCTTGTCTGTTGTCAAAACCCAGGGCTTTTTTGGAGCAGGAACTCCTTTGCATGTTAGGCCACACACCCCTAATGTAGCCAGTCCTAATGAGAGTCTGCTGTTGGGTGTGGCCTATTATGCTAATGAGTTCCTGCCAGGCGTGGCCAACTTGGGAGCCAGCTGGAACTCCGTTCCTGTGCGTTCCTGCCCAAAAATAGCCCCCACCAGCCTGGTGATCGTGGCTGTATAGAAAAAGGCTTTTCTAAAATCCTTGCTGGTAACACTACCACGTGATTCCTGTCACCTGTGCAAATGGCTTGCCAGATGGCCAGGCTGCATCTCCATATGCAAGACACTTTGACACCTCTGCAAAGAGAGAGCGACTTGCCGGTGCCTTTCCAAGCATGGGACGAGCTATGTCCAGTACATTAGCACATCAAAATTTATTTATTTATTTATTTTCATTACATTTATACCCCGCCCTTCCTGCGAACGGGCTCAGGGCGGCTTACATGAGCACGAAGTACATATATATAATATACAATATATAAAATGAATAAAAACAGATTAAGAATTCACTTCCATCCGTATGCAAGAGAGAGAAGAAACAACTCCACATTTTGCATAGCAGAGGGGAAGACTTGGGCCCCGCTTAGATGTCACACGGTCTTCTGGCGGTAACACTCTCTGGAGAACGGTGATGGTAATGGCAGTGGCAGTGGCGGCTCCTACTCATACGCCTGGCAGAAGAGCTCCGTCTTACAGGCCCTGTGGAACTGCAAAATGTCCCACAGGACCCTGATCTCCTCCGGGAGCTCGTTCCACCAGATAGGAGCCGCCACTGAAAAGGACCTGGCCCTTGTTGCAACAAGCTTGGCCTCCTTAGGGCCTGGGGTCACCAGCCGGTGTTGTGACCCCGACCAAAGTGCTCTTTAAGGAATATGTGGGGAAATGCGGTCCCTCAGGTATGTCGGACCCAGGCCATGTAGGGCTTTAAAGGTAAGCACCAGCACTTTGAAGTGAATCCGGTATGCTATAGGGAGCCA
This sequence comes from Gekko japonicus, assembly GCF_001447785.1. Taxonomy (NCBI): domain Eukaryota; kingdom Metazoa; phylum Chordata; class Lepidosauria; order Squamata; family Gekkonidae; genus Gekko; species Gekko japonicus. The sequence goes on along the minus strand of NW_015174284.1, from coordinate 487,483 downwards.
GTGCAGCATAGGTCGGGTGTGCTCCCACTTAGGGGTGCTGACCAACAACCTAGCTGCAGCATTCTGCACCAACTGCAGCTTCCGGATTTGCGACAGAGGCAGCCCCATGTAGAGAGCGTTACAGTAGTCTAGCCTTGAGGTGACCATCGCATGGATCAGTGTAACCAGGTCGTTGTGGTCAAGGAAAGGAACCAACTGCCTCACCAGCCGAAGATGGTAGAAGGCCGATCTGACAGTGGCTGCCACCTGGGCCTCCATCATTAAGGTGGGGTCCAGGAGCACTCCCAAGCTCCTAACCTCCCTGGGACAGCTATGCCCAGTACATTAACACATCAAAAGCAGTCCCTGGCATGACACATGGTCAATAGCAGAGGCTGGAGTGGGATGCCCAACTCCTAGCCAATCAAAACATACCTTGCCTGACAACGCATGGTAACCAGAGATGGGAACGCCTTCCCACTCTCTTACTATTGGGTAAATGGCCATGCCTGGTGGTGACGGAGGGGGGGGGGTATATCTGCAATGATCCCTATGGGAAACAGAGAGTTAGAGGAGAGTTAAGGGAAATCCTCTCTGGAAACAAAGAGTTCTGTTGGATGGACTGTTTGCTGTTAACATTGAGTGAGACTGTTAGGCAGCCAAGCTGGACTAGCTGCCCACAAAACCATGAGGTTTCTCTTCAAGATTCCCTGGTGAGACCTTGGACTATTTGCACACCAGCCTGGTTACTATGAATTACCTCTATCGTGTAGCTAGAGCTGAACAAGCTATAGATATCTTTTGCTAGTCTCATGTTATATGCATGCTTGTGCACTGAATAAAGATAATATATAATCAATATTATCTGGACCTGTTTCCTCTGTTGCTACCTGATTTCTAAGACTGAATCTTGTGCCTAAAGCCGTTTGCCTAAGGAGGCTACCACTGTGGTACTTAATTGTTTGCAGCCCTGGTGCAGAGCTGGTAAAGAGGGTCAGTCCAATAAAGCAAGAAGGAGTTTGGGATCTCTGCTCCTGAGCTGTGGCGCGGGACTGGTTAAAAGAGAGATCCTGGTGGCACACTACCGGTAAAGCCTGGAGAGTGTACAGACATTCTCCTGCCGTTTTTTAAAAATTGTTCTTGAACACTTGGTTTCTCTCCCCATCCCTGGACTAGGGTGAGAGCCTGCCCCGGTGGGGGTCTGGCAACCCTGTCTCCAGACTAAGGAGATCAGCCCCCCCAGAGAAAATGCCAAATTTAGATGTCAGATTCTATGGTATACAAGAGAGTCTAGGAGAAATGGAAGTCCCAGAGTGGCATCACAACCCTGCTGAGCTCCCTCTCCTCCCCAAATTCCACCCTCCCCAGACACTCCCTCCAAATCTTGGGAATTTCCCACAACATAAATGGCAACATTAATTTAAACAAATTACAACATTAAGGACCATCCCTTCCTGTATGAAGTGGTGCATAAACTCCCTGCTACTTAACAGTTCCTTCTCACCGTCCCTTGTATTTCTAGGGTCCAGTCTGTTGCTAGCCATGTATGTTTTTCTGTCATTGTCCCCTATCTGTGAAACAGCCTCCTGAAGGATAGGGAGTCATCTTCTGTTTTTCTAGCTTTTAAAAAGGAGTGTAAATTGAATTATATAGGAGGGTATTTGGGCCCTCACTAAGCATGTAACTTATGGGCAAGGGCTATGTAAGAGGGATATTGTGTTTCAATGACATCCTCTGCACCCATACAAAGCCTAACTCATCAAGATGCAAAGAGAAGGCAGGGAGATGCCTGAACCACTCGAAACAGGTGAATTTTCAAGGTCCCCCCCCCTCCTCTTCCATGGTTGTTTGGAATAAAGGGTAAACTTTTGAGAAGAGCTCATAAGAGACAGAGAGTCTGGCACTCATGACCAGATAGTGACCATAAGAAGGAATCCAAGACATACTGAAGGGGTGGAGTGTCGAATAATGCCAAGCTCCAATTTTTTGGCATGTTACGGTGTCTATGGTATCGGATGAAGGGAGCTTTGACTCATAAGCTTCCACCCAGACAATCAGGTTGGTCTCAAAGGTGCCCACTGGACTCAAGTTTAGCTGTTCTACCGCAGACCAACATGGCTGCCCTCAGAAACTTTCTTTAGGGCATGTTAGTATCAGAGTCACATGCTCTGAGAGCCAGTGTGGTGTAGTGGTTGGAGTAGGATCTGGGTGGCCCCATTATAAATCCCCACTTGACCGTGGAAGTTATCCAGACCTACCTCACCGAGTTGCTGTGAGGATAAAATGGAGGAGAGCAGAATGATGTAAGACAGATGCTTTGGGTCCCCATGGCATTGAAAAGAGGGGGGGGGGCTATAAACAAAGCAAAGAAATAACATCTTTATACACCCGCCCTACTTCTGAGTAAGAAGAAGCCCCTGGGGTCCTTGTGGTGTAGCTGTTGTTGAAACAAACAAACATGTTATGTTCTCCTGCCGGTTCTATCAGGAAATACGTGTTAAGCTTATTCTCCCTCTTCGCAGAAGGTTCCCAGGCTGCTCTGAGTTTTTAAGGAAGCCTCTTATGGCCATCAGGTTGCAGACTACAGCTTCCTGTGCAAAGGATTTTTGCAGCTGTCTGTAAAATTCGCAAAGATATTCTATGCAGTACACCAGATTTTTAACAATATCCATTTTAATCTGTAATTATCTATTTTAAAGCATTTTATGTAGCCCATTTATTTATTGGTTTATTATTGATTAATTTATAATTCTAGCATACTGTGTATTGTGATTTGTGCTGGTCCTTGACCATTTTAATTTTTTTTAAAAGCCCCTGGGGTAGTGTTCAGCCTGGATGATTGCAGAACAGAGCATGAAAGTTTCTTTTGTTGCTTTTGTTGTATTTTCTTTATCTACGTAAGGGACAGGGATAGCACAGATGGGGGCACACAGGTACTCATACAGAGGTGTGAATCTACTATCCCATATAAAATCTCAGGAAAAAGAGATACTGCACATTCTGACTCTGGCATTGCCTCCTCCAAGTCAATCTCTGCAGGAGATGGGTAACCTTCGATGGGATTATACCTCTAAACAGAGACAGACAGACAGACAGAGATGCCTGAATTATCCATTCACAGAGGCAGCTGTCCATTGTGTCTCTGCAGGAGTGGCTGCTTTCAGCTTTCCAAAATAAGCCCAGTCCCTTACTAACATGGTGACCATGGGTGGGCTCCTATGAGGACAGGTTCTTTTCATTCACCCTTGCTCAAAAAGGAAAACTTCTGAAGGAATGCAAGTGAATTACGCCACCATTTTTCATTCAGAAAAATAAGGGTGCTAATTCCGATAACATTGCTCTCATCAAAAAATAACAGATTGTAATTGTGGGCTACAATCATTTATAGGATGAGAGAGAAAGAACTGTGCATCAGAAACAAGTTACATTTTGCTCTCCAGAATGAACACCATTGACAAATATTCTCAACAACAATAAAAAAGCCAGCTTATGACCCATTTCGAGTACAATCTTATTCATGCAAATACAATGGTAATTCCAACTCTGATAATTTTACCATGACATTCAATTAGGTGCATCTCTTCCACATATTGGAAAAAGGCATTGCCGCTACAAATTTTGCCATATAAAGTATGTCTACCATAGTAGCTTCCCATTCTGTTTCTTAACAAGTAAATCTACTATCACCTGAGGGGGGGAAATTCCTGAAGAATAAGAAATAAAATAAGAGACCATTAAAAAGAAACATGCATGTGATAAGAAAACATAGCAATACCCTTATATAGAGAATTGGTTCAGAGACCAGGCAAAACCATAGTTTGCTTAAACTACCTGAAAGCCAATGTGGCATAGTGGTTAGAGTGCTGGACCAGGACCCGGCCAGTCTGGGTTTGAATCCATGGAAGCTTGTTGGCGGACTTTGGGCCAGTCACACAGTCTCAGCCTAACCTACCTCACAGGGTTGTTGTGAGATGCAGGCTGGAGTAAGATGGGGGAATAAGATGGACCAGATGACCAGATGACCCAAGCACTTGGCCTGAACCAGTTAGGAAGCCAACTTGTCTGCTGACTTGCTGTTCACCCAGTACCAAGGTGTATGGACGGGTAACTTCCATTTCATTGTATCTGAAGAAGTGTGTTTTGCACAAGAAAGCTTATACCTTGAATAAAACTTTGTTGGTCTTAAAGGTGCCACTGGACTCAAACTTTGCTCTGCTGCTTCAGACCAACACGGCTACCCACCTGATTCCATTAACTACTGTGCAACTTACTAGCATGAACATACATCTTGTTTGCCAGCAATACAATGCAGGCTGGAATACCACCCAGATAGACCTTCAGCGGAGGCCATAGATTCTTCTAGAAAGGAAGGGAATCTTAGAATCATGTCTGCCAGATGAGCAAGATCTAGGCTGCTGGGCTTGTGTTTCTCTTCAAATTGGAGGCACTTAAGGCTGGGCATGGCCAGAGGCTCTTCCAGCGGGGAGGGAGTCTTGGGGAGACATCTGCCAGCTGCATAAGATCTGCGTGGAGCTTCTGTTTTCCTTTCAGTTGCAGGTATTTGAACCTGGACATGGTCAAAGGGACGTCTAGCGGGGAATGGAATCTTGGGACTGTATCTGCTGGCTGCATAATACACACGCTGAGCTTCTATTTCCCTTCCAGTTGTAGGTTCTTTGGGGAAGAAAGACATGGGCACCACAAAATGCATTGGTAGGCACCAGGATGTCCATTGGCACTACATTGGAGATCTCTGATCTACTCTCTCTACAACAGCTCCTCAGGGTCTCAGGCAGAGCTCCTTTCACAGTCATAGAACCATAGAATCACAGAACCTCCAGGGCCATCTAGTTCTGCCGCCTGACTGGAGATCCCAAAGACTGAGCTGGGGATCAGTATGCATCTCATCGCATTTGGACAGTCAACAAGTTGGCTTCCTAACTGGTTCAAGCCAAGAGCCTGGGTCATCTGGTCCATCTTATTCCCCCATCTTATTCATTTACAGACATGTTCCAGTGGGTCATCCATGTTATATTTGCTGTAAAAAAAAAAATCAAGAGTCATCATGTTCAATTTATTATAGCATCAGCTTTTCATTTTACTTCATCTAACAAAGCAAGCTGAAGCCTACAAAAGCTTATGTTACAATAGATTTGTTAGTCTTTAAGGTGCCACAGGGCACTTCTTTTTGTTTTAAAAAATATGTATGAATTGCTTTCCAATAGTAGCTCTCAGAGGCAGGTACAGGGGGTGGTTTTTTAATGTTATAACAATGCAGTTCTGTTTTGAAATCAGCAATTATTCAACACCACAACCAGAAATCAAAGTCAGCTGCACAATCCTGTCAGATATCATTAGACATTAAAGACTTTGGCAAACAGAAAGGGCTTCAAAGGACTTTTAAAAAACCTTATCAACACAAAATACAAACATTTACAATTTTTGTTTGGTTTTCAGTACATTCTGGTTGGATCTGTCAAATCTTTCTTTAATGGAAAAACTCACCTTCCAATGGAGATAGATTTTTTCCAGTAGAGAAAGACTTTCTCAGATAGGGGGAAATCGTTCTGAGTTGGAAGAAGACTTGTGGAAGAGATTCATAGGATTCAACATGGTGGAAGGGAAGATCCAGCCCAATATGGGTAGCAACATGATAGATAATATTCTAATAATGCTAGATGAGGCATACTCAGTGAGGCTAGAGGATCACACATTAGATATGAGTTAAAGCCTTTGTCAAAAACAGTCAGATCTTAGGCTCCATGGGGTTCAAAAGGCAAATTGGTTCCATTGTCTGGGAGCTGATATGTAAGCAGTCTGCCCAGAAGTGGCCACCTGTCTGATGTGGACTCTCTAGGAAATTGTCTCTGGCAGATCTCAAGGAGCAACCGAGTGGAGTATACACATGAACTCTGAAATACCTGCCCCTTCAGTACTGGCATCAATTGTCCATTCATCTCCGGATGAGATTGCAGATCCCAACAAGCTCTCTGACCCGACTGTCCTCCAAGACTATGGCTGGAATCCTAAGAATGCTTTTGTGGGAGTAAGCCCCACCAGACAAAATGGGACTTACTTCAGAGTCAAACTGCTTGGGATTCCTCCGTCTGTCTACTTGAGACCCTGGAAAATATGACAGCATCTTCCTACAGATCACTACTTGATTTGCATTCCATGCAATTCTCCGGTGTTACAATTATTGGTGGAATCTTTAGCTAGCAATTTTCTAGATAGACAGGAGCAATGCATGAATCCAGATGAGCTTGAGATGATGACCTGCAGAGTTATAAATGTTAAAGGTATGAACAACCTGCTCCACAGAACTCTCAAGACTCTCCTGCTTCTTTTTCCATGTAAATGACTATTGTTAGAAAGTTGCATTATTGAAATGTCAAGCACAAGCTAGGGAGGGAGATTATGCAAAGTGCCTGGGCCAAGGTCTCTCTGACTCTCTCTTCCTGTTTCAGTAGGCAGTCAATGGAGGTCCTGGTTGAGCTTTCATTGCCATGTCTTTGCTGGATTAAAGTGGACATTTTCTGTGAACATCAGAGTAATTCAACTTGGTATAGACCCTCCCATACATTCCCATGTGCCAGCCGTGGCCCTCAGCCTGCCAAATTCTTTCCATTCCTCCCCCTCAAGGAAGCCCCCCCACACACACACATCAACTGCTCATATCTTTTCTATAGTCGCTTTCACCTTATGGAACAAGGTCACTGAGGAGATGAGGGGGTTGTCGTCTCTAGAGGTATTTAAGAGGCGATGCAAAGCCATTGTATTGGCCAGAGACTTATATGCTGATGCAGTGGCCCCGGAGAGACAGCAGGTTTGACCTGGGATTTACATCAGCTGGAGGTTTTCCCCCCTATAGGGTCTCATTTGAACCACCGCTGGCCCTGTGGGTGAAAGAGCGGTCGAAGGCAAGGAGTGGGCGCGTGTCCCCAGAGGAGGGACTGGAACTGGCCCACAGGATGGAGGTGGCAGATTGAGAGAGGCGACAGCTGCAGAGGGATCTGGAGGACCTTTTCCATGCAATCCCGCAGTTGGTAATCCAAGCTATTAGGGAGGAGAGGGAAGCCCACACGGTGGCACTGGTGGTGCCTGCAGCCCCACCGGCTCCCCCGCAGCAGCCCCAGCCTGGAGATGTGCCCAGGCCGGGTCCGGGGGAGGCCCCGGCTCGACCCCCCCGCCCCGCCAGCCCAAGAGGCCCGGTCATTCATCGCCCGAAGGACCTCATCGAGGCCATGTTCGACGGGAACCCTGAGGAACTTTCCTATTTTGTGGTTTGAGTGATGAAGTTCGTGGAAAGATTGGGCCACCTGTTCCCAGATGACAGTAGCCGCGTAGATGTGGTAGCGGCACGCTTGCGGGGCCTCATGGTGGCTTGGTGTGTGGGGCTGCATAATGCGCGGGGCCCAGAGCTAGTGAATTTGGACGCTTTATGTGGACGTTGTGGGCTCAATTTGAAGACCGGAATGCCGGGCCCAAGGCAAGGGTGTTTCTATGCACCCTGAAGCAAGGCAAGAGATCCGTGTGGGAGTACTCCTCGGAATTTAAATTGCATGCAGCCAAAGTTCAGACTTGGCCTGATCCAGTGCTGGCGGAATTATACAGAGTGTGGCAGAATCCGGAAATTCAGGAAACGGTCCTACGAGCGGTGGATTCAGTCTCCCTCCCAGTGTGGATGCAAGAGGCGGAGAGTGCGGAAACCTGCCTGAACACCCTGCGTCTCGACATCGCAACAGCGGGAGGTAAACCGACCACTTTGGCTCAGAAGGGAAAACCAATGCGGCAATCCGAGTCTACTCGAGAGCAACGCATGCATCAAGGGCTCTGTCTGAAGTGTGGGGAAAGGGGCCATTTCGCGGCTGACTGCAGTGGGGTGGGCCCCGGGAAGCAGGGGCCGAGCGACCAGGCGAAGGTGCGCCCAGCCACCCCAGCAAAAAAGTCGACCGGGAAACCAAAATACGCGAAAGCCTTGCAAGCCACCCCTGAGGAATTAGAAGACGACTCCAGTGAAGATGATCCCGAGCCGGCGGGAAAAGGCCCGGTCCTGCTGTGAGAGGCGCGGAGCAGCAGGGCCCGATCCCAGAGGCTCCCCCCCCCCGTTTTTTGTGACTGTGAATTTGACTAACCCCGGCCTTGGAACGCATATCCATGTACAGGCCCTTATTGACTCGGGGTGTGGGAGGGATCTCATCAACCCCTCCCTCATTACGGGGCTAGAAGCGGGGGTGGTGAAGCTAGAAGACCCTTTGATTTTTACCCAAATGGATGGGTCCACTATGAAAGAACCTTGTGAATATGAGACTGTACCATTACGGGTTGGGGAGGGGGATCATTGGGAGGAGCGGCTGTTCGTGATCACCCCAGCCGCCAGATTCCCACTGGTCCTAGGAGGCACATGGCTGCATGGGCACGATTCTTACATACTGTGGGATAAAGGGAAGGTGCAATTCATCTCACCCAGATGCAGGGAGCACCGGTGGGACCTGAAATGGGGCCAGCAGCCGATAGCGGAAACTCCTAGGGTGTGCCTGGGTCAAGACGAGCTGCTATCCATTCCCCCCGAGTATCGGGACTTGGCCAAGGTGTTTGAGGAGGAAGAAGCCGATGATCTCCCACCTCATAGACACTTGGACTGTAGCATTGAAATATTGCCTGGCCAGAAACTACCCAAGGGGTGCATTTACGAAATGGGGCCAGCTGAGAAAGATGAACTGCGCAAGTTCATAGACAAAACCCTGGCCCGTGGTTTCATCAGACCGGCCTTGTCTTCATTTGCGGCCCCAGTATTGTTCCAGAAGAAGAAAGATGAGGGGTTGAGACTATGCACGGATTACAGAGGCTTAAATGCAGTGTCATCAACTAATGCATATCCCATGCCATTGATCAAAGACTTGCTAGCGGAAGTGGCCAAAGGGAAAATCTTCTCTAAGTTGGATCTTCGGGATGCGTACTTTCGAGTGTGCATCAGGGAGGGGGACGAACATAAGACTGCCTTCAACACCCCGCTCAGACAGTTCGAGTACCGGGTGATGCCGTTTGGTCTTCAAGGGGCCCCGGGGGTCTTCATGAATTTGATCAATGAGGTGTTGCACAAGCATTTATTCAAAGGGGCCCTTGTTTACCTAGATGATATCTTGCTGTACTCCCCCGACCTACCCTTCCACGTGAAATTAGTGCAGGAGGTGTTAACCACATTGCACAAGCACAAACTGTTTGCCAAGCTGTCTAAATGCCAGTTTCATAAGACACACGTTGACTTCTTGGGATATTGGATCTCTGACAGGGGTCTGGAGATGGACCTGGGGAAAGTTTGCGATGTGCTGGGGTGGGGGGTACCCCACACCCGACACCAGCTCCAGTCCTTATTCGGATTCGCAAACTTTTACAAAAACTTTTTGCCCAATTTTGCCCAGGTCAGCTTATCTCTGACGGACTTATTAAAGACTAAGGGGAAGGGGGCAGAGGCTAAGAAGCCGGGCACGACGTTGCAATGGAGTAAAGAGTTCCAGGAGGCTTTCGAACGACTCAAAGCCTTGTTCACCTCAGAGCCAGTTCTTGCCCACCCCGATGAAATGAAAAAGTTCATTAGGCAGACTGATGCGTCAGATGTTGCCATGGGGGGGGGCGATCCTCCAAGGGCGGGGGACGGGCTTGTTACATCCCTTAGCATACGTGTCAAGGAAGTTCAATGACACGGTACATAACTGGTCTGTTTGGGAAAAGGAGGCGGGGCAATAAAACTCGCCTTATCCACATGGAGACATTGGTTGGAGGGAGCGCAAGTCCTGTTCAAGGTGTGGACTGATCATAAAAACTTGGAAACGCTCAAAACACCCCGGTGTCTTAATGCTAAACAACTAAGGTGGGCAGATTTCTTTTCCAAATTCCAATTAATCACTTCCCCGGCTCCGCAAAATCTTTGGCTGAAGCCCTGTCATGCCTACCCCAACACAATAGCCAACGGGAGGTGATTTTGGACTCGGTGTTCACGCCTTCTCATCTGGGCGGAGCAGTGACGAACCGCAGCCAGACATGCCCCACTGCTCCACCCCCTGTGACATGGGACACAGACCCTCCCAGTCCAGATCAGGGGGGGGAGACTTGGCACAGTACGTTCGCCTCCGCCTTCTCGGAGGGCAACAAGACAGTTCTCGAAGCAGATGGGGATTTCGAGCTATGGGCAGATGGCTGTTGGTATCGAGGACATAAACTGTTAGTTCCCCTTTCCCTCAGGGGGGCAGTGTTACAAGCTGTGCATGGCTCCAAACTGTCGGGACACCCAGGCTTCGTTAAGTCCCTTCATCTCCTGCAACGGCAGTTTGGTGGCTGCAAATGCGAAAGGATTTATCCTCTTTTGTAAAATCCTGCCAGATCTGTGCCATGAGTAAGCCTCGACCGGGGAAACCCCCAGGGCTGTTACACCCCCTTCCTACCCTGAGCAGGTCCTGGGAAGTAATTTCCATGGATTTCATTACAGATCTTTCACTGAGTAAATCGATGACTGTTATTTGGGTGGTGGTGGACTTGTTTTCCAAGCAAGCCCATTTCATTCCGTTTGCTTCCCTACCCACGGCGAAAGCATTGGCCAAAGCATTTCTCCTTCACGTTGTGCGGTTGTACATGCTCCCGACCAAGGTGGTCTCCGACCGGGGGACTCAGTTCATTTTTCGGTTCTGGGGGGAGCTAATGGGGGTGGAGAGGGTTGACCTGTTACCCCTGGCCGAGTTCTGTCATAGCAACACGTGTCACTCCTCTATTGAAATGTCCCCATTTAAAGCATTGTATGGTTATGATAGCCCGCCTATCCCATTTCTGGAAGGGACAATGACTTGGGGCCGGGGGATGCTGGTCAGTGGTGTAAGCAGTTGAGGGACTTGTGGCCTCTACTGTGTAAGACTTTGAATGCTGCCAAGGACACGTACATATGTCAGGCTGATAAGAGAAGGGTGGAGGGTTGGGCTCTACAACCTGGGGACTCGGTTTATGTGTCTACTAAAAACATCCAGATGCTACGTCCTAGTCAGAAGCTGGGCTGGAAATACATTGGTCCGTTTCCTGTGAAAAGGGTGATCAATGATGTTGCCGTGGAACTGGATCTGCCTAAAAACTTGAGAAAGTTGCATTCTGTGTTTCATTTCAGCCTCCTGAAGGATTCCAGTTCCAGTCCTTGGTGTCCATCGAAACCCGTACCCCCTCCAATCTTGGTTGAGGGCGAGGAACACTATGCGATTTCAAATATTCTGGACTCTAAGATCAAACGTGGGAAATTGATGTATTTGGTTGAATGGTCAGATTTCGGACCCCAGCACCTCAAATGGGTGGAAGTAGGGGATACTCGGGCCCCTCGGCTGTTGCGAAAGTTTTATCGTGACTTCCCAGACAAACCGGGAGACCTCCCAGAATTCCCGGGAGACCTCCCAAAAGGCTTGAGAGAAGCTGATTTTCGAGGAGGCAGTATGGGGGTAGGGAGGTTAGTTGTATTCTAATTGTCAGTGCATTCTTTCTGTGCTTCTTGGCTGCTGTAACGTTTATCTATAAGTTCTGCAGGTGGTGATGTTGATGTCTGGGTTTCTCGGGAACCGTGGGAGAGAGTTTGGTTCCCAGCTTCAGCGCTAAATGGCTGGAGCTCTTTCTCCCGCGTGCGGGAGTGTGGCTAATTGGGCAGGGCAGTGGGGGGGGTGCATACGAATACTCTATATCCTATTATGCCCCAGGGGCAGCCGCCATTCTTAACAGTACCTATGTTAATGCATCTATAGTTCTTCAATAAAGTATTACCTTTCCTGATAAGCGTGTACTATGTTGTTGGCTGTGGGTTCTGACACTGCTGTGGATTGTCTAGATGGCGTCGACTAAAGGAGGCATGTGCGGTGGGTTTTTTTTTAAAAAAAACTTTTTGCACATAGGCATGATATTGCGGCCTTGTTTATCCACGCATGCACAGAATCAAGATTTTTTTAAAAATGGCACCCATTCAAGATGGTCTAATTGTGTGCTGGAACGATCAGATGGGGGAAAGCCCGCAAGTGGCCCGTTGGAACCGAAAACTTCAGATTTAAAGTAGTATCTTTTTAGTACGGCTCCGAGGTGCGGCAAAATGGGATGCTCACAGAAGACGGACGTTTCCTAGATGTTGATGTCTGGGCATTACATTTAAATCCATGTGGCACCCGTGCCTCACAAGGATTTAAAGAGCCATTTGAACACCCCCCAAGGCTACTTTTGAAAGAAAAACAACTGCGGAAGACAGCGATATAAAGGCTGCTTGGATGGGAAATAGTTGGGGAACATTTGGACAGCTGCAGAACATTTCAGGTGAGGTTTGTTGCTGTCTCTTTCCTACCTCCAGGTATAAAAGCCCAGGTGAGGCCAGAGCTACAAACCTTTTGGTGTGAGCAGAAGGGCAAGAGCCAAAAGTCTTTTGGCCAATGTGGTGCCCATTGACATGTTTGCTGGCACCCACCAAGTGTTTTTAGAAAGTGTGTGGTGCCACGTGCAGCTTTTGCCCATCAAGGCTTTTGATTGCCATTGAAGATGGTGGCTGCAAATTTTTTTAAATGTTCCTTTGGCAGCAGCTGCCACCACAGCACTAGGATCTTCCCTGTGTGACTAAAGGTAAGCTGCCACCAGCCATTTCACGCTGGCTCTCCCTACTTCAGCAGCCATGTTGTGGCTGCCATTTTGTGACTGCGCCCACCACGATGTGCCAGAGTTCAAAATGTGCTCACAGGCTCAAAAAGGTTGGAGACCCCTGCTCTTCACCCTTGGCATGCAGACTGTGCTGTTGTGTGAGCCGGCTACTAGATTTTGAAACTACATAGGATTTGGATGTGGTTTATGCTCAGTTGGTATGTTTGCTGCATTTTGCTTATATAAACTGGATGTTTCCTGAGCTGCTGAGGGAGAAAAGCAGGGTGCTAAATTACCTAAATAAGTAAATGGGACTCTGAAATAGAATCGGCCAACAGGCCTGGAGAAAAAGTCCATTCCTTTTAAGAGAGGCTTAATGGGCTGTTATTCACCAGGTGCTGTTATTTACCTCCATGCCAACAGTTTCAGCTACCCATTTCCACACATTAAGCCCTCCTTAAAGAGGCAGGACACTTTTTCTCCGAGCTTTATAGCAACCCTGCTCTGAACAATGGCTTCTCGGGACTGCCTCGGGAGGTGGTGGATGCTCCTTCACTGGACATTTTCAAGCGGAGGCTGGACGAATATCTTTTGGGTATGTTGTAGGGCTATCTTTCGGCTATGCTCCTGCAGAATGCGGGGGTTGGACTAGATGATCTGCAGGGTCTCTTCCAACTCTGACATTCTATGATTCTATGATTCTCGTTCTCAAACTATGGGACTAGTTTGGAACAACTCCTTCAAGGAATCAGAGGGACTAAGGCCTTTCACAGTATACTGTCCCCTCAGCCATGACATCAAGCAACTAAATCCATTTTCTGCCACAACTCTTATTCCACCCTTCTTCTGAGGAGCTCAGTATGTTGTACATAGCTTTCTTTCCTCCCTTTTGCCCTCAAGATAACCCAAGAGAGGCTGAAAGTGACTGTCCCAAGTTCACCTAGAGTGGAGGGGGGTAATACCTTGTTTTTCTCTACCCTAAGGAGTCTCAAAGCAGTTTCCCTTCCTCTCCCCACAACAGTTACCTTGTGAGGCAGGTGGGGCTGAGAGAGCTCTGAGAGAATGTGACTGGCCCACGGTCACCCAGCAGGCTTCATGTGGAAGAGTGGGGAATGAAACCCAGTTCTTCAGATTGGAGTCCGCCGCTCTTAACCACTACACCAAACTGGCTCTCCACACTGGCTAAGGGTGGATTTGAACATTGATTTCACAAGTATCTAGGCCAACATTTGAACCTCTTTTTTCATGGGTCAGCAGTAGAATGTACAAAGACCTTCCTGCAACTTAAAGCGGAAAAGATTTGTCACTTGAGTTTGCCTTTAAGGGTGGGGGTTATAACTCAGTGGCAGAGGATCTGTTTTGTGTGCAGAATTTCCCAGGTTCAGTCCCTGAAATCTCCAGTTAAAACAGTCAGGTAGGGGCTGAAATAGCAATGCTAAGAGCTAGCCTGAACTCATCAGAACTTGGAAAGGAAGCAGGGCTGACCATGGTCAGTACTTGGAAGGGAGACCACCAAGGAAGACAAGGGCTGCTATGCGGAGGAAGGCAATGGCAAGCCACCTCTGTGCATCTCTTGCCTTGGAAACCTGATGAGGTAGAATTTCATACAGCCACCATGAATGGGCTGAAATTTGACGGCATGCTTTTCCTTTAGGAGCTGATGCAGAAAGCTTCCAGCTCCATCCCCAGAGAGCTGCTGCCAGTCAGAGTAGACACTGCTGACTTTAATATACCAAATGCCTAATTCAGTATAGCTTCATGTGTCCACCATGTCTCAACCAAAAGTATGAGTGGATGCTGTTCCACCCCACGAAAATGAAGAATCTGGATTTGTTCTGCACAGTGCAAAATGATAAGACATCTCCAGAAGCCTGTGTCTGCATCTTTGCTACTGTCTTTGGGGCTTCCTCTTATTTGTAAGGGTGGGACACCAGCCAGTTCTTCTATGTAGTATCCTGTATTAACAAGTGGGAACTTGCAAGGAAATTGTGGGAGCTTTTGCTACCTCCCCTCTCCCCCCCATCCCTTCTCTCACTTTTTGTCTGTCTGTCTCTCTCTCTCTCTCTTCCCCAATGCATGTCTTTCTCTTGTTACCTGCCTCCCTAACTCCTGCTGTCACTCTCTTTCTTTCTGCACCCCCAATGTCTGCTGAAACACATACTCATTCTCTCATCCCCCAGTGCCAATCTCTCTCTCTCTCTTTCTCTCTCTCTCACACACACAATTCATTGTTCATTTCTCTTTCTTTCTGTGTCCCTCTGGTGTCTCACACACAAACACACACTGTCCTTAATTTCTCTTTCTCCATCCCTCTTCCCCCCATACACACAAACACACATACAAACTGTCCTCCATTTCTCTTTCTTTCTTAGTCCATATGGTCTCTCTCACACACAGGGGTCATTTCCTAGAAAAAGAGGGGCAGGAGCTCATTTGCATAACTCATTTGCATATGCCACACCCCCTGACAATGGGCAGGCATGTTTAAAATGAGTTAATGCATATGCAAATGAGTTTAAATCCCCCCCTTCCCTGAGTCTCTCCCCAAAAGCAGAGAGGCTCAGGGGGAAAGGGGCCATGTCTGCCTGCCTCCCCTTCCCCTCCCCAGGCAACCTGCCGTGGTGGGCTGGCTGCAGAGGGAAAGGGCAGGGAGGCAGACATGCCTGGGTTCCCTGCCCGATCTTCCTCAGGTGCCCCGCAGCCATGGGGCACCTGGAGAAGATCGGGCAGGGAACCCAGGCATTTAAACTTCCCCGACTCTCTCCATGGGTGGGGGTGGGGCCTGGGCTCCTTACTGCCGGAGCTCCGCATCGGGGCGCTCCGGCAGGAAATGACCCCTGCTCGCACACACATGGTCTCTCTCAAACACACATGTACAACACACACACTTGTTAATTTTTCTCATGTCTTCCCCATCTCATAAACTCACTCAATACCTTCTCTCTTTCTTTCTCCCTTCCCCCACTCACTGGGCCACCCACTCACTGGGCCACCCACTCGCTGCACAGAGGCCAGCTGACAGAGTCCTGTTTGGTGTGCAAGCACAGATAGCCTTATTGTATTTTTGGTAGCTTTAACACACATAGCCCTCTCCATTTTAGTTTGAAGTTGTGAAGAAATGCATTTTTTCCCTGGGAGGTTTGAGCTGAGCAAAACTTCCACTGTGTTTTAAAAGTCCCCTTTGGGCAGAGAACAGGCAGGATGGGAGAAGTCAGTTCAATTGCTTCCCAGGTGTACCTCAGCTCACCTTCATATAAATGCTAATAGATCTAGCAGGAGAGATAATGGGTGGGTCAAGCTGTTCCCCTTCTCCAAGCAGGGAACAGAGATTTGGAGGACTTTAGACTAGAACAAGTCCAGGAATAATCACCAGGAAGAAACCCCAGGAAATGCCTCTCTGACCTGTCCTGGTCAGGGGGTGGGGAAAAGAGAGGTGATAAAAACTCCTTGCAGCCGGAAGGAGGTCTCTTTTCCCAAGGTAGAGAGCTAGAACTCCAAAGCTAAAGAGCCTGTCCTATATTTTAACATCTGATAGGGCATATATAGAGAGAGGGACAGAGGATTTGCATTTTAACCATTTCTTTTGAATCCCTTGCTCAATCTGGTGCTGTGGCTGTGCTAAAAGTATGCTTGTGAACATTTTCTTATTAATAAATACTTTATACCTTTTGGTGCTAGCAGTGGTTCTTTGTACCACACAGACCACTACCGTCTCAGACATGCTATCTTAAAAGGAGCACTGAGGGAAGGCAAGCAGTTGGCAAGTGGCTGTTCCTCCAGGGGCGCACAAAGCAGTAAACTGTACTCATGGTGAGCAGCAGGTCTCAGAACTTGGAAGGAAAGCTGGAAGTCCTAACCCTCCGAACAGGCAATCCCTTAAAAAGGACAGGTGGTGGTGGCAGGCTACCCAAGAGTGGAAGAAAAGCCTCTCCAGGTGTTAACAAAAGGCTAGGAAGCCAGAACAGGCACATTCCACCACAGAAGTTCTCAGATTTTTCTGCAAACCTGAGGGGGTACCCTAAGTTTGTTGGAAAATCTTCTTTCTGTGTGAATGGGCCTGATCCATGGATTTAAGTATCCACAGATGGGCCCTCTTCACTATTGGATATACAGATGTTCACCTGTCCAGTTCCAGAAAGAAAAGTTCTCTGCCACAAGCATTCTGAGTCTTAAATATTGGCTTCCCAATCTCTCTGGTTGTTGGGACTGACATTTCCTTTACTTCTCAGAACTGTTGCAGAGATAAATTCATTAATGTCTCACAGGTTCTTTGATACCATGGTGATTAACCGGGTTGCCCAAAATAGATAACAGTTCGCTTGGCACCACTGCCAATCAATCAAATGCCTTCTTACATAACAACGAGTACTTCTATTAACTGCTCGATGAGGTTTCTGTTCTTCGGCTCATCGACGGGCCATCCGTCATCTTCATCCATCCGCTGCTCACTGTCAAAATCACTTTATGTTGGCCGGGAAACATTTAGAAGCGGCCAAAACGGGCAGTCGGGAGAGGGCTTGGGAAAGACTCATTCTGGTATTATAACTGTAGCATTGGGTAAGAGTCATCTGAGTATTTAAAGAAATTGCAAAGAAACTGTTGACAACTTCGCATTTAAGAAAGGAACTGCAGCTAGGGATTAACGTTATCATTATAGGAATAGGGCTGCTAAATCCCCAGCACCCCTGCCCTGTGACTCATGGACCATGCCCTGATGTCATAGAGTGGGACCTGATGTTATGGGATGTAATCTGATGATGTCATGGGGGTGGGGTCTAATAATGTCTCATTAATAGCAATGAGAATTATTGTTCTTCAACACACCACTGAGGTGGGGCCACGTGGTATCTGTGAATGTGTGTAATCCTAAACATGTGGCTTTGAAGAAATGGGCTGTTTAGTACACACAACAGCTTTAAAAATACACACTTTAGCTTTGTGCTAAAAATCAAATATACTTAGTTAATCCCAGGTGAATGTAGTTATGACAAGCAAGGATGCATGGGATTCTTAGGAGAAACCAAGCATGTAGGCTCACTGGGGTGGGCCATTAGATAGGCTACCCTGTCCCTTTATGGTCTGGGGCCTACCTACTTGCGGGACTGCCTTTCCCTGTATGTTCCCCCGAGAGCACTGAGATCCGAGTCACAGGATCGATTAGTCCCCCCTGGCCCTAGGGACGCCAAATTAACATCTACTAGAACTAGGGCGTTCTCTTTGGCAGCACCAACATTATGGAATCAGCTCCCCCAGGAGATCCGCGCCCTCCGGGATCTCAGTCAGTTCCGGAGAGCGGTGAAGATGGAGTAATTCCGCCAAGCATTCAACAATCTAGATTGAGTATGTCAGCATTTATAGTCGCTATCCTGTGTATATTATAATGTATATTATAATGTGGGTAAACTGTGATTTTAATGTATTGTATATTGTTTTAGACGTGTTGTTTTATTGTTTTTATTGTTGTAAGCCGCCCTGAGCCGCTTCGGCGGGAGGGCGGGGTAAAAATCAAATAAATAAATAAATAAAATGAACCTCAAAAGCTCAGGGCCACTGCCTGAGACTTAGCAACCCTCCGCAATAGCACAGGGATTCCCAGTGTGGTGCCTGTGGATGTCATGGCACTCACTGACACCTTTCCAAGAGCAAGTGCCCAAATGCCCACCAAGTTGGAGGGGCCATGCACATCTTTTGCCCAGCAAGGCTTCTGATTGGCTATTAGAAATCTGATTGGGTGTTCAGAGTTTTAAAAACATTGCTTTGGCAGCAGCTGCAACCACAACACAAGGATCTTCCTTGTGACTAAAGGTAAGCTGTGGCTGACATTTTGTGGCTGGCTCCATCTCCTGCAGCAGCCATTTTGTGGCTGGCTTCACCTCCTGAGGCAGCCATTTTGTGGCTGCGCCCACCATGCTTTGTCAGAATTCCAAACGTGCCTGCAGGCTCAAACATGTTCATATATACACACATGTCAGCTACATTATTACTGAAACCTAGTATTTCTTGCACCCAGAGAAAGTGTGATGTCTCCAGATACAACTTGAATCTAACTCAGTCAAACAGAACTTTTACAAATATTAGGTACTGCCTTATACTGAGCCACACCATCTCACTCAGTGTTATCTACTCTGACTACCAACAACTCTCCTTGGTCTCTTGAACAGAAAGTTCTTTGCCAGGACCTTTTACTGAAGACGCTGTTAACTTCTGACACCAAAAGAATGTGTATTTCCATGGAGCCATAACCAAGTTTGCTGCTAAAGCCAGTTTTGTTTAGTGGTCAGACAAAAACTTCAAATTCCCATTCAACTATGAAAATCCTTGCTTGACTCTGGGCCAGAATCTCTTTCTGTCAGAATAACCTCCCTCACAAGATTGTTGTGAGGATAAAAGAGTAGGGCTCCCAGCACCTTCTTGGCAAATGCCAGGAGATTTTGAGGGCAATGCCTAGGAAGAGTCAAGCTTGGGGAGGATGTGATCACTTCCAGGTGATGCTCTAGGAATATGGGAAAAACCACAGAGACATGGTCAAATCCCTAAAGTGTCACTATGGAGGTCATATTTGGTTCTCCCCGCCACCGACCATTGAATTTCTCAAGGATAGGAAATTGGGGCTGAGGGTGGGGGATTACCTGCTGCAGGCAGGCAAATGGCAAGTGTATAAAAAGCAGAGAGAATGAAACTCTGCATGCCATCTTTCGGATACAAAAATGTAATACATTAAAATTGGAAGGGGGGGAATCCTGGGAGGGTGCTGTCTTGACTCAACATGTGAGCAGTGTCAGTCAGTAGCTTCAGAGCTACAAAAATAAAGCAAAGCGCTTCCAGTCCCTGTGACAATGCTACAACAAGCCTATCATCTGTGTGCAAATTATAGGACCCCTACCTTTGGTGAAAGTCCCGTCAGCTGTTTTTAGAAAGCTGCCAGGTGAAGGGCCAAGATTCAGTCTCCAGACTTCTATTCAAGGGTAGGGTGCAGGCTTGTAGATTTCATTAAAGGCCCCCCCGTCTCTCCCCCCCCCCAACAATAATGAATGCTGCCTGGCATGCTTGCAAGCAACGCACTCGATTCCAGGTGCGCCATGCGTGGGTGGGGAGGGCTTTAGCTAAATGAGCTTGAAGGCATGAGAAATTCTGTGATTGTCCAACACCTTAAGAGGTATTAAATGAGGATTCAGGGATAAACCGTGGATTAGGGGAAAGCACTTCTTTAAGCACAATGTATCTTTTTAATGGCAAAATTCATGCATGCCTAATAAAATAGGAAATCGATTGATCTCGAAGCCTTATTTCATTTTTCTGAATGGTGGAGTTTTTCCAGCTCCATTGTTTGCTTCTGAATGTGGCTCTGGAAGCTGTAATAACAACGTTTCACATCAGACCTGAGAAGCAAAACGGCTGATCTTGCCTTCTGCTGAACAGTAGGCAGCCTGTGGCAGTTGCCTTAAAGTAATCGAAAAATGGGAAAGGACTTTTTTTTAATTATATACTCATGAACTGAACAGGATAAATGCACCTCATCTTTAGGAGGAAAAAGAACAGCACCTCTCTTTTCTTTTAATGCCTGGCTTTTCTAAATAACCTAAGCAATTGGGGATGTCACAGGCACCATCCAATAGGCGCTTACAATTATAGAAGAGCTGTCATCTTCTTTCTTTTTAAGTAGCAATATACTAACACATTATTCATATCCAAAAACACCAATAAATTGTTCATAATACCAACATCCATTAATCAATCACAAATTACATGCAATATACATGAATACTTAAACAACTTGTCTTCCCTCTGTTGAAACCTCTCTGACTAGTTACAGCCCAATCACAACAGAGTCCATTTTCATAATTAAAGGTTTCCAAATACGGTCTATCTTTCTGACATCTCTGAATCACTGACACACCATCAACCTGATTAATTTGTACAGGTCTTTACCCTGTCTTCCTTCTTGGGAAAAGAACTGGACTTCCAGGCTCTAATAATAATTCTGGGATATCAAGTCATAACTGACTCATGGTTCCCCCAGGACCATGGGGCTTTCAAGGCAAGAAATGAGCAGAAGCGGTTTGCCATTGCCTTCCTCTGGGCCATCAAGTCATAACTGACTCATGCTGACCCCAGGACCATGGGGTTTTCAAGGCAAGAGATGAGCAGAAGTGGTTTGCCATTGCCTTCCTCTGCATAGCAACCCCAGCCTTCCTTGGTGGTCTCCCATCCAAGTACTAAGTACTTAGCTTCCAAGCTCTGACAAAACTGAGCAAAGCAGAATGCCAATCTAGCAACCATAAGAACATTTAGAACCAGCACCTGTAATCACTTAGGGAACATGCCGACATAGTTCAGCAATATACTTTCTGGAGCAGTTTAAATCTGCAGGGAAATATGCTGGACATAAACTGGTGTAATGTTGAATCCACCACTAGAGGGAGCAAAACATGTGTGGAACAGGGAAAAACCCTTGACAAAACAGGAACTTACAAGGGAGGAAAATGAGAATGCAGAAAAGCCCTTTGTCTGGCACTCGAACCACCACACTGCACCACATTGAGTTTCAGTCTGTCATTTCCATGCATAATATTGGTCTGATCAGAAGACAAGAGCTTTGGTTGGCAATTAAAAATCATCAATTCATCATATAGATCTGAGGCAGGAAAGCCTTTCTTTGAAAAATGCTGACACAGCCAATTCTTTATGAGCAGCCATGATTAATGACCTGATTGCCACATACTGGGCGAGAGAGAGTTCATCCCAAGACAGCTGATTCTACTCCAGTTACTGTGACAGAGTTAGCTGTTTTCCTGCTCCACCGTTTTCTGTCCTGGGAATGGTCAAGAACCCTGTTCACTGGCCCCATGTGACATGCAGAAAGGAGCTGATTTCAGCATCAAGATGATGGGGGAGAAAACATGAACTAAAAGGGAGGCTTGTTGGCACTAAACAGGCCCTTCTGCTTATATAGAGTGAGAGCACTCCTCCAGGCCATGAGCCAGCCCTGTGATTGAGAAAAACATTGTGCACTGAAATGATAATCAGGAATGATGCTGAATGGTGTAAACATGGGTTTGGTGTTGTAGATGGTTAATGTGCCTGTCAGGTACATAACTTTTGAGCCACTCCTTCCATCCATTGCTCCTGTTCTACCCTCTGCCAAATTTATACAGGGGAATGGAAGCTGAAAACAGAGTGCACCAACAGGCATCTGAGTACCAACAGAAAAAATACTGCCTGATCTGGTGTAGTCAATTTGGATGTGAAAGTTGGGAACAACTCTGTTTGGATTAGTTACCCTTCTGAGGTTAACAATGGCCTGGATTTTGATTAGTTATGTTCCAAATGTACATCCGGCCATAAAGAGGGGCAACTGGAGTATATGACGTAATGCAGGCACAGTCCTTGTTTCTGGGATCTGGCAATGGAGAACCAGCTTTGGATTCAGCTCTGTTACTAAACAGCATCTCATCCTTTACCCTTCCGCAGGCACATGCTAGAAAACCAGCATGAATGAAGAAAATAAATGGAAAGTCCCTGGCATCAGCTCTTCTCTTTGCTCAATGATTGACGCTGCGTGTGCCTCATTCAAATGGCATGTTATATTTATCACTATGGCGTTAAGTATAGTGCTACTTTTATTTTTGCCCATTTCGAAAAACTGCATGCCTTCCAACTTCAGAGCTTTGTCAGCACAAAGCTTCTCAGTACACTGCATTGCTAATCAAAAGGGAGAGAAAAGAAAGACCCTAAGATGAGAAAGCCAGAAAACCAGCTAACTTTAGCTGAGTGGTACTTATTTTGAGGCTTTGGGCAATGCTCTCTTCCTGTCCCCTGAGGCATAATACTTGTGGGATTTTAAACGTATTCACTTCCACAAAACGTTGACCCTTTGCATATATGGGGGGGGGGCATAATTGGGGGGCCAGAGAGAAGCACAGAGGTGAGAAGTATACTTTGCCTAGGGCTGAGGCAAAATGCAGGGCACCTATTCACAGTGGTTGAGAGAGACATTGTGCAGTGAAATGATCATCAGGAATGACGGTGAACAGTGTGAATATGGGTTAAGTGTTGAGATTGGGCAATGTGTCTGTCGGGTTCATAACTCCCTCCTTTCACTACTCCTCTCCTACCCTCTGTGCCACAGTTTTTAAATACTTGCTTTGTTTTACATAACTGAGAGCCAGTTTTTACACTTTTAGACAGGGGACTAACAATGTTTCATAAGGGATAGGAAAGACAACATATAATTCATTTTTAATTGCACACGCCGTAACTGCACGGTGGAAACGTCTCTGGCTTGGATCAGTCATGTCCCAAATGGCTGTGTCGACCGGCTTGATGATTTGGGGCTTCAGGACCCGTATGTCGTATCGCCACAAAGCCACCACCTGGCCGGAGCATCCCACTGCAGGGATTTTTCTTGTAGCCGAGTAGTTTCTACCACCTTCCGATCCTGGAGCAGGACGTCCCAACCAACAGCTAACACCTTCCCACAGGGGAGTTGGTGTGCCCACCCTCTCTAAGGAGTGGTTCCTATTTTATCTACTCGCCGAGGCTTTCGAATCGCTGGGTGGATGATGAGCTGGGGACAACAGGCTGGCTGCTCACACCAGCGCAGGGCTCGAACTGACACAGTTCGGATGTTAAGACAGTGGGATATACCCACTGTGCCACCGCTCCCCTAGTGGTTAGGAGCAGAGACTCTAATCTGAGAGAACTGGGTTTGATTCCCCACTCCTTCACATGCAGCCGCTGGTGTGATAGGGTTGCCAGACCCACCGGTTTGGCGGGGGTCACCTGCTTTGGGGGGGGTTCAATCCACCATCGGCCAGCTGGCCAGTGGGGGAAACCCCACCCCCAAGCCCCAACACCCACCGCCACACCTCTCCCTTCTCTCTTGAGAGAGAGGAGGGAGAGGGGCGGCTGAGGGCCACGCACCCGAAGGCGGAGACCTCCAGATGCATGCACTTAAAGAGAGCACCTTTAAGTGCAAGCAACTGCCTGGAAAGGGCCCCACACGCCCGATCTCAAAGTAGAGAATGGGCGCATGAGGCCCTCCTACTGTCTGCAGAAGAAGAGGAGGAGGAGGAGGAGGAGATTGGATTTTTACCCCACCCTTCACTACCCAAAGGTGTCTCAGAGCGGCTTACAAAATCCTTTCCCTTCCCCTCCCCACAACAGACACCCCGTGAGGTAGGTGGGGCTGAGAGAGCTCTTGACGGAAACTGCTCTTTTTTCAAGAACAGCTCTTATCAGAACTATGGCCTGCCCAAGGTCATCCAGCCAGGTGCAAGTGGAGGAGTGGGGAATCAAACCCAGTTCTTCCAGATTAGAGTCCGCACACTTAACCACTACACCAAACTGGCTCCTTAAAGGAGCCCCTTTAAGCTCAGGCAGCAGTGTTCCCTCTAAGCTGAGTTAGTGTGAGCTAGCTCACAGTGTTTTAGCCTCCGACTCACACATTTTTATCTTAGCTCACGAAGGATGGCTCCAGAACAAACTAATTTATGCAGTAGCCAAATCACTTCCTCACAACTTTAATGACAGTGGCTCACAAAGTAGAATTTTTGCTCACAAGACTCCATAGCTTAGAGGAAGCATTGGCAGGCAGCTAAAGGGAAAGGGCTCTGTGCACCTGCTCTCCGAGTGGCAATGCTGCTCGTTGATCGAGCAGGTGGAGCCCTCCGGCTGCGGCTTGCAACCAGCAGGACCGTCCCCACGAGGGTGGGGCTTGGAACCATCATGTTAGGGATGCCACACCCCCTCCAAGAAAGCCCCCAAAGTCCCCCACTGGGGACAAAGAGGGAACTGGCAATCCTAGGTCAGTCATAAGTTCTTTCAGAGCTGTTCTCTCAAGGGCAGTTCTGGAGAGAGCTCTCTTAGCCCCACCTGCCTCACAGGGTGTCTGTTGGGAGGGCAAGGGAAAGGGATTGTAAGCCACTCTGAGACTCCTTCAGGTAGTGAAGGGTGGAGTATAAATCCAATCTCCTCCTCCTCCTCTTCTTCTTCATGTTGATAATTTATGCTGTTTTTATTGTTTTATGATATTGTATTTACTTCTTAGCCATCTTGAGGAGGACTTGGAAGAGGTAGCATATAGATTACCAAAATAAATAATGAAGACACAAACGTAGAAAGCAAACACAGGGCAAAGGGGGGGGGGAGATGATCACCTCATCTGAAGCACTATGAGTAGCACAAACCACCATCTCTGTTGGCCAAAAAGGAGAGACATTGGGCAGTGACCACTGAGGGGCTGTTGGTCAAGTCCATGAATCAGGATTTTGAAACTGAAAAGGGGAAGGGAGCTGGTTATCAATCCACTCAGGCCAAAAGGAATGAACAGTTTAAAAATGAGCCAGCCTGTTTATCTGCTAGAGGAGGATTCGTGTGAACCCATTTGGGTGAGAAGGAATGAATAGTCAGCACAACAGCCATATTTCAAGGCAGTCATTAAGAGAGAGGCACTTTCTGTCCAATACATTTTAATCCCACACTTCCCCCATGGCAATATGAGTATCTGCAGAGAAAGCAAAGAGTTCACTATATATTTCTTTCCTGCAAGGAAGTGATAATTTGGGAGGGGGCACTTGGCAGAAAAGCAGAGGATAGGTTTTGTCTTCCAAGGACAGCAGACTTGCTCTGAAATGCTGTTAGTTTTTGTACAAGCAGGGTTGCCAGCTGGTGGCTAGCACTGGGTTGGAAACTGGGGGTGTGCGTGTGCTGGGACACAGGGGCACCATCACTTTGATGGCATAATGTTGTTTATGGGGTGAAGCTGGAAGTGATCTCATTGCATCAGCAATGGCTTTATTGCAGAGTTCCCTCTGAATCCTAGAGCACAGCATCAACACAATGACATCACTTCTGGGTTCGCCCTGGAAGTGACATCACACCACCAGAGCCACAGTGGCTTTCACCACGTTTCCCCACCACCACCACCTTAGTGAGTGGCGTGGGGATCAGAGGCTGCCTCCAGGAAGTCTCCTACTAAAGCAGAAGACGTGGCAACCCAGTGAGATAGGTAGCGCCTGAAGATTTTCCAGAATTGCAACTGACCTCCAGATGACAGATATTTGTTCCCTTCCCTCCCCAAATCTTGCCTTCCCCAAACCTTACCTCCAAATCTCCAGAGCTGGCAACCCGACTTGTGTATAAGCCACCATTTTGTGATTCGGCTTCTCACACCAGACCATCATTTTGCGACTGAAAGCTCCCAAGGCTCTTGACAAAAATCAAGAGGCTCTCAAAAACATACAGTCTGCCAGGAGGCTGAAATAGGGCTGCCAGGTTCCCTGGGGGGTGGGATTTTGCCATCTCAAAGGGCCGGCAGGTCCAGCCAGCAGGGGGAATCCCACCCCCTAAGTGTCCGGTTCAGGCTGATATGCCTGGCACAATGATGACACTTGGAGGTGACATCATCGCGCATATCGCCAGGGGGAAGCTCTAGCATTCATCCTGAAACCTCTATGGGATCATAGAGTTTTCAGAATGAATGCTAGAGTGTCCCCGGTGATGTGCCCAGCATGATGACATCACTTCTGGGTGAAGTCATCGCAGTACATGCGCAGTACACACATGCGCGAAAAGTCCCACAGCAGGAGCTTCTCCCCCCGCTAAAAGCAGATAAGGGACCTGGCAACCCTCAGCTGAAGTTGGTTCCCAGTTCCTTATTCATTCCTCTAATTTGTTGCTTATTCATGACTAGGGTTGTTAGGTCCTATCATCTTGCTGGCAGGGGGATTTGGGCATTCTGGGAAAGGGCAGATCCGTCCCTGATGTCATGATGTCATGTAGAGTCATGTAGAGTCATCATGTCAGGGACGAAGTGTCATGCACACACGCCCCCCGCTTTCCCCCAACCTTCCCTTTAAATGGTTGGGGAAAGAGTGGGAGCTACGCGCACCTGCCCTGCAAACCACAAATTCACAGCTTGCAGGGCAGGAGCCAACAGCCCCCACTCAGAAACTACGGGCGCTGCACGCACCTGCCCTGCAAGCCACGAACTGGCATCCCTATTTGTAACTTATTCATGAATTCAGCCAAAAACCATTGAGGAGAGTTTAAAAGCTCTGAACCCCATAATAAGGTTTGGAACACCATAAACCATACACCCTCATGTTCAGGGGACTCTCCCCTTTGAGGGGACATATGGTGTTTCCTGGTCCAAAGCACAGTTCTTGTGCCAGCTTCTCCAAAGTGGAGTGCCCCCAGGACAATTACACAGGCAGACACTATAACTAGGTGGGCTTAGGCTTGCCAAGCCCCCCAGGGGGCGGGGAAACCCTCGCCCGAGAGGCCCGTTACCCGCCTCCGGTGGATCGGGCCCCGGGGGAACCCCCCCCAAAAGCACGCGACATGCCCAGCGTCAGCACGTCACCAGGAAGTGACGTAATCACATCGGGCACGTTGGGGCTGGGCCACAATAATCCAAGGAAAAACTCTATGGTTTTCCCTTGGATGATTGTGGCCCCGCCTCCAATGTGGCTGACGTGATTGCGTCACTTTTGGGTGATGTAATTGCGGCACATGGACTCCCAGACCAGCACTGGACTCCCGCCCTCTTCATAAGGAAAGGACTTGGCAACTCTAGGTGGGCTGCACCCTAAAACAATCTTTGAACCACCCCAAATGACACATCCCCACACTCTAGAGACTGTCCCCTATGGTGCCCTGTCCAAACACTAGTTCTGACACCACAATCTTCTTTTTGGACTGCCACCAAGAGGCCTGAATTTCAAAGCAGATTTGAATGAGGAACTGGGAAAACTGCATGCCCTCCTAGGGTTGCCAGCCTCCAGGTGACACCTGGAGGTCTCCTGCTATTACAGTGAATCTCCAGATGACCAAGATCAGTTCCCCTGCTCCAATGAGGAGGGCAGGGTACAAATCAAATAAATAAATAAATAAATAAAATGGTTGCTTTGGATGGTGGACTCTATGGCATTGTATCCTATTGAAGTCCCTCCCCTCACTTAACTCCGCCCTCCTCAGGCTTTATCCCTGAAATCTCCAAGCATTTCCTAACCCAGAGCTGTCAACTCTATGCCCTCCGCACCCCAAAATATGGTTTGGATTGCCACACATCATACATCTCCACTTTCAGTGGACTCTCCCCTTCGACAAGACATATGGTGTTTCCTGGTCCAAAACCTTGTTCTTGTGCTAATTTCTACAAAGTGGGGCGCCCTGAGCACCAATATATTTGAAATGGTGTGTGGTCCCAATATGGCTTCTTGTACTAAAATGTTCCCCCTCATGGATCACTGCCTTGTCGTGGCGAGGGGGCTTGCACGATTTGATGAAGCTGTGGGCTATGCCATGAAGGGCCACCCAAGATGGACAGGCCACAGCAGAGAACTCAGACCAAGAGTGATCCCCTGGAGAAGGTAATGGCAACCCACTCCAGTATCTTTGCCAAGAAAACCCCATGGACAGTATCAAAAGGCTAAAAGATATGACGCCGGAAGATGAGCCCCTCAGGTCGGAAGGTGTCCAATATGCTACTGAGGAAGAGCAGAGGGCAAGTACAAGTAACCCCAGAAAGAGTGAAGCGGCTGGGCCAAAGCCGAAAGGATGCTCAGTTGTTGATGTGTCTGATGGTGAAAGGAAAGTCTGATGTTGCAAAGAACAATACTGCATAGGAACCTGGAATGTAAGATCTATGAATCAAGGTAAGCTTGACGAGGTCAAAAATGAGATGGCAAGACTGAACATCGATATCTTAGGAATCAGTGAACTTAAGTGGACAGGAATGGACGAATTTAACTCAGAAGACCATTATATCTACTACTGTGGCCAGGAATCTCGTAGAAGAAATGGTGTGGCCTTTAAAGTCAACAAGAAAGTGCAGGGGTCAGTACTGGGATACAATCTCAAAAATGACAGAATGATTTCGGTCCGATTCCAAGGCAAACCATTCAACACCACAGTAATCCAAGTCTATGCCCCAACCACTGATGCAGAAGAGGCTGAAGTGGACCGGTTCTATGAAGACCTACAACACCTCCTAGAACTAACACCAAAAAATGATGTCCTCATCATCATAGGGGACTGGAATGCTAAAGTAGGAAGTCAAAAGGTAACTGGAATAACAGACAAGTTTGGCCTTGGAAAGCAAAATGAAGCAGGGCAAAGGTTAACAGAGTTTTGTCAAGAGAACACACTGGTCATAGCGAACACCCTTTTCCAACAACCTAAGAGGCGACTCTACACATGGACATCACCAGATGGGCAACACCGAAATCAGATTGACTATATAATTTGCAGTCAAAGATGGAGAAGCTCTATCCAGTCAGTAAAAACAAGACCTGGAGCTGACTGTGGTTCAGATCATGAGCTACTCATTGCAAAATTCAGACTTAAACTGAAGAAAATTGGGAAAACCACGAGGCCATTCAGGTTTGACCTAGATCGCATCCCTGATGAATATACAGTAGAGGTGAAGAATAGATTCAAGGGTCTGGATTTGATAGATAGAGTGCCTGAAGAACTATGGACAGAGGTTCGTGACATCGTACAGGAGGCAGCAATCACCACCATCCCAAAGAAAAAGAAATGTAAGAAAGCAAAGTGGCTTTCTGATGAGGCTTTACAAATAGCAGAGGAAAGAAGGAAAGCGAAAGGCAAAGGCGAAAAGGAAAGATTTACCCAACTGAACGCAGATTTCCAGAGAACAGCAAGGAGAGATAAGGAGGCCTTCCTGAATGAACAGTGCAAAGTAATAGAAGAAAACAATAGAATGGGAAGGACTAGAGATCTCTTCAAGAAAGTTGGAGAAATCAAGGGAGCGTTCCATGCAAAGCTGGCCATGATAAAGGACAAAAACGGTAGGGACCTAACAGAAGCAGAAGAGATTAGGAAAAGATGGCAAGAATACACAGAAGAACTATACAAGAAAGACCTCGATGTCCTTGACAACCACGACGGTATAATCACTGACCTCGAGCCAGACATCCTGGAATGTGAAGTTAAATGGGCCTTAGAAAGCATTGCTAACAACAAAGCTAGTGGAGGTGATGGTATTCCAGCTGAGCTATTCAAAGTCTTAAAAGATGATGCTGTTAAAGTGCTGCACTCCATTTGCCAGCAAATTTGGATAACGCAACAGTGGCCACAGGATTGGAAAAGGTCAGTATACATTCCAATCCCAAAGAAGGGCAATGCCAAGGAATGTTCAAACTATCGCACAATTGCACTCATATCACATGCTAGCAAGGTCATGCTCAAGATCCTACAAGCTAGGCTTCAACAGTACGTGGATAGAGAACTACCAGAAGTACAAGCTGGGTTTCGAAGAGGTAGAGGAACTAGAGATCAAATTGCCAACATTCGCTGGATTATGGAGAAAGCAAGAGAGTACCAGAAAAATATCTACTTCTGCTTCATTGACTATGCTAAAGCCTTTGACTGTGTGGATCACAACAAACTATGGCAGGTCCTTAAAGAGATGGGAGTACCAGACCACCTCACATGTCTCTTGAGAAACCTGTATAAGGGCCAAGAAGCGACAGTTAGAACCGGATATGGAACAACTGATTGGTTTAGCATAGGAAAAGGAGTACGACAAGGATGTATATTGTCGCCTTGCTTATTTAATATATATGCAGAGTACATCATGCGAAATGCTGGCCTGGATGAATCACAAGTGGGAATTAAGATTGCTGGGGGAAAGATCAACAACCTCAGATATGCAGACGATACCACTCTAATGGCAGAAAGTGAAGAGGACTTAAAGAGCTTCTTGCTCTGGGTAAAAGAGGAGAGCGCAAAAGTGGGCTTGAAGCTCAACATCAAAAAAACTAAGATCATGGCATCCAGCCCCAGCACTCCTTGGCAAACAGAAGGGGAAGTCGTGGAAGTAGTGAAAGACTTCACGTTCCTGGGATCCCAGATCACCGCAGACTGTGACAGCAGCCATGAAATTAAAAGACGCCTGCTCCTTGGGAGGAAAGCGATGGCGAACCTAAACAGCATGATAAAAAGTAGAGACATCACCCTGCCAACAAAAGTCCGCATGGTCAAAGCAATGGTATTCCCAGTAGTCATGTATGGCTGCGAGAGTTGGACTATAAGGAAGGCCGAGCACTGAAGAATAGATTCTTTTGAATTATGGTGCTGGAGAAGACTCTTGAGAGTCCCTTGGACTGCAAGAAGATCAAATCAGTCAATCCTAAAAGAAATCAACCCTGACTGTTCCCTGGAAGTCCAGATAATGAAACTGAAGCTCAAATACTTTGGCCACCAAATGAGAAGGGAGCACTCACTGGAGAAGACCCTGACGCTGGGAAAGATTGAAGGTCAAAGAAGACGTGGATGGCAAAGGATGAGATGGTTAGACAGTGTCATAGATGCAACGAACATGAAATTGAGCCAACTTCAGAGGACGGCGGAAGACAGGAGGGCCTGGCGGGAGCTGGTCCATGGGGTCGCGAAGAGTCGAACTCGACTGTGGGACAGAACAACAACAACAACTAAAATGTTGTAGTACAGCCACTGGCTGCCTATATCATACTGGATTCACTTCAAAGTGCTGGTACTTACTTTATGGTCAGGGGCCTATCTACCTAAGGGACCGCCTTTCCCCACATGTTCCCCAGAGAGCACTGCAGTCAGGATCCCAAAACTGTCTAGCCCTTCTGGGCCCTAAGGACATCAGGCTGGCATCAACTAGGGCAAGGGCCTTTTCAGTAGTGGATCTGCGCTGGTGAAATGAGCTCCCGAAAGACCTAAGGGCCCTGCAGGACCTTTTACAGTTCCGCAGGGCCTGCAAGACGGAGCTCTTCCACCACACCAAGGCCCTGGGCCCAATACCATCATCAACAGCCTGAGTTCCACCGCCACAAAAATCTAACACTGACTACGTTTACCAGTGTGTTGATGCTACTCTGCCTTCGCTATCGTTACTTATATTGTTACTAGCACCTTATGTTGTTGTTTTAAGATTTAATGCTTTTATTATATTGTTGTTTTTAGCTCTTGCATATATGTAAGCTGCCCTGAGCTCACCTCAGCAAGGAGGGCAGGGTATAAATTGACTAAAATAAATAAATAAATAAATAAATAAATAAATAAAGATCAGCTATTTCTTTTGCTTTAGATATACAAGGTGCAGACTGTCAATCATAATTGTGTTGATTTATTTTTATGAGTGAAATCATCTGCCATTTGAAAAGTTATTTATTTTATTGTTTTAACATTTGTGACATTGCCTCACCAAAGTGGCTAAAACTGTGAATAAAACATTCCCATTGTTCCATTTGTATATTATATCCAGTTTTGGCCCATTTTATTGTAGATTCTTTCAGTTGTTCATCCTCTGTCTCAAATCTCAACAAGAGTTTATACATTTTAGAAATAACATGTTTGTGATTTGTACATAATTCTGTTTCAAATTCAGTTTTAGATTGTTCAAAACCATGCAATCTTTTATCTGCTTTAAAACTTTCTAATAATTGTGCATTTTTAAAAAATTGGCAAGTATATCCTTCTGTTATTAAACCTTCTCTTAATTTCCTTTTACAGTCTCCTTGAGAAAAACATATGTCACAATATGTTAATGACTAAACACTTGGTTGCATGGTAAACATCACCTTTCCAATGAAATAAAATGCCCATTTCTATTGAACAATGTAACATCAGAGATTACTGTGGCAGTGGCCAATTTTTTAGTTGACGTGATGAGAGTGAAAAATTTGGGAAAGTCTGTTTCATGATTTTATAATTAACCTAGACTTTTAGTTGATTGTGTCATTTTCTGTCTTTGATTTTTAAGGTTGTATATGCCATTAAAGGTTTATTTATTGATTGATTGAATATGTTAATCTGGTTTAGTTTTGAATGATTAGAAGACCAAATTGGATTTTTTCATTCATGCTATTCTATGGGTCTCTGACCGTAATAAAATGAATGAATGGATTTTTTCATTGTGACTTTGTAAAGTACTGGGTTCGCTGCATGGAGACTCAGACTATGACATGCGTTCAGTTGCGTTTATTGTACTTCACACACAAGACAATGAAAACCAGCCCTGCCTGGGCCAACTATATACACTCCACCCGGCACACCCTGGGTCCCATTGGAGGATTTGAATTTCCCGCCAGAGGGCCTATTGGTGGACACAAGGTGTTCTAGGATCCTAGGTTCCCTTTGTGTTTGGGAACTAAGCTCCTAACTTTAGCCACGGACCCCTGGTGGTGGTCCACATACATAACAACTTTTAATGGATTTTTATAATTGTTGTTTTATTTGTATTGTTTTAAAGGTTCCAGAAAGAGCAAGATTGGTGAAGGGTGGGCCAAAGATGCAGTGAGCTGGAGTTTCCCACTCCGTCCCCTCCCCAGTTCACCTGAACCCCTTCCTCCACTAACCCTCCTCCACTATCTGTTTCCTCTCTTTTGACCACCCCCACTGTGTTTTCTAAACCATTACTTCCCTGTCTTCAAAGCCATTACCTTCACCATCTCCACTGTTTGTTGTTTCCTCTCTTCCACCACTCTTACTACTCTTTAGGGTTGCCAGGTCTGGGTTGGAAAATACCTGGAGACTTTGGGGGTAGATCCAGGAGAGGGGTGATCTGGGGGGGGTCTCAGCATGGGACAATGCCATAGAGTCCACCCTTCAAAGCAGCTGTTTTCTCCACCTCTGTCAGCTGGAGATCAGTTGTGAAATCGGGAGATCTCCAGGCCTCACCTGGAGGCTGGTAACCCTATTACTCTTCTTTCCATTTCCTCCTCTACCTCCACCATTGCCTCTTCCCCTCCGTTCCCCACCCTCACCATCCCCACTTCCCTTCCCTCCTCCACCCACAATAATCCACCCCCACTAACTCCACTAACCCACTAACTTACCCATCCCTGTTCCCATTGTACCAGTTTCCCTTCCCTTCACTAGCCGTGCCATTCCATTCCCTCCACTGCCCCAACCAATGGCAGGGGCGGGGCGATGGCTGGGGCAGAAGAGGGAATGGAATAGGGAGTGGTGGAGGATGGTGAAGGAAAGGGAAACAGGTACATGACATCTACAGACCTCCCATTCCATTGTTTCCCAAGAGGAACCAATGGAATGGGAGGCCTGTAGCTGACCCCATCCCTACTCCCCTCCCTCCCTCCCTCCCTGGGGAACGCCATAGTACCTGTACCATGCAGCCCTTTGCTTAGAGAAGTCTTCTACTGGAGCCAGTAAAGTAAATACTTTCCTTTGTACTATGTTCAGCTCAGTCTCATAAGCACATTTGCATGATCCATTTCGTTGCCATGGCACAGTTCCTGGCCATTCACCATCTTATATTGTGAATGCTCTTTTTAAATGTATTTGTATTGAAACAATTTTTTTTCACAAAACCATTTAGAAAATCAGCTTCAAAGAACCAGCAACAATTTATTACTGAGACGGCATAGTGTCGAGGCGGCAGAGTTATTGGCCCTGGAAGAGCACAGGAGACTAGCTCCTTGATGGTGCAGTGCCTTCAGGATTCCACCTATTGAGGAGAGAAAGGAAGCGTCAAGACCCTGCGAGGATACTATGCCTCCAGTTGAACACATGAACACATGAAACTGCCTTATACTGAATTGGACCCTTGGTCCATCAAAGTCAGTATTGTCTACTCAGACTGGCAGCAACTCTCCAGGGTCTCAGGCCGAGGTCTTTCACATCACCTACTGCCAGAACTTTTTTTTTTTGGTACAATGCCATAGTTTATTTATACAAGGTAAAATACATTACAATACAGCAGAGTGCATTAAAAACACAAATACACCAAGTACTTAAGAAGGGGTCAATACTGTCTTCCTTAGCAATCCTAAACCTAACACAGGCCCAACTATGGAAAATCACAATAAAATAAGCCACCAAAACTGCCAAAACCTTAATTTATAAAAGTGAACAGATACTTGCTCAATGACGTTCGAAGTTCAGCCATAGGTTAGGAACTTATATTTAAGATCTTTTATGTTTTCCCAATCAAATTTATCTAGATTCATTTTCTCAAGTATTGGATACCATTAGTCATGGGGATTCAGCAGGTGACTTTCAACGTCCTCCAAGTTTTCCCAGAGGGAGATTTTTTCTTGCAGGAAAAAATCCCATACTTTATGCAACCACTGTTGCATTGAAGGAAGTGTATTTGCTTTCCATTTACTCACTATCGAAGTCTTGGCTGCTACTATCAGGTTCAGCTCTTTGCTTCTTTTGGGGGGACCATCTGCTGGCCAAAGGTGAAGGAAAATCAGCGATGGATCTAAAGGTATGGTAAGTCCAGTTAAGGAGTGGATGGTGAATATAACTTGTTTCCAGAATTGGGCCAAGTAGGGACACTCCCACCAGTTGTGGTAGTATGTTGCTTTTTGCCCGCATTGTTTCCAGCAAAGCGGCGATGACTGGGGATAGGTGTGGGATAGTTTTACAGGTGTGAGGTACCATCTGTGCAATACCTTAAGTGCTGTTTCCTGAATAAGTTGTGAGTTCAAGATTTTAGCATGCTGTCAGAACCCACAGCCAACAATGAAGTACACACATTCAGGAGCGGTAATACTTTTATTGCAGAGCTATAGGATGCAGTAACATAAGCACTGTTAAGAATGGCGGCTGCCCCATGGGCATAATAGGATATAGGGTATTCGTATGCACCCCCCCCCAGAGCACTGGCTAATTAGGCACCCTCCCGCGCGCGGGATAAAGCCTGGAGACTGTTAGGTAGCTAAAGCTACCTAGACAATACAACTCCCTCCTGCACATCTGTATAGGTAAGCATTTCGGCGCAAAGCAGAAAAAGCACAGAAAGGAATGCAGTAGCAATTAACCAGACACAGACCGAGCTCCCCAACCCCCATGGCAGCGTAGCTGACACATGTTTTCCAGATTTCATCCCATTGGTCAGACGAGGGATTGCTGGATATCACAATGCGATGCGCTTTGGTAGCTGGGTGGTTGAGTGTGTTTTAAAGCTAATAGTTGTTTATAGATCCTGGAAATCAGGCCTTTCTTACGATCCTGCTTCCATAACAGTCGTTCGAAGCAGGTGAATGGCTTCTTTAAATTGGGCTTGATCCGATGGTCATCCAGAAGATGTTGCAACTGGAGATATTCATACCAAGCTATTGATTTGGCTTTTCTTTCTAGTTCAAGCTTTGATGACATTATGCCGTTGGATAGTAGATCCGCTATTCTTGTCATGCCCGCTGACCTCCACATTCAGAACGAGTCAGGGTCTACGCTAGGGAGGAACCACTTTTGACCTGTGAATGTACTTAGTATGGACCTGGAAAGTGTCAACTGAGGTTTATATTTAAGCCATAGCTTGAGCGTCATCCATAGGTACGGGTTTTGCAGAGTCCTCAACCATTGGTGCGGATGGTCTTGCCACATGGTTTCTTTGAAGCTAATTGTTTTTAATGCTGTTTCCTCAATATATTGCCAATCCAGACTATCGTTGCTGTGATAGTGATGGAGGAGGTTCGACAGGTGTGTTGCAGTATAGTACAGGTAGAGATCCGGGACCACCAGGCCTCCTTGATGAAGTGGCCGCCATGCTGTGGCTGCCGGAACTTTTAACTGGAGAAACCAGAGACTGAACCTGGGACCTTCTGCATGCTAAGCAGATGCTCTGCCACCATTTGGTGCTGAACATGATACAGATCCCAGAGGGTGAGAGCAGATGAGCAGAGTCATGGCTGAAACAGCAAGTCAGTTCTGCAGCCCCTTTAGGATTCATTGTCATGACTTCTGTGCAGGTGCACAGGTCAGCCATAGAAAAGATCCCCAAGTAATTCTAGTGAAGAATAAACTGTATTTAAAGAATAAATGTGTCAGGGTTCGTTATGGGTCAAAAGGGGCCTCCTCACAATTGTATCGACTGTGGCTTTAAAAATGGTGCTGAAAAAGGCCCATTCTCTGTGCCTTCTCTGCCTAGGGGTTCACACAACAGAGTACTGGGCTAGGATCTAAGAGTTTGTTGTTGTTGTTGTTCAGTTGAGTCCGACTCTTCATGACCCCATGGACCACATCATGCCAGGCCCTCCTGTCTTCCATCATCCTCCGGAGTTTGCTTAAATTCATGTTCATTCCATGAATAACAGTGTCTGACCATCTCATCCTTTGCCTTCCCCTTCTTCTTTTACCTTCAATCTTTCCCAGCATCAGGGTCTTCTGAGAGAGCCAGGGTCAAATACCATTCTGTCTGAAAACTTACTTGGGACCTTGGGCCCATCACATCCTCTCAACCCAACCTCTCTCAAAGGGTTCTGGTGAGAATGGAATGGAAAAGTCTTAAACATTATAAGCCATAAGATGGGGTACAGATACATTCCATGCCCCTCTTTTTTAAAGGACATCTTTTTGTAAAGGACTCAAAACAGCTGCCCTGTGAGACAAGGTGTTTGATGTGCAAACCCTAATTATTAGCTGATGTGATGGCTTCTTTTTGTTGTTGTTCAGTCGCACAGTCGAGTCCGACTCTTCGCGACCCCATGGACCAGATCACGCCAGGCCTTCCTGTCTTCCGCCATCCTCTGATGTTTGCTCAATTTCATGTTCATTGCATCTATGACACTGTCTAACCATCTCATCCTTTGCCGTCCCCATCTTCTTTGACCTTCAATCTTTCCCAGCATCAGGGTCTTCTCCAGTGAGTGCTCCCTTCTCATTTGGTGGCCAAAGTATTTGAGCTTCAGTTTCATTATCTGACCTTCTACTACAGTCCTTTAGCAAACATATGCTTGATTCCACTGGTCGCCTCTATTGCTGTTGATGGCCTGCGGGAGGCCCC
Organism: Gekko japonicus; assembly: GCF_001447785.1. Lineage (NCBI taxonomy): Eukaryota > Metazoa > Chordata > Lepidosauria > Squamata > Gekkonidae > Gekko > Gekko japonicus. The sequence continues at coordinate 450,117 of NW_015174284.1, read as the reverse complement.
AGAGACTCATCCCACCTCTCCTTTTCCCCACTTCCTACCACACCCTGCCATGGGCTATAGAGAAAGGATTTGGGATTCCTAGAAAAGTTTCTAACAAGCACCTTCTCTCTGGTTTTGGCTTGACCACCGTGTGCATAGTGCAGACCACTCAGCTGTGGTGGCTTGAATCACAAGGCCCAGGGGGAAACAAAACTGTTGTTACTCAGTCCACCCTCTACTGCTGAAAGCTACCAACCCGCCATCCATTCATTGAATAATGAATTATAAGTTTCATGAACAGTGCAGTTCTAAGCAGAGTTCTCTCCTTCTAAATCCATGGGACTGGGACTGGCTTAGAAGAATGTAGCTCTGTTTAGGACTGCACTGTAAACGATGCTAAACCAAACAGGCTTTTGAGTAAGAACTCTGGATTCAAGTACATTTCTACCATCAGCATTTTGTGCCTTAGTCATCCGAGCATAACTCAATGCAGATAAATGGATTTACATCACAGATTAATGTAACTATTTCTGTGATGGATTTCATTTTTAATTTCCAGATTCCAAATCTTGCTTTCATTTACCCTTTTGCAAGCTGTGTTGAAGGCAGAGAAATTAATACATTGATTTGAATAGCTGGGTATGGTTGGGAGACCAGAAGCTGTTCTCCAAGGTCTCAGGCTGAGGTCTTTCACATCACCCACTGCCTGGTTCTTTCAGCTGGAGATGCCAGAGATTGAACTTGGGACCTTTTGCATGCAAAGCAGAGGCTCTTCCGCAGAGCCACCACCCCTCCCCAAGATACCAATTTACCATCTCAAAACGGCATGTGAAACTGGAATTGTTTGATTATAACACCATGAGGGGTCTATAAACTGTATTTAAAGCAGTTTATGTGCCAAACTGGAGTTGCGGTGGCTCAAGTGGTTAAGACGCTGAACTGCAGGCTGTGGAAGGTCAGTAGTTCAGCAGTTCGAGTCCCGGGTGCCACATGATGGAGTGAGCTCCCATCTCTAGTTCCAGCTCCTGCCAACCTAGCAGTTTGAAAGCAAGAAATTGCAAGTAGATAAATAGGTACCACTTCGGTGGGAAGGTAACAGCGTTCCGTGCGACTTGGTGTTTAGTCATGCCGGCCACATGACCACGGAAACGTCTTTGGACAGTGCTTGCTCTTCGGCTTTGAAACGGAGATGAGCACCGCAACCCTAGAGTTGGATTCGACTGGCTTTCAAGCAAGGGAACCTTTACCTTTACCTATGTGCCAAACAGGTTTATCGCTAGGAACTCAAATCACCTGGAAACCAAAACGTAAAAGCTGGTGATTGCAGTTTATCCCACCAAAAGCAATTTCAGAGGATCTGATGCTGACTGGGGCGGCTGCTGCAGTGGAGAAGGAGCAGTTAACCTATCTTTCTCTCAGCCAGAAATGCACCCCATGCACTAGCTGATCTAAGCCACAGAAGAGAAGACAACAGACCTATGTTATGGCTATGTTTATACAGGGTCACAGTGCACTCCTGCATATTGTGTGTCAGAGGAAATTAGATCTCTCTTATTAATCACATCTTTATCTTACTCTGCTTCCAAGCAGCTCAGGATACGGATCTCAACAGCCTAGGGAGGGAAATGTCCCACCTCCTTAACAGAGGCTTAATGAAATGTTATTTACCTTTCCTGCAACAAAAAACTTCAGCTGTCCATTTCCATGCAAAAAGCATCTATGAAAATGGCAGGACGCCTTTCCCCTCCACCCTAAACTTGCCATAGTTAATATGTCAATCATCCCATGTAGAACAAATCCTAAGCAGTTCTTCAGAAGGAAAGCATCCTTTAACTCAATGAGGATTACTGCCCAGAAGGCACTCTTAGAATTGCAGCCAAAGTCCTCTATGTGCATTAGGGGTATACTGGCCATTTAACTCACAGGGAAAGTTCTTGGTCACCCACTACTCTGGAGAGCTGCAGTTCTTGGCCAATGCTGCAGTTCAGACTCAGCCAGCGATGCCACCAATGGGTCTCAGCTCACCCACTGCCTCCTGAAGCACTAGGGGACCAGCCACTCTACCTTGATTCTGGGACAATTCATCTTCCCTATTTGTACGTGTGCCAGCCTCCAGGTGACCCTTGGAGACCTCCGACTATTACAATTCCTCTCCAGACCACACTGATCAGTTCCCCTGGATAACACGGCTGCTTTGGAGGGTGGACTCTGGCATTCGGGCCCGTAGCCAGGATTTTGTAATTCAGGGGACCTTTAAATAAGTCAGGCAGCACTGATGTCACAAAATAAAAAATAAAATAAAATTTAAATTTAAAAAACGCACACTCGCTAGTTGGAACAGGAAGGTATTCACCCCCATTCATCTCTGCAGCCCATCCACACCATGGCTCATCGACATCACCATGTGGTTCACCAGGGGAACCTGAGCACCTAAAGGTCGCGGCAATCCAAAGAGGAGCTTGCAACACAACCAAAGCGTGTGGTAGGAGTGCAGATGTGTGTCAGTTTTGCTGGATGAAAGTTGGGGTGCCTTGGTAGGAATTTTAATTTTTTTATCTTTCAACTTTCTACCCCGCTCGAACCCCCAGGGGGTCTCTGAGCGGCTTACAGTTAATCGATTCTCCCTAGGTATTGCCACATATACTGGGGATGGGGACTGCCCTACCGGCACCCTGTGGAGGGTCTTTTGTTGATCTTCTTCCTCCCGGGTCGGCTTGTCGGCTCAGCTTCCAGGCTTCCGGCTCTCACTTCCTCCTTCTCCTCACGGTCTTCCAGTGGTGGATCAGCAAGGCCCCTCTGGCACGCGGTATGCTCCGGCGTGGCTCCGGCCGCTTAGGCTCCGCTGTGCCTGCGCCTTCCACGATCCATGCGTCTCCTGGCTCCGCCTTCCGCCACGTCCGGTCCACCGTACATGTTGCACTCAGTCGCCATCTTTGCCACTCGCCGTTCTGTCGTTCACCGCTCGCCACCTTACTCCACGAACCCCCTCAACGGGGGAGGGTGCCCCCTACCATCTAAGGTAGGTACCCAATTTATCTACTCGCAGTTTTTGATGTTAATTCCTGCTTTCGAACCACTGGGTTAGTTGGGGAGCCGGGCCCCGAAATGCCCCACTGTAGCCACAAGCCAGATGGCATTACACCCTGCTGAGCTCCCTCCCCCTCCCTGAACACTGCTCTCTCCAGGCTCCACCCCCAAATCTCCAGGTATTTCCCAACCCAGAGCTGGCGATCCTCCCTGTCTGCCTCAACGCACATAATGGAAAATCAGTCACATGTTCAGTGAAGGGATACAGAAATCACCCACCCATTGACAGAAAGTGAGGAGAGACAATCTTTGTTTTAAATCTCTTGCTTGCATATCTTTTACTTTGATCTACTCCAACTGCATGAGGAACCACCAGTACTGTTTGGGGGCAGCAGTTAGAGTTGCCAACAAGCCTGGAGAAAAATTTCCTGTCCCTTTAACAGAGGCTTAATGTGTGGAAACTGGCAGCTGAAACTTTTCAGGGCACAGAGGTATAAAGAACATGCCCTGGTAAATTGTTAGAAATGTATGTGTTTTCAAGGTCTCACAATCCAGTCATTATAGGGTTAACTTGTGTACCTTGTATTGCTATTGTTTAGAGTAACCTGGAAGGGAAACCTGGCATTGAGCCAATGGGGGATTAGCCCGGGAAAAGTAACTTCTATTGTGATACAGATTGGTTGTTCGTTTCAGATGACTTCCTTTCTAGGGGTCGAGAAGACGGTGGCAACTCGGCTGTGAGCAGCGCACAGCCTCCTCGTTTTTAATCCCCTGAAGGCAGGGTAGTTTTATTAATTTTTGTTACACCTACGTGACTACAGAAAGAGAAAAAGGGAAGGGAAAGAAAAATAAAAAACCCCGGGGTACAGACAGTAAATAAAAAAAACCCCACACTATAACTAAAAACCCAAGAAAGGAAGGTCTTTTACTGTTAGTATACAGTTAGTCATAAAACTTAAAACTTTTCATTTAAATCAATGAGTTTAGGAGTTAGTAAGTCCATTTTAGTAATTGTCTATTTTCTTCTCAGTGTGCACAGAGTCTCTTTCATCCACTTCAGTTATAAATCTTTCAGTTCTTAAGAGCTACTTGGGAACTCTTAGCCGCAAGTCATACGTGTCTCTGGCCGCGCCTCCTTCTGCTCCTGCTGGGTCTCCGTCCATCTCTTCCAGGCTGTCTGCAGGGCCCCCTCCGTCTGGCTGCTCTTCCTTTTTCGATCCAAAAAACTGCTTCAACCATTCTTCCGCTTTAAACACCGAGTCAATGTTTTCTCTCTTATCCTTGTATATAAACTGCACACCCTCCGGATAGAGCCAGGAATACTGAATCTGGTTGATCTGGAGTGTTGAAATGAGTTCTTTGTATGCTTTTCTTTTCTGTCGAACCTCAAATGGAATGTCCTTTAGGACCCTGATAGTTGCTGATCCCAGCTGCAGGGGTTTGGCTGCTGTCGCTTTGAGAATATCATCTCTTGTCTGTCGTCGGAGAA
>NW_015174284.1:442187-445418 GCF_001447785.1 Gekko japonicus | reverse complement strand
AAGCAGCCATCAATTGGTTAAGACCATCGAGTCTTTCGTTTATGGGCCGGAGCAGCTCCGTTAGCGTGGAGAAAACGTCTCCTTCTTCTACCCTCGGACTCTGACCACCTCGCCCAACTTTCGTTCCTTTTCCTCGGACGCCGGCCATTTTCAGCTTTGTTTACACTAAAGAGAAGCTTTTCACTCTCCTTCAGCAAGTGCAAACTTATCCGCAAAAACAGCTAAGTCTTTGGCACACTTGAGCGCTTTTAGTTTCTCCCCCCCCCCTCTCTTTAAAACACAGTTCGGTTTGTTTACGTCTGGGATTCCCTCCCGACGCCGCTATAGGTGGGGGGGTGGAACTCATTTTTAGAACTTATTCACTCGCCTTTTTCTCCGCTTCATTGACGGTCTGACCACAGACCTCTTTTAGTCACGCCTCATTCGCTGACCTTCTTGCTTGTCCCGGCCGGCATCAGCTATGCTCAGTAAAAACCGAGCCTCTCAGGGGGTGGACCGATTGGGGCAAAAAGGAGCGCCTCAATTCTCCGGCTGAGAGCCATCGAAGAGGTCGCCCCTCGTGTGCCCCCGGCCTGGAGCCTCCACACTGAGGCTCACCTGGGGGTGCCACTTGAGGTGGCACTCCTCCAACACCCCTGGAGCGCGGAATGCCTTCCCAGCTTCAGGGGAGAGCCTCCACCATCGCCGAGCCACAGACCAGAAGTCCAGCGCACAGCCTCTTCTCGACAAATTTGAACCTCAGATTGCTGCAGCAAACTCCTATGCCTGTAAGGGCCTCGACAAGCTACAGGAGACACTGCCTGTCCTGCAACAGACGGTGGAACCTGACGTTAAAATTGTGGTGTTCAAAGGCAAACCTAACCTGATGAGTTGCTTCTGGTGAATTCTTTCTAGGGTTGCCAATCTCCAGGTGAGGTTTGTAGTTCTCCTTGAATTACAACTGACCTTCAGAATAAGAAAATTGAGTCTCCTGGAGAAAAGTGGCGGCTTTGGATGGTGGATTCTGTTAGGTTCTACAATGCCAAAACCATGGCCACACATCCTGGAAAATCTACAGCAACTAAAGATTCTCCATTGTCTGTGTGTAGTGTGTAACCATGATTTGAACTGTAAGCAGCTTAGAAATGTAGCTCTTAGGAGTTTGTTATTTTGTAGGTTTCCTGTATACCTTTTACCCTTAGAAATAAAGGGGGTTTTTTAAACGCAAAGAAATCTCTTCTTTCCAATAGAGCAAGATCCATTGATACTCTGAGTAATTTAAATACTTTTGACTATTTTACAACATAAATAACATCATGTTAAGCCTCTATTAAAGGGCAAGGATTTCCCCCCCTCCAGATCTCCCAGCAATACATGATTTTAGGGAGGGTACTAAGGAAAAGAAAGGATGGAGTTTGGTCACATGGAAAAGTGTTTAGAGTTTAACTGCATTTTCAGAAAAAGCACATGGCATGGGGGAGGGGCTGTGGCTCACTAGAAGAGCATCTGCTTTGCATGCAGAAGGTCTCGGGTTCAATCCCCGGCTTCTCTGGTTAGAAATGACCAGGCGATAGATGAATAGACAATGCTGACCTTGATGAACCAATGGTCTGATTCAGTATACAGCAACTTCATGTGTGTTCATGTTTGTTTGCATGTGCCCGCACTGAACCATTTTTCAGTGCAGAGTGATGGTGGGGAGGGATGAACGTTCCCCCTTCCAAAAAAACCCTCTTTATGCATTAAAAAACCTACATATTAAGAAGAGCAAAGTTGGAGTCCAGTGGCACTTTGTTGGTCTTAAAGGTGGCACTGGACCCAAACTTTGCTCTGCTGCTTCAGACCAACACGGCTACCCACCTGAATCTAGCTGCGTATTTAAAAGGTGTCTAGCCTAACTTTCTAGTTGTCTGTACCAAGAGAAGTAGAGGGGCATTCAAATGTATTTTTCTTACATGCTGTTTGAAAGGGTACAGTCACAGGAGGAACATACCCTACAGTGGCTCTGAATGGCCCTGGGTCAGATCACTTCTCGGGATATAACTGGATTAAAGCACTACCTTCCAAGAGGGCATTACCTGCTGGGCAGTCTTGCTCTTACATTTGAACAATGCTACAGCTGCTCTGCAGGGTGTGTCTACGCCAGCATGCCAACAACTGCCTTTCTGTCACCTTGCCTTTAAGGGTAGTAAGAAAGAAAAGGAAAAGAGGCGGGTGGCAGCAGGAGGATTTGAGCAAAAAGCTTAAGAGATTTGCAGTTAAATCCCATTACTTGGGACAGCTTCCTTCAGCTGCTCTCAAGGCCAGAAGGGTATGGGAGGGCACAGATGGGCTCTGACTCACTGCTGCCATCTAGAGGAAGAAGCAAGGTGTTATGGTGCCACTGCTGGGAAGGTTTCTGACTGCATGCCTGCAGGAGAGAAAGAGAAAAGAAGTGAAAAGTACTCAGAAACGTGGAGTGATTTCAGCAAGAGTACTTTATTCAATCAGGAACAAGACGAAGTAAGCCGGCGTGCAGGCCGGTATATAAGCACAGAAACCCACCACCAAAACACACCCCCTATTCACCCTATAGGTTATTTACAGAAGCCGAGAGTCCCATAGGCTCTCGGCTGCGGACCTGGCCCTCTGATTGGTGCGGGCTAGGATCCGCTTGGCTATTGTTCTAAATGTACGAAGCTTTGGGCTTGTGCTTGACCGCATGGCCCAACGGTCGCGCACGTGGTAATGGCGGAGTACATTACACCCCTCTCCCCATAGTCCAGACTACCCACACACGAAGTCCTGGAGGTACGCTGGGGCCTTCCTGGTCCTTGTGGAATGGCGGAGTTCCGGGGTGATGTTTGGAGCTGCTACTTGGGCTCGTAGCGGGGAGGTTGATTGTGGCGTTTTCGGTGGCGGCAACGCAGGAGGTTCCGGGGCGGCCTGGGCTGGAACGGAGGCTGGGGCCTGCGGCTTTGGTGTGTTGACCGTCACTTTGTCGGGCTCCGTGAACTCCAGGTCATCGGGATCGTTTGGGAGGACCCGCGCCGCAGTTGGTCGATGTGGCGGTGGAGCAGTTGGCCGTCCTCGCAGGAGACCTCGTAGGATCGAGGTCCTCGCACCCGTACCACTCGCGCGGGGATCCAGGGTGGCCCTTGCGTGTAGTTCCTTGCGTAGACTGGGTCTTCCGGGAAGAAACCCCTGGTGGCCGAGTGCGACTCCGTTGTCGGTTCTTCCTCGGGGGCCCGGTCCGGGTGTAGTCGGTCCAGC
>NW_015174284.1:441679-441817 GCF_001447785.1 Gekko japonicus | reverse complement strand
CCATTGGCTGTAAGCGTCGACTAGAATGAAAAAGATTTGTCCCTGGAACAGCCCCGCAAAGTCCAAGTGTAGCCAGGACCAGGGTTTGTGGGAGGATTCCCAGGCCCGCTCGGGTGCTCGAGGCGGTGCCGGTCGGGA
>NW_015174284.1:436110-439386 GCF_001447785.1 Gekko japonicus | reverse complement strand
TCGAAAGCCGCCACGTCCTTTAAAGCCTGTGCCAGCGTGAGGGTGTCCTCTCTGATCAGACGCCTCCTCAATTTTGCCTCTCGAAGGCCCACCAAGAACTGGTTGAGCAGGGTGTCTTCCAGGCTGGGAAAAGCGCACTGCGTGGCGGCCTTTCGAAGGCTGGCCAGGAAATCGGCAGCTTTCTCCTCCGGACCTTGGACTTTAGTGAAAAAGTCCATGCGCTCCACAAACTTTGTGGGCTTCGGGGCGAGGTGAGCAGTGAGGGCCGCGATGAGGTCATCAAAAGTCTCCCCCTCTACTTCCTTGGGCAAAATCAGGTCCTGCAGGAGAAGGAGGGTCTCCATTCCACAAAGGCGTATGAACTGAGACCTCTTCATACCCGTATCGGTGACCCGTAAACATGTGAGGTAGTTTTTGAGGATCATCACCCAAGTGGTCCATCTCTCGGGGTGCGCCAGGTCGAAGGGAGCGATGCCCTCGTGAGAGGATCCGACGGAGGCGGCAGCAGCTGCGGCACCCGAGAGAGCGGATGAAGTGGAGGAGGAGGAGGAGGAGGAGCCTGTTTCCGACATCTTGGCGTGTGCGCTAGGTCGCGGTTTCGCTTGGCGGGAAACAGGGCCGTTGGCGAGGTGAGCTGATGAGGCGCGGCTGGCGAAGTGTGGCGAGGCTGCGAGGCGTGCTGCGGGGGACCGGCAAGGCTAGCGAAGAGACGAGGCGCAGACTGGCTTAGGCGAGGAGCGCGGCGTGGCGAGGCAAGATGCGGCCGAGCGGCTGATGCTCAACGACTGGCTTAGGCGAGGAGCGCGGCGTGGCGAGGCAAGATGCGGCCGAGCGGCTGATGCTCAACGAAGCAACGTGGCGAGGCGCGGTGCAGGGAGGCAAGAGCTGGCCCTGAGCTTGGCGTGGCGTGGCGAGATGCCGGTGGTTACAGAGCGAGATGTTGTGCAAAAGGAGCGTTGATCTCCGCCGGCGGCGGCGCGATCGGTGCTCAGTGTTGCTGGGTCTCCTCCGGGTCTGTTCAGGAAGGGTAGAATCCCACCTTCGTCGCCAGTGAAAAGTACTCAGAAACGTGGAGTGATTTCAGCAAGAGTACTTTATTCAATCAGGAACAAGACGAAGTAAGCCGGCGCGCAGGCCGGTATATATGCCCAGAAACCCACCACCAAAACACACCCCCTATTCACCCTATAGGTTATTTACAGAAGCCGAGAGTCCCATAGGCTCTCGGCTGCGGACCTGGCCCTCAGATTGGTGCGGGCTAGGATCCGCTTGGCTATTGTTCTAAATGTACGAAGCTTTGGGCTTGTGCTTGACCGCATGGCCCAACGGTCACGCACGTGGTAATGGCGGAGTACATTACAAGAAGATTTTGCAGTCTGATCTTTCCGGGGCTGGGATCGATGGCAAAGGCATGCTTTAGCAGGGGAGTGGCAGGCTTTTTTTATTGGTGATATTTATTTATTTAGAACGCGGATGTCCCGCCTCCCTGGAGACCTGCTTGAGACGACTTCCAACAAGCAAACAAGACTGCTAAAACACAACCGTTAAAAGCAAGCCACCAAAACAGGCTGATGCCATTAAAATAAGCCACTGAAAAAAACACCCCGGATGCTGTTAAAACAATCTGGAGAAAGACAACAATGTAGAACACGCATTTAGAGGCCTGGGATGAGGTAGATGAAACAATCCTCGGGCCAGGAGCAAATATTCAAGAGATAAAACTCTGGAGTTAAAAGCCTGGGTGAAAAAGCAAGATTTTAGCCTCATGGAGTCCCACAGGGGAAGATATTCCTAAAACAGTGGCAGTCAGCTTTTTAACTTACAGGGAAATTTAGGGGGCAGCTCTCTTTTCCCCCCATCCCAACTGCAACTATACTATAGGGAACCGAAAGAGACGTGGTTACATTCCTTTGAGTCTCATTGAGTGTAAAAGGAGCAAGAACCATAACAACCTAACAAGAAGCATCCTGGATCTGGCCATTGGTCCATCTAATCCAGCATCAGTGGCCCCGGAGGGCTAACAAACAGGGCAGAGGGCCCAAGGGCTCATCAAAGGGCTCATCAAGGGCTCATCAAAGGCTCCTAAGTAAGCTCAAAAATCATGGGATAAAAGGACAAGTCCTTTTATGGATCAAAAACTGGCTAATTAATAGAAAACAGAGAGTGAGTATAAATGGGCAGTTCTCTCAGTGGAGGGTGGTAAGCAGTGGGGTGCCGCAGGGATCAGTACTTGGTCCACTGCTTTTTAACTTGTTCATTAATGATTTGGAGTTGGGAGTAAGCAGTGAAGTGGCTAAATTTGCGGATGATACGAAGTTGTTCAGGGTGGTGAAAACCAGTGAGGATTGTGAGGCACTCCAAAGGGATCTGTCAAAGATGGGCAAGTGGGCGTCAACATGGCAAATGGGGTTCAATGTGGCCAAGTGCAAGGTCATGCACATTGGAGCCAAAAATCCTAAATATAAATACATGTTGATGGGGTCTGAACTGGCAGAGACTGATCAAGAGAGAGATCTTGGAGTTGTAGTAGATAACTCACTGAAAATGTCGAGACAGTGTGTGACTGCAATAAAGAAGGCCAATGCTATGCTGGGGATTATTAGGAAGGGTATTGAAAACAGATCAGCCAATATCATAATGCCCCTATATAAATCAATGGTGCGACCTCATTTGGAATACTATGTGCAATTCTGGTTACCACACCTTAAAAAGGATATTATGGCTTTGGAAAAAGTGCAGAAAAGGGCAACTCGAATGATAAAAGGATTGGAACACTTTCCCTATGAGGAAAGGTTAAGGCGCTTAGGGCTCTTTAGCTTGGAGAAACGACGACTGAGGGGTGACATGATTGAGGTTTATAAGATTATGCATGGGAAAGAGCAGGTAGAGAAAGAGGTACTTTTCTCCCTTTCTCACAATACAAGAACCCGTGGGCACTCCATGAAATTGCTGAGCGGTCGGGTTAGAACGGATAAAAGGAAGTACTTCTTCACCCAAAGAGTGATTAACACTTGGAATTCACTGCCACAGGAAGTGGTGGCGGCTACAAGCATGGACGGCTTCAAAAGGGAATTAGATAAGCATATGGAGCAGAGGTCCATCAGTGGCTATTAGCCACAAGGTATAGATAGGGACTCTGGGGCAAGTGATGCTCTGTCATCTTGGTGCTTGGGGGGGGTCAACAGTGGGAGGGCTTCTAATGTCCTGGCCCCACTGGTGGACCTCCTGATGGCACTGGTATTTCTGGCCACTGTGTGACACAGAGCGTTGGACTGG
>NW_015174284.1:435919-436041 GCF_001447785.1 Gekko japonicus | reverse complement strand
TCAAATCCCACCCTCCCTAGGCTCCGCCCCTCAAATGTCCAGGAATTTGCCACCCTGGAATTGGCAACACAATTTCCTTCCCACCCAACAGCCAACCTACCTTTATCTGCCTCTCTGTCTTC
>NW_015174284.1:404985-434203 GCF_001447785.1 Gekko japonicus | reverse complement strand
GGGCGGGGACCAGCCTCGCTGCCGCCGCCTCCTCCTTGGGGAGATCGAGCGGGGGGGATGGAGGAGACGGAGCTCTTATCCCCCCCCCCCCGCGAGTATCGCGGGTCCCCGTCTTGTGTTCTTATGTTCTTAAGGGCCCTGAGGGTGCCTCCTAGCACTGGTATCCAGAGGCTTACTGCTTCAATATTGCATGGACTTCTGAGCTAATGGGAAGGGTGCCTGGAGGAGGAGGCAGTGTATGATTATTACACTTTCTGCTTCCTTTCCTCTGGTTTCAGCCACTGTTCTCATTGCACCTCCATTGGGGATGGTCTCTCTGCCAGGCTGAGGGCTTCATCTTGGGACCCAACCATACCAACCCCTGATGCCAGACCTCACTAGTATGTTGGTTAGAGGAGTTCTCCCAGGATTACAACTGATTTCCAAACTACAGAGTCAGTTCCCCTGGAGGAAATGGCACTTTCAGAGGACAGACTTTCTAGGACTTGCATTTCTTCTAGACTCTATGGTATACCATTGTGTCTAGAAGAAATTAAAGCCCAAGAGTGACATCATATCCCTATGGAGTTCCCTTCCTCTCCCCAACTTTGTCCTCCCCAAGTACTGCCTCCAAATCTCCAGGAATTTCCCAAGCCAGAGTTGGCAACCCTATTTGCTGCCACACAGACCAGCCTGACCATCCATCACTGGTCCTCTACATTTTTGTCGTCATCCTTAACCCCACTTAACAGCATGAAAATTGCTTAAGAGATTTTTTTTTTATTAATCCCTCATCCCATTGGCAATCCTTTTTGCTTTCAGGACATGAATGGGCAGGAATAGCTTGAATCCGTCAATGGCCATGATAAATCATTGGTTCGTCATTAACAATAATGGTTATTAGCCAGGCAAGGCGGAAAGGCGCAAACTGGCTCATTTATCCTCCCAGCCCAGCCATTCAGCTGGGGGAGGAGGGGGTGAGACTAATGAAGCCATGAAAAGGCCCTGGTCCTCCACAACTTCTCTGTCCTCTGCCTGGTTCAGACAGACATATAAATAAATAAATAAATTCCTCCAACAAGAGCCCGAACAAGATTTGCATGTCCTCCCCCCCTCCTTTCTCCAAATGACTGTAGCTTCTAGAGATGAAGAAGCTCTTAATCATGGGAAATTGGGCTTGTTAAAAACAGAAACATTAACAAAATAATCATAAATTGTCTGTCAGGCCCAATTTCCAAAGGCATACGTTTTGACCGATATGCCAGAGAATCTCATTTGGCTGGCATAATTAGCTCCCTTGCCCTTTTCGCTGTGTTCGGAAAGAGACAGGGAAAGCCAATGGTGGATGGGAGGGGAAGGGAGGGGGCCCTTCTTTTCACATGCACTCTTGTTGAATGCATAGCACATCAGGATAAAACAGGGAAGATCCATCAAACACTCTGTGACAGTGAGAATTATCCACACTGGGATAATTCTCCACAGTATTGTCCTATTGTTACCAGTATGTAGAATTACAGTGGAGGATCTCTAGGTCAGTGGATATTGCGCTTTTGTGCCCTGATCTGGACTGCCCAGGCTAGCCCAGTCTTGGAAGACTTCGGAAGTTAAGCAGAGTCAGCCCTGGCAAGTATTTGGATGGGAGACAACAAAGGAATGCCAGGATCACGATGCAGACCACCTCTGAACGTCTCTTGCCTTGAAAATCCAATGGGGTTCCCCCATGAGTCAGCTGTGACTTGATGGCAACAAACCCCCCAAATTGTGCTTTTGAGATCATTTGCCTCTTGGATATTCCCGTCCACACAGAAGGTTTTGTTCTGTGATTATCATTAATCCACTTTCCTCAGCATATACCATATCCATTTTAAGTGACACTGGCAGAATTTATTTTTCAGTTTGAGCCAATCAGCGCTGTTATGTCATGACATCAGGGATGTTGCCTAATGATTGAAATAGAAATTGTGACCAGTGCACAATAGTGAAAGAGCACTGATTTCAACAGTAAAGTGAAGACTATCCATACAGTTCTATGCCTCTAGGCAAGGTCTTCTGCACCACTTCTGTCAGCTGATCCCAGCAGCTCCCATCAGATACCTAGAAGTAGCATAAGGGCCATCTAGGGTTGCCAGCTCTGGGTTAGGAAATTCCTGGAGATTTGGGGGGTGGAGCCTAGGGAGGGGAGGGTTTGGGGAGGGGAGAGAGCTGAGCAGGGTATCATGCCATAGAGTCCACAATCTGAAGATGCCATTTTCTCCAGGGAAACTGATCTCTGGAGATCAGATGTAGTTCTGGGAGATCTTCAGCTACCACCTGGAAGTTGGCAGCCCTAGCAATAACACAGTGGTAAAGCATCTGCTTGGTATGCAGAGGCCCCATGTTCAATCCCTGGTTCAGTGCAGTTAAAGGATAAGACAGTAGGTGATATCAAAGACTTTAAAGGGCCAGACTGGAGAACTGTTGCCAGTCAGAGTAGACAGTACTGACCTGAATAGACCAATGATCTGATTCAGAATGTGTGTGTGTGTGTGTGTGTTCCGGGTGTGTGTTCTCTGCTGTCCACCATAAGGAAGGCACTGTGGTTAGCAGTTGGCTTAGAAGCTCTTTGTGAAAGTAGGTCTCTCAAATGGGACACAGAGAAGACTCTAACTGTTGGCCACCAGTGCTGAGCTCTGCAATGACTGTCAGTGAAGATGGTTTTATGTAGGACTTCATTTTGATTTAGCTTTCATTATTGGCAGTCCTAATTGGAGTTTTTAAACTGTGACTTTTATGGGTTTTGTCATAGTGGTTTTATTGTGTTTAAATAGTATTTTATTTATATTGCAAGCCACTTTGAGTTCCGCAAGGGAGAACGGTGGCTAATCTATGCTTTCGATAAATAAATAGTCAATAGTTAGCATGGCACACTGCCTCAAGCCACTCCCACATTCCATAGGTGATTAACACAGAAAAGAGAAGGAATCAAGCATCAAACAAATGTGCCATGCAAACCCATTCTTTAATTTTATTTACTTATTCATTTATTTATTTAGTTTATAGCACTCCTTTCTCACTGAGACTCAAGGCAGATTACAAAATACAGAAAGCAAAAGCAATACCATATCCTGACCTAGATGGCCCAGGGTGACCTGATGTGGTCAGATCTTGGAAGGTATGCAGGGTTAGTCCTGGTTATTACTTGGATGAGAGACCACCAAGGAAGTCCAGGGTTGCTACACAGAGGCAGGCAATGGCAAGCCACATTTTCTTGTCTCTTGCCTTGAAAACCCTACAGGGTCACTGTAAGTCAGCTATGATTTGATGGCACTTTCCACACACAGCAATATCATATAAAGAAACAGGAATACAACACAAGGAGACACGAATATTAGGTCTCATTCTGCACCATTTTATGGTTGAGCTGGAGCTCCTTCAGAACCCTGGAGACAGGGCACATGGCCAATGCCAATATAAAATATGTGTGTAAAGTACCATCAAGTTGCAGCCAATTTGTAGTGACCCCCGCAAGGGGCTTTCAAGTCAAGTGAGAAGCAGAGGTGGTTTTCCATTGCCTTCCTTTGCAGATTCTTCCTTGGTGGTCTCCCTTCCAAATACTGACCCTTTGTTTCTGAGATCTGTGAGTTCAGGCTATACTATGCCACCTTCCCTCCCAATATAAAATAGCTTGGAATAAAAACAGACTGCGTCCTCATGGCAATGCCTGTGGGGGCATAAAAGCAGTGCCAAAGCAGTACAAACATCACAGACACTCGCCAATATGTTCCCTGCCCTCTTGGCAACTACAATTGAAAATGCACTAACTATTGAAACAGCTACATTCACAGAAGGATGGATTGAATTATTTTCCCAGTGACAACATATTGTGTTTGTAGTGCTGGGAATTGTGTGTGTGAAGTACAATTGCCCTGTAACAGTAGCCACTTCCTTAATGGAAGGTGTCTGGACTTCCCACCAATAACTGAATAATGGCTGCTAATTTATCACACAGGGCTTACCCGACATATTTTAGTAATGACACCAGAAGGAATTATCCTTGTCCGGAGACCTGGCATGGTTGGGAAATTAATAATTTAAGCAGCTTGCTGTTAAATTATTAGTTTTGAATCCATGTTTTAATCGCATTGCAGTAATAAAACAATCACATTTTAATTGTGTTAAAAAGCCTGGGTTTCAGAAGATGCCAAGTATACTTCATTGGATTTTTTTTAAAAAACTGTGGGCTGTTAGTCAATGCTTTATAGAGCTGGCTGGGAAATGAACTCATTCTATTACAAGCACATGTTGACAGAGACAAGATTATAAAAAGATTCCTGCTGGATCAGACAAATGGTCCATCTACCCCAGTGGTCTCCAACCCTTGGGTCTGGACCCTCCTACTGAGTCACGAACCCCAACAGAGCTGCCATTTTTGATGGCTTTTGGAAGGACCTGTTACGCAGAGAACAAGGAGACCCTGCCACCTGCCCGTCTTTTCCAGCCCTGCCTAGATCACCGTCTCCTTAATGTCTGAAGCAACTCTGATCTAGGTCCCAAAGATCAAGCAGGTTGAAAATATGTTGCTGTGTCCTACCAAGCCATAACATTGGTCTCATCCAGCTTAATGCTGTTCGTCCTAACTGGCAGAAGGTCTCCAGGATCACAGGGAGAGAAAAGGCTTTCCTAAAGCCTTCTGCCTGAGATCCTTTTAGCTGGAAATGGAGTTAAACTGAGGACTTTCCAATATGATTTCTACCAATGACCCACAAATCTTCCCCCACTGGGAGGCCTTCAAGCCTACTTCAAGCGAATCCCAAAGAAAGCAAAGGATCTTGTATCTGAATCAATATGGTTCACAGTCTGTAGCAGAGGTGTTGAACTTATCTGTTACGAGAGCCGGATCTGACATAAATGTCACTTTGTTGGGCCAAGACATGTGTGCCATAAAATGTAATACCAGCTACCAGAGATATTTTGCCACTGACCATGACCCATACCCATCCTCAGCACAGCTCAGGGCCAAACCAGCCCTCCTCTGGGTTGGGCAATTGCTGGAGATCTGGGGGAAGTCCCATGGAGAGTGCCTGCATTTTGGGAAGGGAGGGTCCACAGCAGGGAGTATAATACCCTAATGTAAGCCAGTTTGGTGTAGTGGTTAAGTGTGCGGACTCTAATCTGGGAGAACCGGGTTTGATTCCCCACTCCTCCACTTGCACCTGGCTGGATGACCTTGGGTCAGTCACAAGCTCTGGCACAGCTGTCCTTGAAAAAGAACAGTCTGTGTCAGAGTTCTCTCAGCCCCACCCACCTCACAGGGTGTCTGTTGTGGGGAGGGGAAGGGAAAGGAGTTTGTAAGCCGCTCTGAGACTCCAAGTGAAGGGCGGGGTATAAATCCAATCTCTTCTTCTTCTTCTTCCAGTCCACATTTGGACTGGTTTCCCCCCCAGTTGCATTCAGGCTGGATAAGAGCACTGGATGGGCTGATTCCAGCCCCTGAGCCATATGTCTGACATGTCTGGTCCATAGCCTATATCATGGTTTGTATCCCCTTTGTTTCAAGGGAATTGCACTAAAAGCAAAGGATATAGTTCATATCAAGGTTCACGTTGTGTTTCAAATGCTTGCATCATGCATTTGTTTATGTATTAAAATTTAAATTTCGAAATACAATAAAACCCCATTATCCTCAACCCCCAGGAGTATGCCTGCATCTTAAAACCAAAAAAATCCCTCACATATAAAATGGCCTTACAGTGACCTCTTAAAAACCCCTTCTAAAGATGGTAGGGATGCCAGCCTCCAGGTGGGACCTAGGGATCCCCTGGAATTACTGTTCATCTCCAGACTATAGACATCAGTTCCCTTGGAGGAAATGGATGCTTGGGACTTCCAGTTGATGGCGGCACGCTAGCAGACTCACCTCCCAGACTGCCCGGGGGTGAAGCTGCGCTCCAGCCGAAGGAGCGCGTGTGCAGGCTCACTACTCTCCCAGGGACCCAGCTGAAGGGACCCTGGCCATGGAGCTTTTGAGAGGTTGCCTCTTCAACGGCATAATGCTGGAGAATTGAGGCACCTCTCTGCTCTGACAGTTCTTCGTGCTGAGAGACCGAATGGACTAAGTGACACTGACCGGGGCAAACGCAGGAGATCGATCATTAGAAATTGAGTGTAAACGAGGTCTGTGGACCAATTATGAACATGAGCTGTTTAAGCATTGATTAAAAAGAAAAGAAGCTCCCCACCCCACGGAACAGAAGATAAGGCGAGTGGGGGAGGGACGCCTCCCAAGTGCATAGACTTTAGAGCGATTGAGGGGGGTGAGCGGAAGTATAAATGGTTAAAACTGTTAAGGAGTACTTACCAAGGTGAGTGCGAGTGTTTAAGCGCATATTCAGAGACTTTCAAAAAGTTTGCAAAAGTAAACAAAGCGAAAAAGATGGCGGGGAAGAGGACGGAGAAAGAGAAATATCTGAAAGCGAAAGTAACTGAGAGCCCAAAACTGGAAGGAGCCAACGAGCCGGCAAAGACTTTGGAAGACTCCATGTGCCACCTGCTGGACCAAATGAATAATCTCAAAGAGCAGATGACATCAATGACCCAGTGTATCACCACTCAACAAAATCAGATAAGCGAGACACTGAAAATGATGAATCAAACAAATGAGAAGGTGAAAGAAGTGGACGCCACTACCCAAAAGGTGAAGAAGAAAGTACAAAAACTGGAAAAGAAGCAAGTTTCTACAGAAGAGTAGTTGCTACAATTACAAATGGAAAAGGCTAATATGATCCTTCGCTTTCAGGACATGCCAGAGACTAAGGGAGAGAATCTGAAGGAAATGATGAATGAAATACTGGCCCCAGTGACAGAGATGAAGGTCACCTTCAAAATTAAGGATAAAAAAGAAAAGATTGACTCTGTTCTGAAAGCGAGAGAATTTCTAAGAGTCCAGCTGGGAGGGCCAGAGGAGGAAGAAAAAGAAGGGGACAGCAAGTCCAGTGGCGAGCTGGACTCGGGTTCTTCCGGAGAGGACTCTCTGTCTGAGAAAGGGGAAGCAGACCCTAAAAGTCCTTATAAATTGCAGAAGAGTCTGGACAAGAAGTGAAGGCTGAAGGACTCTGAATTGTCCCTTTGAAAAATTTTGAATTGAGATGCTTTGGGGTATTTCCTTATATCAGTTAAATTTAAGATGTGGGAAAAGTTTGCAGAATATGTGACTCAGTTTGTAATGAGATTAATACAATTAAGACTAGACGTGTATTCAAGCTGATTAGAAGATCTCCTCTCTTGGGTTTTTAGTCAGTAGTGGGTATCTTTTCTTTATCCCTTAAATGTAGTCCCCTCCCTTATTTCTGTTATAGTTTGTAGTTTTAATAAAAATGCAATAAAAATTCCGCATTAGGGAGCAAAAAAAAAGAGAGAGAGAGAGAAAATGGATGCTTTGGAGGGTGGACGCTATGGCATTGTACCTCACTGAGGTCCCAGTCCTCCCCAGGGCCCACCCCCAAATCTCCAGGAGTTCCCCAACCTGGATCTGGCAACCTTACCCTCCCCCCATCCCCTGCTAGTGGCCAGGGGGGACCTGGCAACCCTAAAAGATGGTATCCCACTCACCTGATCAGGGAGTTCCTTCCACAAGGTGGAAGCTGCTATAGAAAAGGAATGGGTTCTAGTAGATGCCAAACTGGACAGAGGAACAACTAGAAGGTGGCAACCAGAAGACCATAATTGGCGCATTGAGATTTACAAGGGCTGGACGGTTGTTCACATATGTGGGTCCTAGCTCATAAATGTCTTTATATGATATATTGTGCATCATGTATAACTGGGTTTATATTAAGTGTTTGTATCATGTATCATGATCCATATCCTATAAGGTTCATCTCGTGGCTTGTATCAGCTTTGTAGCAAGTGAATCACATTGGAAGCCAAAAGACTTCTGCATCACAGTCCATATTCACATAATGTGTTCACATCATTGTATGTCGTATTTTCAATGTCTCATGTTCATACCAAGCGTGTATCATTGTTCGTATAATAAATCGGGTGTTTCTATCACGTACCATATGCTTGTATAAGGTTTTTATCAAATTTGCCTCATAGTTCATACCATGTATGAACCAATTAGTACTGAGTGTCCATACCATTTTGCTTATCATGTATCATGATTCCTATTTTATATCATCAGGTTCATATCATGGTTTGTATTGGCTTTGTCTCAAGTAAACCCTGCTTCAAAGGGAAGAGTCTTAATGCAGTGTGTGACACTATACCCAGCAACACGGCTGACCCTTCTTTGGCAGGTTACACTTCACCACAAGATGAGGTCCCCACCGCAGACATCTCTATAGCATGGACAACACCATAGGGGGGAGATTAATCAGAACTGTCAAGAGGCAATGTGTACCTATCGATTTTCCTTTTAAAAGACTTTATGTAATATGATCTGAATACAGATTTAATCCGCTCAATATTTATTATTATCCCCCATACACCTTGCACTATGAGTGCATTGATAAATGGGCAGGAAGGCTGTCTGGATCAAAGCTTTTTATGAATATTAAGTGCATCACTCAATGTCCTCTCTGGATATTATTTTAATTATTATCTACACTTAATGAATGAACGGTAGCCAATGACGCATAGTCAGAAGTGTAGGCCATGATCCAGCAAGAGAGATCCGTGAGCAGAAGAAGGTTTAGATGGACCAGCTAATGCAGGGGTCTCCAATATTGGTGCCCATGGGTTCCATGGTACCCAACAAGTGTTTTTATAAAATGGGTGGGGCCAGGTGGGGCTCTTGCCCAGCAGGGCTTCTGATTGGCCACTGGAGATCTGACTGGCTGAGCAGATTAAAATAATGTTGTTTCAGCAGCAGCTTCCACCACAGTGTTGGTTATATTCTCTCTCACTCCTCTGTCCCAGTGTATTTTCCCCCAACTACCCCTCTTCTCCCCTGCAATTGGGCTTCCTCTGTGTGGTTGGCTCCACCACCTGCAGCAGCCATTTTTGTGATTGCACCCACCATCCTGTGTCAAAATTCCAAAAGTGCCTACAGGCTCAAAAAGGTTGGGGACCCCTGAACTAATGCATTTGAGGCGCTCTATGAAATAACAGATGTTCCCTTCTTCATCTGAGCTAGGGGTGTCAAATTCATTTGTTACAAGGTCCAGATCTGACATAAATGTTATCTTATTGGGCCACGCCATGTGTGCCATAAAATGTAATGCCAGGTACTGGAGATATACATTTTATAAAGGATACTCAGACAGACTATAGATATATAAAATTAATCTTAACTGCTGTGGATAAATTTTGAGACAATAAAGGCTGAATGCAAGTAAACTAAGCTCCAGCAGGTTCCCACTTTGAAAGTTCACTTACCGATATTGCAGTACACATGGAAAGGGGCCGTGGCTCAGAACATATGCTGTTCATGTGCAAGGCCCCAGGTTCAATCCCCATCATCTCCAGTTAGAATATGTGGCTTAAGATGTTGGGAAAGACCATTCCCTGCTGAGATCCAAGAAGCAGCTGCCAGTCCAAGTAGAAATGTTAGCTGGACCTTCTGGTGGTGCCATGGTTTGGTGGTGGAACATCTGCTTTCCAGGTAGAAGGTTCCAGGTTCATACCCAGCCTTTCTAATTAAGGGGCTCACATAGCAGGTGAAGTGAGCGACCTTCACTTGAAACTCTGGAGAGTTGCTGCCAGTCGAAGAGAACAATACCAACCTCAGTGGACCAACAGTCTAACTCAGTATAAGGCAGGTTCATGTATTCACGCATACAATCTACTACCTAGTGGGAAAATGTATTTTTTTCCTGCTTGAAGATAAGTCAGATTTGTCCAGTGCTAATTGGCTGGCACTATCATCAATCCTAAAGCAAGTTCCCCCTTTCTTGGAGCAGTATTGTGCATTGTACTAACTGGCTGGCCCTTATGTCAGTCATAGGGCTGGCGCCGCTCCTTTCCTGTGGTTTCTAAAGTACAGCTTGAGAGTGAGTGCATATATAAATGATCAAACTAATTTTTAATCTGATCACTGTCCATGTTGCCATGTCACCCCTCCCTCCCTGTTTCAATCAGCTTTCACTTCAATCAGCTTTCTCTTCAGGGCCTTTGCAAAAGCAAGAGCAAAGGGCAGAAGAAGCTGAGCTCACACAGCAGCCAAAGGATCAATTTGTCTTGCTAAACTTAATTGTTCCACTCCAGCAAGGGAGACCTGAATACATAAATGGGCTTAGATGTGCACAGATGAAGGAGATAGATATCTGGGGAAGCATTAGCATCCTCATGGTCATCTGGACCTCTATTAAAGAACTGGATACATCTTTTCATGCAAACAGAAGCACGCATTCTCATCCTGTCTATGGTGTAGGGGAGGGGCTGTGGCTCAGTATTAGAACCTCTGCTTGGCACGCAGAAGGTCCCAGGTTCAATCCCCATCATCTCCAGTTACAAGGACCAGGCAAGAGGTGATGTGAAAGATCTCTGCCTGATATCCTGGAGACAAGCTGCCAATCTGAGTAGACAATACTGACCTTGATAGACCAAAGTTCTGATTCAGTATGAGGAAGCTCCATGTGTGTTCATGTGTGTTTGAGTTTCATTGTGTCTGACTAGGCTTCACACATTTAATCTTATTTAGTAAGCAGCCTGATTAGCCCAGACTAGCCTGATCTCACCAGATATCAGAAGCTAAACAGGGTTGGCCATGGTGAGTACTTGGATGGGAGACCTCCAACAAATACGAGAGTTACTATGCAAAGAAAAGCAATGACAAACCACCTCTATTCATCTCTTCCCTTGAAAATTCCATGAGGAGTTGACATGACTTTGTTGCAACTCAGCAGCTTATTATGATATTATTATTATTAATAATAACAACAACAGCAACAACAACAACAACAACAATAATAATAATTATTATTATTGAAATGTTCACATCCTGCATTTTCCCATAGCACAAGATGTCCAAAGCACCCACTGATCACCATTCTGTCCTGTTCTCTACCCACCCCCTTTTTTTTTTGCTGGATGAGCACTCTAGCAGGAAACATTAAATTCACCATAGGATGAAGCAGAGCTCACAGCTGGTCAACCAAGCATTAACTTTTTGGCAAACCTTGTAACAACCTGTCCTGGCAATCAACTATATTTGAACGAATCACATCAAAGGAATACTTCTGCAACCCAGTGCGAGAAGAGGACCTTCCCGCTAAGACTCTTTCAAAGCAAGGATTCACAGCTTCTAGGGCGCTTTCTAAAAAGATATCTCAGAGGCGGCTTCCGGTCGGGCTAAGGTGGAGGACTGACACACTTTCGCGATTGTGCGAAGTGAGCGACGGCCGCTTTTGACAGTTTGGGCAGTTTTTAGCCCAACGCATCGCTCCCCAGTGAGGGGGGGGGACAAGCAGGCAGCAGCGCCTAAGAGGGAGTGTGAGGTTGGCGTGATCCGGCTCCCGAAGGAGCCGTTTCATGCTTTGATCTCCTCCCCCGAAGAAGGCAAGTGCCAAGCAACTCTGCAGCGGCCGTTCGAGCCGGATTACCGGTTTAAGCTCTCTACCAGCCGACCTCTTGAAGATGGGCAACAACAGTAAGTGAAAAGAAGCAATGCGAAACCCGATTTGATCGTGCTAGATAACAATAAACGTGCCGCTTACCTGAACTGTGATAAGATAAAAATTGAAACAAGCGGTTGAGCGGGAAATGACCAAACATTCCCAGAAATCCGATTCCGGCAAAGAAAATAGTTGATTGAAGGCTTTAAAACAGTAAAAAAGAACATTGTTTAACATTCCTGCGGTGGGAATTGAGATATGTGCGCAGCCGAAAACCGAAACTGACGAACTGTATCGCGGGAGGAGCAGGCCGGTGTAACGAAAAAAATACTCCGAGGTGCTGGAACAGGAAGAGGAAGCCCTGAAAGAAGGGCTGAAGCCAACAGGAAGCCAACAGGAAGAGACTCGGAGCTACAAGAGAGCAGAACCGGAAGTGAGTGTATACGAACAGACGGGACCTGGAATACGGTAACCTGACCTACTCTATACCCGAATACCATAGAGAAGTTGCGCCCGACATTTTGAGGAGGACCTGACTTTAAATTTGACTTTAAACTTCTTTTAGAGGGTTTTTAAAAGCGAAAATAGAAGGGAATGGCTGATTGAAGGCTACCCTTTAGAAGAGACTGTTTGTTTGTGAATTTGCGCACCGCAGGAAAAGCACCAAAACGGAGACCAGAAGAGGACCGAAAAGAGCTGACTCTGATCCTGACGTTAAGCCAAAAGTGAGACCAAGAACTAATTCAACACCAACTAGGCTGACACCAACCCCCAAGATGTCAAAAGAGAGGGAGAAGGATAAGAAAGAGATGTATGCTGCCATGGAGGCAATGGAGAAAAGGATGCTGGAAGCAATACAAGCTATGGGAGAACAAAGTGAAAAAAGGATGGGGGAACAGATTGAAAAGCAACTGGAGGCACAAATGGCAAAGCAGACTCAGATTCATCTGAAACAACTTGAAGAGGTTCAGGAGAAGAACATAGCGGCAATTAAAGATTTGGTCACTACTGAGATAACTTCAATCAAGCAAGAAATAGAAGGAGTCAAAAAGGAGATTCAGGCTAATGCAACCAAAACTACGGAAGTGGAAGAGAAGATGCAACAAGTGGAAGAAAAACAGGATTCTTTGACTCAGCAATTTAGAAGATCAGAAACAATGATGGAGTTCAGAAGGATGCAAACCCATCTGAGATTCAGGGGCATTAAAGAGAAGGAAAATGAAGATATAAGAGATGAAATGATGAAGGCAATAACATCATATTTGGAAGAAGATGAAGGGACAATGGACTCTGATTTTGATTTGATATACAGAGTGAACTCCAGAATTGCAGAAAAGAAAAATTTACCAAGAGATGTTATTGTACAATTTGTAACAAGAACAACTACAGAAGATATTTTTAAGAAACAATTCACCGTCCCTTTTGAAATGGAAGGAAACAAGATTATGGTGATGAGAGAACTCCCCCGAGCAGTACTGCAAGACAGAAAAAGGTATAAGCCTTTGGTGGATAAACTGAGGACTTTGAATATTAGGTACAGATGGGAAATTCCACAAGGCTTATCCTTTACTTACAAAGGTGGGAGAGTCCAGATCAGGTCGGTGACGGATTTTTATAAATTTAAGGCGGACAATTCTGACGTCTTTGGAGAACTTTAAATTAAGAATCTACAATGGATTACAAATTGTTGTCATGGAACGTGAATGGATTAAATTCACCTAACAAGAGGAAAAGAATCAATTATTGGATACAAAAACAAAATTGTAACTTGATATGCTTGCAAGAAACTCATATTAGAAAACTGGATGCCAAATATTTAAAAAATGTTAAATTGGGATTAGAATTTTATTCCTCGGCCTTAAATAAGAAAAAAGGTGTGGTGATATATGTGAAAAAGGATTTACAACCTAAAGAAATTTTCAAAGATTTGGAAGGAAGATATGTGGGTGTGGAAGTGATGATTCAACAGAAAAAGACACTGGTGGTCAATATATACGCACCCAATGGAGCAAAAGAAAAGTTCTTTAAGGACTTAACTGAACACCTACAAGGACAAACTTATGATCAAGTTATTTTGGCCGGAGACTTTAATGGAACTATAGATCGGCTGGATAGACAATCACAAAAAGGCAACGAAATTAGTGGAAAATTGCCAAAGAACTTTTTTGAACTAGTCAAACAGGAAAAACTAGAAGATGTGTGGAGGAAATGGAACCCAACGCAGAAAGATTTTACTTTTTATTCCAATAGACATTGCTCTTTTTCCAGAATTGATATGATTTGGATGTCAGAAGAATTGTCAATGAAAACACAAAAAATAGAAATCCTGCCTAGATGTAACTCGGATCACAACCCTGTTTTGTGGACCTCTACTGAAAGGAATAAATCCTTTCTTTGGAGAATAAATGAAGATTTGTTGGATAAAAAAGGTGTTATGGAAATGTTAAAAGAAGAAACAAAACAATATTTCCAACAAAATCTGAATAAAGAGACTTCAATACAGGTAGTGTGGGACGCTTACAAAGCTGTGATGAGAGGGATTCTCATCTCACAAAATGTGAAGCAAAAGAAGGAAAAACTTCAAAGGCAAGTGGAAGTATTGGAACAAATAGCCCAAAAAGAAAAAGAACTGAAGAAGAAACCGGGGAAAAAGAAGATTATTAGAGAACTACAGTTGCTGAAAGAACAGCTGAATGATTTTTTGAACCAAGAGCTTTATTGGAATTTAAAGAAGTTACAACAGAAATCTTTTGAAGGGGCGAATAAACCGGGGAAATATCTAGCTTGGCAACTCAAAGCAAGAAAAGAAAGAAGAATGATAACCAAAATTATAGAAGAAGGAAAAGAATTCGTTGACCCTAATGGTATAAAGAGAAGTTTCTTCAAGTATTATGCTAAATTGTTTCAAGCAAATAGAATTGATCTTGAGAAGATTGAAAGATATTTAGAAGAGATTCCACTATCCAAAATAAGCAAAGAGTTTAAAGATTTACTAAATGGGCCAATCCAAACAGAGGAAGTGAGGAAGGCAATTGAAGAAGCGAAGTTGGGGAAGGCGCCAGGGCCGGACGGATTTACCGCGAAGTTTTATAAAAAAATGAAAGAGGAACTTGTCCCGGCCCTGGAAGCTTTATCCAACGACATACGGATGTGCAAGAAAGTGCCAGACTCATGGAAAGAGGCAATCATTTCATTGATACCAAAGGAAGGCCAAGAACTAACGAATGTAAAGAACTACAGGCCAATTTCTCTCCTAAATAATGACTATAAGATCTTTGCAAAAATTATTGCAGAAAGAGTGAAAAACTACTTACAAACAGTGATTTCAGAAGATCAAGCGGGCTTTCTGCCAAAAAGACAAATTCGAGATAATGTAAGAATAGTAATGGACGCAGTGGAATACTATGAAAAGCACCCTGAAAAAGAGGTAACTTTTTTGTTTGTGGATGCGGAAAAAGCATTTGACAATCTTAATTGGAAGTTTATGTTACAGATGATGGAAAAAATTGATACGGGACAACAGTTCAGAAATTGTATTGAAGCTATCTATTCGGAACAAAGAGCTACACTGAATGTAAATAAAGAATTGACCGATAGCTTCAAGGTACAGAAAGGTACTCGGCAGGGTTGTCCCTTGTCACCGCTATTGTTCATTTGGGTGTTGGAGGTACTTTTACAAAAAATACAACAAGATCAAGAGATTAAGGGTTTGACACATAAAGGTTTTAAATATAAATACCGTGCTTTTGCAGATGACGTAATGTTTATTGTGGAAAACCCGACGGAAGAGTTACCGTTACTATTTCAAAAAATAAAAGATTTTGGAGAATTGGCAGGATTTTATGTAAACAAGAATAAAACGAAGCTTATTTGCAAAAATATGACGAAACAAAAACAAGTGGAACTACAAAATTTGGTACAATGTGAAGTGGTAAAGAAGACGAAATACTTAGGCATTGAGTTAACTGCAAAGAATATAGACTTATATAAGAACAATTATGAAAAACTATGGGCTAAGTTAACCCAAGACTTTAAGAAATGGGACAAAATGAACTTGTCACTGATGGGAAGAATTTCAGTTATAAAAATGAATGTCCTACCACGTTTGATGTTCCTGTTCCAAACAATACCAATACTTAGTAAGACAGATTTGCTGCAAAGGTGGCAACAAGAACTATCAAAGTTTGTTTGGGCAGGCAAGAAACCGAGAATTAAGATGAAAATACTTTGTGATGCCAAGGACAGAGGTGGACTACAGCTACCAAATCTCAGATTATATTATGAAGCGGTTTGTATGACCTGGTTGAAGCAATGGGTGAAATTAGAAAATGATAAGCTATTGGGGTTAGAAGGTCATGATTGTAGATTTGGTTGGCATGCATATTTATGGTATGACAAAACAAAAATGGATAGCTTTTTTAAGCATCATGTGGTAAGAAAAGCATTATTTGTGGTATGGATGAGATATAAAAAATATTTTGGTGATGTAAGGCCACTTTGGATTGTACCAGTGGAAGTGTTAACATCTTACTCAAGACGTAGAGACAAAGATTGGTTGCTGTATAAAGACATAATAAAAAAAGAGGGAACAGAATGGGTAATGAAAAAGCAGAATGAAATTGAATATGAATATGAATGGTTGAAATACATGCAGATCTCTGACCTTTTTAGGTCAGACAAAAGAAATTATGGTTTTAGAGAGGAAAAAAATGAAATGGAAAAGGTATGGGAGAGTGGAGGGGGAAAAGATATCTCTAAAATGTATAAAGTGTTGTTAAAATGGTATACAGAAGATGAGACTGTGAAAGAGCAAATGTTAAAATGGGCAATAAATATGAATAAGGAAATTGACATAGAAACCTGGGAATATTTGTGGAAAAATGCTATTAAAATATCACCCTGTACCAATGTTAGAGAGAATTGTTACAAAATGATGTATAGGTGGTATATGACCCCAAAGAAAATTGCAAATATGAACCAGAATATGTCAAATAAATGTTGGAAATGTAAAAAACATGAGGGCTCATTTTACCATATGTGGTGGACTTGTGAAAAAGCTACACTCTTTTGGACAAAAGTCCACAAAGAAATGCAAAAAATACTTAAGTGCTCTTTCAAGAAAGCGCCTGAAATTCTGCTTTTGGGACTAAAAATGGAAGAAGTTAACTCGACTAAAAGGACTTTATTCTGGTACCTTATTACAACAGCGAGGATGATTTATGCACAATTTTGGAAGACTGAGAAAGTACCAGAAATCGAAGACTGGATACAAAAAGTTCTGTTCATGGCAGAAATGGATAAAATTACAAAGAAGTTGAATAATCAAGAAGACAACGTGTTTTTTCAAGAATGGAATGACTTTAAAATATATCTGGAAAAGAACTGGGATGTAAAACAAAACTTAATATGTTTAGATCAATATTAAGTCAAATGATGTTATCTTGTGGTTGGATGATAACAAATGATGTGTTAATGATATAATGAAATTTGTAAGAAGGGGGAGAAGCATTGCGGGAAGCCACTGGAGGGAGGGGAGGAAGGGAATGAGGTAAACAATGGACTGAATGATTTAATCTTATATGTTATGTTCCTAAGAAAATAAAAATTTGTTTACCAAAAAAAAATAAAAAGATATCTCAGAGGAGTGCATAATGCGCATAATGCACCGTCTATGAACATCTTCAAAAGAAAAGCTCTTTGTCAAGGAAAAAAGCCCTGTACTAGAAAATCAGTTTTTTGGGCAGCCACAGCGTGCAGGGGGAAGAAATGTATAGGCATGTGTTTGGGACTCTCCCCCCCCCCCCCCTTTAACGAAAGCCCTTTCTTATTTTCCTCCACTCTTTTCCCGACATGCGGCCGGATTCCTGCAAGGGTGTACTTGAAAGCCTCGGCGCAGGCAGTATCTGAGGCTTTTGCATACATGTTCAAGTCATTATGAGACAAACTAGAATGACTGTACCGAGTCATTAAGCCCACAGCACCCCTTGGAGGCTGGTGAGTATTATCTGCATCTTTCAAAGAAGCGAATTGCGCACAGTGGGATGGAACGGAATTTTTCCCCTTTAAGCCCAGTTTGCTGTAATTTAGGAAGCAATGCATCCTGGGCAGAAGTACTCTGCACAGCAATTGGACCAGAGATGTCACAACGGGAGCAGGCAGGTGCTGAGCTTCCTTTGCAAAACCTGTTCTTCCCCTCCACATGTTTAAAATGCAGGTAGAACTCTTTAGGGATTAGTCATGATGGCAAAGGAATTGGAGATGCCAGTCCTTTCACAAGCAGTAAGGAGCCAGTTGGCCATGGAGGTGAGAGCAGGAATGTGAAAAAGGACGATTCCTTGGGATTCTTTGTCCGCATTTTCACACTGATTTGTATTCATAGACATGGCTAATCCATTTATAAAGACACCTAATCCTCCACTGTTAGCTGGAATTGTAAAGTACATCCTACATTAAAGCTAACCCAGACTCACTGTTAGCAGTTGAGTGAGCAAGAAGAGGGACAGGGTCAGTTTTGTTGACCAAACAGCAGGGTGCATTAAGAATTCCTAGGGTCTGCAAGAGCCAGATTCCGTTCCCCACTTCGCCATGAAGCTCACTGCAGGACCTTAGGCCTGCCTGCTCCCTCCCTCCCTCTCTCTCTGCCTAACCTACCTAATAAGGCTGCTGTGAGGATAAAATGGGGGAGGGTAAATGACACTGTTCTGTACTTCTAGGAGGAAAGGCAGGATACAAATGCATTTGATAAGCTTCCTATTTCAGGTCCACAGCTTCTCTGGTTAAATGTTTAGGGGGCTGGGCTGCTGTCACTGAGGTTCGTTTTCCCTCACTCCCCCAAGTATCCTCCCATGAACACAACTGAGGGCTAGCCCAAGCTATGCAGATAGTCCAGTGCTGCATTATACCAAAGACTGCATAAGGATCTGTCTCAGGCTGGTAGGGCTAGTAGGCATTAAAACAATTTAAAACTGCAGCCTCATGTACTTATCAGTATTTCTTACCAGAAGTGACAAAGAGTATCTCCAGAATCACTGGAAACTCTATGGTTTTGTCATAGATTTTCTGGCAATTCCTAGAGCTACCATTTGTCACTTTCAGTAAGAACTTCTACTAAGTACAAAAGGCTGCATTATATATATATATATTTTCTGTGATACTGCGCCCCTGCTAATTGCGAGGCACTGCCTGGCAACCCTACTTAGGAAATTCCTGGAGTGATGGTGCCTGGGGAGGGCAGAGGTTGGAAAGCAGAGGGAGCTCAACAAGGATGTGATGCTATAGAACTTGCCCTTGACAGCTGTTCTCTGTAGCCTAGAGATCGGCTTTAATTCTTGGAGAACTCCAGGCCCTGCCTTGATGTATTCCAGGGACATGAAGCCCAGAGAAGGAAAGTTGGATAGAGTGGATCATTTACCTTTGAAATGGAGACAGTGTGTGAGATTCCTGATCTGTGTTCCTGTCTAATTTGGGAAGTCTTGTACATTGTCCCTGTGCACAGCCCCAAACTGTGCCACTTCCTAAACTTCAGCAAAAAAACAAATGGAAAAGCCCAACCTCTTTGCAGAGTTTTCAGGAATCACAAAATGTTTCTCATCGGGTCAGGAGAAATGTGCAGACATACAACCAGCAGGGAATTTATCTCCAGTGAGCAGAAAGGGCAGTGCCTTAGATCTTTCCAAGCTGTTCTTGGCAAATGCGGTCGCTGATTAGTAGAGAAGCCAACGGGCCGGGCCTTTGGCAGCTCCCCCCATGGAATGTAACTGTGTTCCTGTTGAACACTGAGCAGAAACAGTGGGGTCTGGATTTATACTTCACATTGTTAATTAACCTTTGGGAAGCCAGCACGCATGTCTCTGAACACATGCTTACTCAACTGTCTTTAACATACCAAAACAGGCTGTTTGTTTTTTGACCCATTTCTTGACTGATGTGGGTTTCAAGACATTTAACACCTGTTAATGAAAAAATTCAGATCATTCACTCTGTTAAAATTCTTGAGATCACATATTCTGCCCAGGTTCTGCTTGAAGACCTCCAACTACCCACCCAGGTTACTGGTTCCATTGTCAAACTGTGCTTACAATTAGGAAGTTTCACCTAATGTTCAACCAGAATTTACTGTCCTTTAACTTAAAACCCATTAGGGTGGTTCTTGCCTTCTGGAGCAGTAGAGAACATCTTTAAATCTTTAAAGCTCTCTATGATCGGGGGTCTATCCAGGGCTGACATCAGCATATGTCAAGGTGGGGAAGCTGCTGAGGACCACAACTTCCAGCAGGGCCCGCTGCTACTGGTCCCCCAGCTCAAGCTGGTGCCCTGCCACCTGGCTGTCCTTGCTGTCAGCAGCACCACCAGAGAAGTAAAGGTAAAGGTTTCCCTTGCTTGAAAGCTAGTTGAATCCGACTAGGGGGCCAAAGAACCAGCGCTGTCCAAAGACGTTTCCGTGGTCATGTGGCCAGCATGACTAAATGCCAAGGTGCACGGAACGCTGTTACCTTCCCACCAAAGCAGTACCTATTTATCTACTTGAAATGTCTTGCTTTAGAACTGCTAGGTTGGCACCACCGCCACTACCAGAGAAGGAGCATACAACTGGTGCATGTGGCTGGAACATGGGTACTGGGAGGGTTCGTGGGGAAGGATACACTGGTGGGCTGAAGAGGAGGGCCACACAGGGTTAGGGTTGCCAACTCCCAGTAAGAAAACTCCTGGAGATTGGGATCAAGCACGGGGAGGGCAAGGTTTGGGGAGGGAAGGGACCTCCTCAGCAGGGTATAATGTCATAGAGTCCCCTGTGAGGTGAAGCACCCTAATTTCCCCTCATGAGTTAACAGGAATATTAGAAGGCCTAGTCCATCTCGCAGGTGCTCATGATCTTTGTGTCTCTCCAGTTACCATTCTTATCTCTTTCAAGGCCGGACTTAAGAATGTGGTGATTGGTTAATAATGAGAACATATGCTTAGTTGTGTAACTAGATGGGAGGCGGGAATTAGGAGCAGTGGCCAACATCCACTGGAAAGTTCCTCAGAAGAACCCTGATTGTACCAGAGGAACCACCTAGGGTTGCTAGGGCCTGCCTCCTCCCCAGCGGGGGACTTGGGGAGGCGTTCCCGGAGGGGGAGAAACATCCCCAATGTGATGACGTCACTTCTGCTTGCATTTGCTGCTTGGATTTCAGGCCCCCCTGCTTGGATTTCAGGCCCCCCTCCCAAAAGCATTTAAAGGGTCCCTTTAAATGCTTTTGGACACTGGGGACACTGAGCATCTGAATGGCCGCTTCAGATTCAGGCACATGTGGCCCCTGCTCTCCAAAAGCATTTAAAGGGACCCTTTAAATGCTTTTGGAAGAGTGGGAGCCCACGTGCCTGAATCCCAAGCAGCAAATTTGCCGCCTGAAGTGCAGGCATGCAGCCAGCGGCTACCCCTCTCGTGTCAGATTTAAAGGGCCGTCCAGCTGATCGGTGGGCCATGTGCTCCTGCTGATCAGCTGGAGAGCCCTTTAAATCTGGCAGGAGGGGAGGGAGAAGGGTGGCTGTGGTGGCTGCTCTTGGGGTGGGGCTTCCCCACCAGCCAGCTGGCTGCTGGCAAGCAGGAACGAACGAGATCAAGGGACCCCCCACCTGGGGACTGGCATCCCTAGAACCACCTGATCCCATAGGGTAGAAAGCTATAATAAGGTCAGAGACAGTCAAGCTAACGCCATGCTAGTATGCTTTGAAATGTTATGCTTCATCATGATGGACTGCAACGAATGGAATGCTTTTATGCTACTGATTGGATTTCATGCTGCAAGATTTGTCAACTAATGCTCAGGTATACAATGTATTAGATAGAAAAGTTAGCTTCTTTGTTTGCTTGTTGCTCAGCAATAAAGATTGTACTGTGTAGTGAATTCTTTTAACTGTTTGAGAAACCTTTATATATATTTTTAAAAGGTCTGGTTTTCTTGTGTGCATCCAACCTCAAGGACCCACAGCTCTGGAAAATTGTTCAAGGGTTCCACACAGGAGACGAGGGGAAATAACCAAGGGGGGACCCACTCTCCAAAGCATCCGCTCTCCAAAGCAGCCATTTCTCCAGGGCAAGTGTTCTCTGTAGATCAGTTGTAATTCCAGGAAATCTCCAAGCCCAGCCTGGAAGCTGGCAAAGCAACACAGGGAAATGAGCAGGTGGGCAGGAAAGGGTGCAATGAGGGTTGCAGCAGGTAGGGGGCCTCCAGCAACCTCTGCTCAAGCCTCCCCCCCCCCACCTGGAACGGTCCCCTGGGCCTATGTACTTGAAGAGCCACCTCTTCTGGTATCCTCACATGCACCTCCATAGATCTGCTGATTAATCCTTCTTAATTTTACTATGTTTCTGAGAAGTCTGGTGGGGAATATGGACCTCTGGCTTTCTCAGTTGCTGCCCCAGCAGTTTTGGAACTGTCTGCCAGAGGCTGTGTGAATCAACCCCCCTCCTCGTTTGTTTCCCAGGGATTACGTAAAAACCTGATTATTTCAGAGGGCCGTCTTTTAAAGAACTGCTGATGGTCAAATTGAATTAGACAATCAACACTTTATCTGAATTGGATTTTTAAATCTGTGGGTGATGGTGTGGGCGTGAACTTATTATACAATTGGGATGCTTTTTCTTTTCTTTTTACTAACTGTGTATGTGTTTATTTTTAGACCATGGCATTGTTTTTCGGTTTTGCAGTTAGCTGTCACGAGCTGCTGGGAAACGTGCAATGGAAATGTTTTACATCGGCAAATAAACCCAAAGAATACTGCACACAACAGACAATGTTCAGCCTTCAGGGGCGTTCTTTGTAGGGCTGCCAACTCCAAGTTAGGAAATTCCTGGAGATTTGGGGGTGGAGCCTGTGGAGGGTGGGGTTTGGTGAGGGGAGGGAGGGGGGTATCATGCCATGGAGTCCACCCTCCAAAGCAGCCATTTTCTCTGGAATAATTGAGCTCATTAGGGAAAGCAGTTGTAATTTCAGGAGAATCACCCTAGTGATTCTGGGGGCCCATCTAGGGATCCCAGGCTCCAGATAGGACCTGGGGATCCCCTAGAATTAGAGCTCATCTCCAGACCACAGAGATCAGTTCTCCTGGAGAAAATTAATGCTTTAGAGGGTGGACTCTATGGCATTGTACCCCACTGAGGTCCCTGTTCTCCCCAGGCTTCATCTCTGAATCTCCAGGAGTTCCCAAACCTGAATCTGGCAACTCTACCCCCCCCCCCATCTCCTGTCGGTAGCCAGAGGGGACTGGCAACCCTATGGATGCTTCTTCTACACTTATATCCCACTTTTCTCCTTTTCTCACAATACAAGAACTCGTGGGCACTCAATGCAATTGCCGAGCAGCCAGGTTAGAACAGATAAAAGGAAGTACTTCTTCACCCAAAGAGTGATTAATACATGGAATTCACTGCCACAGGAGGTGGTGGCAGCTACAAGCATGGACGGCTTCAAGAGGGAATTAGATAAACACATGGAGCAGAGATCCATCAGTGGCTATTAGCCACAAGGTATAGATAGGAACTCTGGGGAATTGATGCTCTGTATTCTTGGTGCTTGGGGGGGGGGGGGCAACAGTGGGAGGGCTTCCAGTGTCCTGGCCTCACTGCTGGACCTCCTGAGGGCACCTGGTATTTTTAGCCACTGTGTGACAGAGTGTTGGACTGGATGGGCCACTGGTCTGATCCAACATTGGCTTCTCTTATGTTCTTAACCTGGACCTGGCCATCCTACCCCCCACCCACCCACTGCCAGTGATCAGGGGGGACCTAGCAACCATACCCCATGCAAATCGTGAGGACAGGGCCCCAAAATCCCTGCATGGGGAACAGGGCATGGTCAGGCAGCAAGGTAGCATGAACTAGGAGGCGGAGCCTCCTCCACCCAAACACCCCACAGCTGTTTGCCCACCACTTGCCTTCTGCAAGGGCCAGCATAGTGTTGCCAACCTCCAGGTGGTGGCTGAAGATCTGCCAGAACTACAAGTGATCTCCAGACTATGGAGGTCAATTCCCCTGGAGAAAATGGCTGCTTTGCCAGGAAGACCCCATGGCATCATACCCTGCTGAAGTCTCTCCTCTCCCCAAACCTCTCCATCTGCAGGCCCGACCTCCTAAATTTCCAGGAATTTCCCAACAAGAAGTTGGCAACTCTAGCCTAGCTAGATTCTTTGTAACTCTGTATTCCTCAGGAACTTGTTTGATTGTGTGCATGTATCTGATTTGTGTATATGTGATTTATATATTTCTAAGTAAAAGACAAAGGAGCTGCGGTGGCTCAAGTGGTTAAGACGCTGAACTGCAGGCTGTGGAAGGTCAGTAGTTCAGCAGTTTGAGACCCGGGTGCCGCAAGACAGGGTGAGCTCCCGTCTCTAGCTCCAGCTCCTGCCTACCTTGCAGTTCGAAAGCAAGAAATTGCAAGTAGATAAATAGGTACCACTTCGGTGGGAAGGTAACAGCGTTCCGTGCGCCTTGGTGTTTAGTCATGCCGGCCACATGACCACAGAAACGTCTTCAGACAGTGCTGGCTCTTCGGCTTTGAAATGGAGATGAGCACCGCAACCCTAGAGTCGGATTCGACTGGCTTTCGAGCAAGGGAACCTTTACCTTTACTTGGTAAAAGTAAAAGACAGATTGTTTGGGAACATACCAGCCTCGACTCTCTCACTGACAAAACCTTGGGGTGGATTGGACCTTGGTATACACGGGCAAGAATCCAGAATAAATTTAATTTGCCAATTGCTGTAGATAAAGCAATTCGGCTAACAGATGCCTGCCTGCTTCCATTACCCTCTGGCTTTGCTGCCTGGTGATTTGGAGGGCGCATTCATCTGGAGCTGATACAAGCGTGATGTAGTGCCTGGCTGCTTCCTGTCTTCCCTCTGATGAGCACAGTGGTCAGTGTCACAGTTGGATGCTGTGTAGGGGCTGTCCTTTGGAACAGGATCCCGGAATTATTAAATACTACCTAGCTGCTTCCTGTTCATCCTCTGGCCTTGTTGATAGCAATTGGTAACACAGGCATAGGGAGAGCTTTCATCTGGACCTGAACCCAGTCACAATGAAGGGTTGCCTGGCTGCTTTCTGTCTTCCCGCTAATGAGCTCAGCAATTGGAAGCTGGAGATAGGGGGTCTATCAGCCGGATCCAAACATGTTGGATGCTTCATCTGTACCCTGTGACCTTGGTGATGGTAGCTGGTGGGTGGCAGCACTCATCTGGGTCCGATGACCTAGGCATAGGGTTGCCAACTCCTGCTTGGGAAATTGCTGGAGATTTGGAGGTGCTGCCTGGGGAAGGTGGAGTTGGGGGAGATAAAGCTCAGCTGGGATCTGATGCCACAGAGTTTCCCTCTAACACTGCCATTTTGCCCAGGGAAACTGATCTCTGCAGTCTGTATCCCACCTGGATATTGGTAACCCGTAACCAGGCATGATGTAGGGCAGGGGTCCCCAACCTTTTGGAGCCTGCGGGTGCCTTTGGAATTCTGGTACAGCATGGTGGGCGCAGGCACAAAATGACTACCACAAAATGGCTGCTGCAGGAGGTGGAGCCCACGACAAAATGGCTACCCCATCTTATTTTCAGTCACATGGTGGAGATTTTTGTGCCGCAGAGGCAGCTGCTGCCAAAGCAACATTTTTAACCCCCACCAGGCCATGCCCACATTCTACAAACATTTGGCGGGCATGTTGGGGAGCCCCGATGCACCGCCAACTGGCTGCTTCCTTCCTTCCCCAGCAGCAGCTGCAGCTCTAATTTCAGTGCATGGGATTAGACAGCCACCCAAGGGCCTGAAAAACACTAAACCTACCCCAGGTTTTCCACCTAATGGCCCCGAGGCACCTTTTGAGAGAGGCCTATCGCAAGAGAATTGAGCAATCTTTTGGCTCAAGAAGAAAGGCTGTGAGTAGTTTGCTGGTAGGTCCAGGTGCCTGAGGAGGTGAGCAATTGCAGTGCTTGAAGAAGCAGGATTGTGACTAACGAGTCACATGTCAAAGCCCAATTGATCAAAGGGGAGAATTTCCCCCTTCTGGGTTGTCTGCTTTTCCAGCCAGCGTTTCACCCCAGGGGGATTCAGTCTCTTCAAAGGCTGATGTTACATGCTGGTACAGCCAAATCTTTCTCGTATAGTTTTTTTTTTTTAATTACCCTTGCCAAGAATTTCTGAAATCTTCACAGGCTGCTTCCTCTGTGATCTGCCCTCTCCTCCACACCTGGGAGATGGCAGAGTGAAAATGCTCTACCAGGCATTCTTCTGTTCCATTTAGAAGCCAGCTGGGGGAAGAAATAATGTTTTTTAAGGGATAAAACACACACACACCATAAACCAAATAATGGGTTTCAACAGGGGTCGTTTCGTAGAAAAAGAGCTAGGGGAACTCATTAGCATAACTCATTAGCATATGCCACACCCCCTGACATCACCAGAAGTGTGTCATAAGGCCACACCCCCTGACATCACCGGAAGTGTGTCATAAGGCCACACACCCCACCCCCAACGGTCCCGGCCGCCACTGCCGGCCTTGCAGCTCCACTGCCGAGCCCCATCAGGGGCCCGGCGGTGGACCTGCAAGGCTGGCGGGCGTGCAAGGAAGCCCCACGAAGGCCCTCCCTGGCCCCAGGCAGGCAGGGGTGGGGAGAGGCAGGGAGGAAGCAACTTACCCTCCCTCTTCTCCTGCCTCCTCCTGGCTGAATGTGGGCCGGAAGCGGGGTGGCCGGAAGCAGTGGGTGGGGCTTCGTCATGTGCCCCCCCCGTACCTACCCCGGGGGAACTGCGATCCCCCGCGATCCCCCCCAAAATGACCTCTGGGTTTCAATGTGTTTAGCTCTGCATAGGATCAGGCTACAAGGCTGCAATCCTGTGTATGCTGACCTAGGATAAGGGCTGGCGCCAGAGGCTGGCAAAATCAGGCAGCTGCCAAGCCCCAAGGAAATCGGGAAGGTCTGCTTCTGTCCAGCACAAGCATGTTCACCGTCTGTCTGGATAATGGGAGTGATAGCCAACAGAGAAAGGGCCTTCTTCGTTGTGACATCGAAACTCTGGAACTCCCTCCCCAGGCAGATTCATCCCTCTCCTTTTATAGTTGTCTTCTGCCAGTGGGGGAAAATTTGTAAAAATTTTGATTGGCATTCTCATTGGTCCTCCCCATTTCTGAGCCACGGTGGCTCAGAGGTTAAGACGCTGAAGCTGCAGACTGGAAGGTCTGTAGTTTGGCAGTTCGAGACCCTAGTGCTGTGTGACAGAGTGAGCTCCTGTCTCTGGCCCCAGCTCCTGCCAACCTAGCAGTTTGAAAGCAAGAAATTGCAAGTAGATAAATAGGTACCGCTTCGGTGGGAAGGTAACAGTGTTCTGTACACCTCAGTGTTTAGTCATGATGGCCACATGACTACGGAAACGTCTTTGGACAGAGCTGGCTCTTCAGCTTGGAAATGGAGACGAGCACCGCCCTCTAGAGTCGGATTCGACTGGCTTTTGAGCAAGGGAAACCTTTACTTTTTACCTTTATTTATTTTTAGAAAGCCAGTGGGGTGTAGTGTTGAAGTGTCAGACTAGGATCTGGGGGACCTGGTTCAAATCCCCACTTGTGCCATGAAAGCTTGCTGGGCTGGGCCAGTCACACACTCTCAGCCTAACCGACCTCACAAGGTTGTTGTGATGATAAATGGAGAAGAGGAGAAAGTTGTAAGCCACTTTGGGGCTCCATTGGGGAGAAAAGCAGGGTATTGTTATGTATGGAATGGAATGAATGTATATAGAGTTTGAGTCTGATGTAAGGTATTGAAAACCAACCTATCAAAACCAGGGAAGTTCTGGAGGGAAGCAAACTGATTGGTCTTTATTTACAATATCTGATTGGATGTTATCTGACATGTTATCTTGCCAAGCCCGGACTGTTTAAAAAGGAGCCTGTTGCTCTGATGTTTGTCTTGTTCTGTTCTTCTGAATTTGTTGAATAAAGCTGTTATCACTGTTCACCTGCTGCCTCGAGTCTCGTATTCAACAATTGGAGACGAGGATGGGATTCTAGAGCGGGTAGGCAGCCCCGCTGAACAAACGGCAGAACAGCGGATGACCGAGAAGCCCCTGAGGAACCCAGGGCAGAAGAACGAGACCCGGGTGATCAAGCAGCTGCAGCACTTATACCAGTGCCTGCACCCCGAACGGTGATGGCCGTCAACCCGCGGTTCAAAACATTTGAACCAGACCTTGAGGACTGGGACTCCTACCTTGTGTCATGCCTGCCCCTGATGAAGCACCTGACAGCCAGGAGCACGTGGAGTTGGCACCACAAGAAACACCCCCCCTACTTCCCTATAGGCTATATACAATAGCCGAGAGTCCCATAGGCTCTCGGCTGCGGACCTGGGGTGTGCCTCATGCAATGCTGCCAGCACCCGTTCCCGGAGTGGTGTGGGGATCACTACTCTCCCCCCCACATCACACAACCTTTGTGTGAGGAAAGTTCATTTTTGCGGGAGGCATAGGCTGTGAACTCTGGCCCCACAGCTGCCACCGGCCACCCCCTTCCCACCCAGTCCAAGACGCGGCAGAGGATCGGGTCCCGGGCGGTGCGACGGGCCACCTGTCCCACGTGGACCAGCTGGTCGGGCAGGGTTTCCAGAAGTGCAATCAGGTGGGCCGGAGCCGAGTCTGGATCCGTAGCGGGCAGAGGAAGGCGGCTCAAGGCGTCAGCATGCCCCATCGCTTTCCCGGGCCGGTGGTGGAGCGAATAGTTGTAGCCCGCCAGGAAGACGGACCACCGGATCACTCTCGGCGAGGTCATCTGGGGGGTCTGGCAGTTCGGGGCGAGCAGACCCAGGAGTGGCTTGTGGTCCGTTAAGACCATGAAGGGCTGGCCGTAGAGGTAGTGGTGAAATTTTTTCACCCTGGCCACTATCGCAAGCGCCTCCTTATCGATTTGCGCGTAGTTGCGCTCGGCTGCTGACAAGGTTCAGGAGTAGTAGGCCACTGGGACCTCCCGACCGTCAGGCAGCTTGTGCCCCAAGACCGCCCCGACCCCGTACGGAGAGGCATCGCAAGCCAGGACCACTGGCAGATCTTCGTCGAAGTGGGCGAGGACCAAGTTAGAGACGAGGAGTTCCTTTACCGCTTGGAACGCCGCGGCTTGAGTCGGTCCCCAGAACCATGGCGCACCCTTGTCCAGAAGCCGATGGAGGGGCTTCGCTACGGCAGCTTTTAAGGGGAGAAAGGAATGGTAGAAATTTAATAGGCCTAAGAAGGCCTGTAGTTCCGTTTTAGATGTGGGAGCCGGGGCATTCGAGATCGCAGCTGTCTTCTCTGCCGTGGGGTGGATTCCCTGGGTGTCCACTGCGAACCCCAGGAACTCCACCTTGGGGACCCCAAGGAGGCATTTTTCTCGCTTCACCCGCAGCCCAGCCTGATCGAAACGTTGGAGCACGGTCCGGAGGCGGTCGGCGAAGGAGGCGGCGTCGGGTGCGGCAATCAACACATCATCTAAAAAGGGCTGCACTCCCGGGATACCTTTTAGGAGAGAGTCCATTAAAGATTGAAAAATCCCTGGCGCCACGGAAACCCCGAACTGGAGCCGGTGGACCCTGAAAGCCCCCTTATGAGTGGCAATAGTCTGGGCTTCTGCCGTGGCGGCGTCCACCGGCAACTGCTGGTAGGCCTGCGCCAAGATGCGAGCCCCGCCTAGCGCTGCCAGCACGTGGCTGACCAC
>NW_015174284.1:398946-404249 GCF_001447785.1 Gekko japonicus | reverse complement strand
GTTCATGCGCCTCTCCGCAGCTGGCACATGGCGGGGCTGGGTCATACGTCCTCGCTGGCGGTGCTCCCCTCGAGCGATGTGATTTTGCGGTTTGGCGGCAGATTTGCAGCACCTCATCTTCCTCGGAGTCGGCCGACTCCGATGTGGCTTGGGTGCGATGGACCGTGCTGCGGTCTTGTCAGCCTTGCTCGTAAGCTGCGGCGTCCTTCAAGGCCTGGTCCAGAGTCAAGTCGTCCTGCCTGACCAGGCGTCGGCGCAAATTGGGCTCGCGGATGCCCACGATGAACTGATTAAGCAGCGTGTCGTCCAGGCTAGGAAAAGCACACCGCGTGGCGGCTCGGCGGAGGCCCGCCAGGAACTTGGCGGCTCTCTCCTCGGGGCCTTGGAACCTCGCAAAGAAGTCCACTCGCTCTGCTAATTTGGTCGGCTTTGGAGCGAGATGGTTTGTGAGGGTCTTAACCAGCTCTGCGAAGCTCTCCTCCTGTACCTTTCGGGGTGCGATCAGATCCTGCAGGAGAAGGAGGGTGTCCATTCCACAGAGACGGATGAGATGGGCCCTCTTCATATCTAGATCGGTGATGTTCAGGCACTTCAGGTAGTTCTCGAGGATCACTACCCACGTTCCCACTGCTCGGGATGGGAGAGGTCGAAACGAGCGATGCCCTCGGAGGAGGTCGAGGTGGCGGTGGCGGAAGAGGAGGCCGAGGCCAGAGAAGACATGCTTGCTAGTACTCTTGGGCAGAGACGCGGTGCAAAACGGCGAACGGAGGTCTCGGGAGCAAATCGAGGCGAGTCGAGCGGGGATGGCTGTCTTGGTCTGACGGAGCGAGGCGCTTGCGATGAGTGGTGATTCCGAGACGAACGGCGGGATGCGGCGGTGGTCTCGATCGGAGCTCGATGCAGGCTTGGTCTCATCCGGGTCCTGTTCAGGGAAGGTAGAATCCCACCTTCGTCGCCAGTGAAAAGTACTGACAGGAACAAGACAAAGTAAGCCGGCTCGCAGGCCGGTATATATGCACAGAAAACCCACCACCAAAACACACCCCCTACTTCCCTATAGGCTATATACAATAGCCGAGAGTCCCATAGGCTCTCGGCTGCGGACCTGGCCCTCTGATAGGCGCGGGCTAGGATCCGCTCAGCTATTGTTCATGGGGAGCGAAGCTTCAGGCTTTTGCATGACCGCATGGCCCAATGGTCGCGCACGTGGTAATGGCGGAGTACATTACAGAACCAGACCTTGAGGACTGGGACTCCTACCTTGCCAGGTTCGAGTTCCACCTCCAGGCTAACCAAATCGAGGATGAGGACCAGCAGAAGGCGACGCTCCTCAGCTCATGTGGGAGGGCTGTATTCGACGTCGCTCGGTCCCTGGTCGCTCCGGCTGAAATCAAGACCATGTCCCTGGCTGACCTAAAGCTGAAACTGAAGGGACATTCTGCGCTGCAACCTTCGCAGATCACTAGTCGGCACGCATTCTATAAGCGGTCCCAGGCAGCAAACGAGACAGTTGCTGAATACGAGTCAGCCTTGCAGAAGGCTGCACGGCCATGCAATTTTACCAACCTCAAGGAAGCGCTCCTCGACCGGCTCGTCTGTGGCATGAAAGATGAGAAGCTGCAGCAACGGCTG
Organism: Gekko japonicus; assembly: GCF_001447785.1. Lineage (NCBI taxonomy): Eukaryota > Metazoa > Chordata > Lepidosauria > Squamata > Gekkonidae > Gekko > Gekko japonicus. Next base: position 402,617 of record NW_015174284.1, on the reverse strand, counting down.
TTCGCACAGTCGGCTTTCACCTATGCCGTGGCCTACTCAGAGGCTGTTGCCGCCAAGGCCGCTGAGAAAGCAACACAAGAAGTACGTCAGAAACTGGCTCGAATCCAACAGGGGACCAGCAAGTCTGTGCACCACGAATCAGCAAGAAAGTCTGATGGTGAGCATGATGACGTCCACAATGCTCGAGCTCTGAGGCCCAAGCGGACCCCAGTGAAAACTGTGCCGAGGCGAACCTGTGCTGGATGAGGCGGAGATCACGAGTGGGATCGATGCTGGGCAAGGGACATCATTTGCCGAGCCTGTGACAAGCGAGGCCATTTGGCCAGAGTCTGCAGGGCTAGGAAGAAGAAGACACCACCGTCGTCTCCTCATGCACGTCCCCGGGTTCGAGGCGAGGACAACGCAAGGTCGGCAGATTGCCATCTGACCAACAGCTGTTCCTGCCCTTTGACCATCCTGAAGACTGGGACACCATCAAAGAAGAAGATCCATGTCACCGTCATGCTGAATGGCATACCGTGCGAGATGGAGGTCGACTCGGGATCATCCGTAACCGTCATTTCGTCGGAAACCTTGCAACGTTTGTTCCCGCGATGAAGCAGTCAGCGGTTGAAGCCGAGCACCATCCCAAAGCATGAGGGGAAAGGCAGAAGGGTGTTAATGGAGGCTGGCTTCCTGCCCCACCACAGTGCTGGGGAAGGGGGCGAGAAGGCCAGCAGATTGCGTATTGCCTTGCTGTGGTGTTGGAGAAGGGAAGAGGATGGGCAGCTACTTCCCACCTCCCCACAGTGCAGGGTGAAAGATGGTAAGTAGTGGCTTCCCTGCAGCACATAGGAGGGGGCAGCAAATTTGCCATGCAGGGTGTCAAGATAATGCATAGTCTTGGACAGGAGTTCCCAACCTTTTTTGAGCCTGTGGGCACCTTTGGAATTCTGTCACAGTGTGGTGGATGCAGCCACAAAATGGCCCCCACAGCTTTCCTTCAGTCACACAGCAATTTCAGCCAAATAAACATTTTTTAGAAATCTGCACAGCCAATCAAATCTAAAAAGACCAATCAGAAGAATTGCTGGGCAAAAGCCCCACCTGGTAACACCCACTTTCAAAAAACACTTGGTGGGTACCAGGAAATGTGTCAGTGGGTGCCACATTGAAGATCCCTGGTCTAAGAGAAACAGAAGTCCTTCCTGAGTTCCTTCCTGTAACTCTTCCCCCCCTAAGACACTACCCTCAAATCTCCAAGAATTCACCAAGTGAGTTGGCAGCCGTAGATCTGCCTGTGGACCTGATGGCACCTGCCAGCACCTTTCCTGATGCCCACCAAGCATTTTTAGAAAAATGGGCAGGGCCATGTGGGGCTTTTGTCCAGCAAGGCTTCAAATTGGCCACCGGGGATTTGACTGGCTGTGCAGATTTTTTGTGGTAACGCTGCTTCGGCAGCTGCCGCCACCACAGCTGCTGGCAGGGGGCTCCTGGCTGGTCTCTGGAATCTTCTGGCATGTGCATGAAGCAGGGGACGCCCTGCCAAATTCTAGAGTGCCCCCCACACAACATGCCTGGCAAGATGATGTGTCTTCCGCTGGCTGGCAGCAGATTGGGGCCCCCAAAGCAGGGGAAAACCTACCCCCATCGGGAGGGATGGGAACCCTAGTGACTGAAGTTAAACTGTGACAATCCTTTTGTAGCTGGCTGTGCCTACTACGGCAGCCATTTTCTGGCAGCCATTTTGTGCCTGCATCCACCACGCTGTGTCTGAATTCCAAAGTTACTGGGGCCCTGGGTTCTAACCACTATACTAAGAGACGAAATGAAATGTGGTGGAAGGGGTAACCACGAAAGCCACTCTGAGCTTCTTGGAGGAACGAGCAGCTAAAAATGTAATGAGGAGAAAAACTGGATCTGAAGAAAATGTTTTTGTCTCCTCTTTCTCCATGGTGTGTGTTCTGCTGTATGAGCTAATCGCACTCATTTGGCTGAAAGAAAGCAATGCATTTACTTGGAGATTTTGGGAGCATTATGAAAATGACATGTTTATGAGCTTGCATTAACGCAAAAGAAGGCATTAATGTTTCATTTCTTTCAAATAAGTCAGGAAATTACTAAGTAAAAGATTTTAACCACAGCAATAACTCAGCTTTATTTACATCATCTGGGGCTGATCCAGAAGCTTTTTTTAACAATAGAACAGAAGGTTTGGCTTCAAGGATGGATCAAAGGGTTAGGGTCTTGAAATATATCACTATTTTTAATGTGAAAGATTAGCCTTATGGGAGGGGGGAAACAAGAGGAAAAACTAAGTGAGGAAATGGCATACCCACAGCCCATTTTTTTTAACAATGTACAGGAGATCACAAGCCACAAAATTCATTTGTAGGCCCTTACAGTAAAACTGTTAATATAGATTGACAAATTGCCCTCCAGAGCATAAAAAAAGCTCAACAGTAAAATAAAAAGTTCAGTGTTTTAAAGCCAAAGCGGTGTGATGGTTAAGAATGTCAAACTAGGATCCGGGAGTCCCAGGTCTGAATCCCTCCTCTGCCACAGAAGCTCACTGGGCGACCTTGGGCCAGTCACACACACTCTCAGTTTAACCTACCTCACAGGGTTGTTGTGAGGATAGAAAATAAGCACCTTTGTCTCCCCATCAGGAAGAAAGGCATGGTATAAATTAAGTAAAATAAAATAAAAATAATATTCATAAGTACATGCATGAGGACAGCCAGTTTTGTGTAGTGATTACTGTTGGACTAAGCTCCGGGAGACCCAGGTTCAAATCCTCACTCTGCCATGGAAGCTTGTTGGCTTACCTGGAATAAGCTATTCACTCTCGGCTTAACCTACCCTCACAGGGTTGTGGTAAGGATTAAAAAGAGGACAGGAAAACAGTGTAAAGTGCTTTGGGTTCCCACTGGATAAAAGCCAGGCTGTAAGTCAATTAAATAAATAAAGCAGGTTGTGTCTGATGCCATATGAATCCTGTTTCCAAAAACATATGCTCACTTGTTTCTGTTTGGTTTATTTTGGGGTCTATAAACAGTAGGCAAACAATCACCATATGGTTCTAGCTGCATCTGAAGAAGTGAGCAATGACTCACAAAAGCTCCTACCCTGCCACATATTCTGCTAGTGTTTAAGGTGCTACTGGACCCTTGCTCTTTCCTGCTGCTACAGACAGACTAAGACGGCTACCCACCTTGATCAGTTTTTGCAAACAGATTTCTTACAGCCTCTTAAAGATTCATACTTTTTAATTCCGGCAAACGGTAGTAAACTAAGCTCATCCTGGAATAAATTCAACGGTTTGAAAGGTAGCACTAGACTCTTGTTTAATCAGCCTCTCTGGAAGCGCCATCTCATCCGCCCCGCAACCGCACGAACCACTCTTTAATTCCTCCCTCGGAATGGAAGGGGAGGGGTCGCGTATACTTGGCTCTGATTGCGCTTGTGACGTATTTAGCCGTGGCCCACAGAGGGTGTGATGACGTTATTTTTGCGCGCGGTTTCTTGGTAGCTATGCGCTTCCTGGTTAGCGCTAGTTGCCGCGCTATGTCGGCGGCTGTTCAGGGGCGGCCTCGAGGGCTGGTTTACGAGAAACACGGGGAGCCGGATCGGGTCGTACAGTAAGGGAACAGGAAAGCCTTTTCTTTGTCGGGGGGGGGGGGGGGGGTGGC
>NW_015174284.1:349851-398767 GCF_001447785.1 Gekko japonicus | reverse complement strand
GGGGGGCGATGGTGAGGTGGATGTTGTTTTGTTTCCTTGTCTACAGACTTTGGTATCTTTAATCAAATGGGCCTATTACAGCTTATTAAAGTATCTGCCCGGTTACTGTAAAGAACGGGATGCTGAACTAGATGGACGTCAGCTGAGCTCTTTTTCTGTTTTAGAAGAGGGCCGAGCTTGAAGGTAGATTAGAAAAATAGCAGGCTTTCCCGCACAATGCCAGTTCCAGGTTTTGGGGGGCCCTGGACAACCAGTGTTTGAGGCCCCCTTCTGCTTACCACTAGCCTACCCTCAACCTTCCCTTCCACCTACCCATCTGTGAGCCCCCCACCTGTCTGTGCATCCTTTCTTTCACAAGTTCTCTCATTGCTTGTGCTCACAGCCATCCACACAACCAACATGTTCTTCCCCATCAATCGTGAGAAACAGGAAGCCTGCGTGGTGGAGTGCTCGCAAGAGAATAGGCAAGGAAGGGCATACAAACAGGTGGTAAGGCTGGTATAGAGCTGGGGGAGGTCAGTGACAGTGGGCCCTGCCAGAATCTCTGTGCCCTGGCAGCCACCTTACCTCAGGGTATGCTGATGCTGCCCCTGTTTCTAAACATGAATTATTTTTCTCATCTCCCTCCCCTTCCATGCTGATGGGCAGAGGAGTAGGCTAGGAGCTTCTGCATTCCAGTTCTAAGTGCCCTGGTTGGTGATGGCACTACCTTTCACCAGCTGTCCTGTAGGGTAGATGCTGGTGTGTTCTGGTAAATGTTTAACAACCAGTGCTTGCTGGGTGGGATGCCCTTTTCTGGACAACACCCCCTCCCCAGTTAGTTGTATGTACAACTTTGTGCGTCCACCCCAGAGTGGAGGAGAAAAGAAGAACTCATGCCTAGCACAAAGATGTAACCATCATTCCCATGCACCATTTAGAGGTTGGTTCCCCACCACTACCACCTTTAGCAAAGCTGCTTCCTATTAGTCTTACAAAACAAACAAGAGAAAAGAGCAATATTTACTAACATATGTGGGGAAGAGAGAAGAAAAGGAAGCCTTTCACTAGCACATTCTCCCTGAAAATTAGCTCAGAGACATGAGGCAGGTTTTTAAAGCAGCCCACTGCACAAGGTTTTGGGTTAAGGGTGACTAACTAACGTGTTCTCCCACTGTGGAACAAGAAATGACCATTTCCTTCCCACAACCAAGCTGCCCTTTCTCACAGCTTGGCTCCCTGAGGCGCCCTGGCCAATGTCTTGCATTTACTTCACACATTTATCCTATTCCACCTCTGAGAATATGAGAGTGTAAAGGAAAGAGAGAGGCATCCTAGAGCTCCTGGTGAGTTTTCAACCACCTTGCGAAACTCCTGAAAATTTAACCATCAGCTCTCATGAGCAGTAGGAGCCAGCTCCAGCACATCACTGGGTAGACAGCACTTGAAAGGGAGGTTCTCTAGAACTGGGTAGGTCCAGATGAAGGCACTGAGTTTGGATCTGAGAAGGCTTTTTTTTTTTTTAGAACACAATTTTATTTTTCATGAAAATTTTGACATGTCATCAGTTCCATTAATGTTTCAATTTCTACCCCCAACATCCCCACTTTACTCTCCCCCTCCCCGTGGCTTCCCGCAATGCTTCCCCCCTCGTCACTCCAGTACACCTTAAGATAACATCATATTCTAGTTTCAATATTGTTCTAAATATAATAGATTGTGCTTTACATCCCAGTTCTTTTCTAGGTAAATTTTAAAGTCTCTTCATTCCTCATAGAATTCCTGATCTTCTTTGTTATTCAATTTTTTCGTAATTTTGTCCATCTCAGCCATAAACAGTTTTTTGTATCCATTCTTCTAACTCTGGAATTCTTTCTTGTTTCCAACATTGTGCATAGAGTATTCTCGCCGTTGTAATCAGGTACCAAAATAAAGTTCTTTTTGTAATATTCAATTCTTCCATTTTAAGTCCTAAGAGCAGAATTTCTGGTGCTTTTTTAAAGGAACATTTCAAAAAATTTTGCATTTCGCTGTGAACTCTAGTCCAAAAGTCCACAGCTTTTTCACATGTCCACCACATATGATAAAATGAACCTTCATGTTTTCTACATTTCCAACATTTGTTAGAAAAGTTTTGGTTCATGTTGGCTATTTTCTTGGGTGTCATATACCACCTGTACATCATTTTATAACAATTCTCTTTCACATTGGTACATGACGAGATCTTGATCGAATTTTTCCACAGATATTCCCAAGAGTCCATAGAGATCTGGATCTGAGAAGGCTTAATCACATCAGGCCAGGTGGTTATTTCTTTACCTAATGATCCTCAGAATAACACGGGAAGAGGGGACAATAATGTGAAAGCATAGGATCCAAGTGAATTTTTAAAAAAATACAAGTTTCAGCTGTAGAAGTCAGGAGGGAATCTTTGCAAGCAGAGGTGCCATTGGGGCAGGAGATGGATGCCTTTGCCAACTCTCAAGACACAAATACTTTGCCAGAGTAGGCTTGGTAGAGCAGGTGAAGGAGGGAAGAATACAGGTGCTGTTTTATTGCAAAACATTTCTGCAGCAAGAATAGTTTTTTTTTTCTTTAGTGTGCAGTTGTTAAGGGCTTTCGTTGTTCTTTGCAAGTGGAGTCTGATCCAACACAAATGTCCTAAATTCAAAAACCTCTTCTGTATGGTCAGTCAGATCTTTTCTTTTCCCTGCTGTTTTTCTTCAGTGTAATGCTTCAACTGCTAATGTGGGTTAGCATCAACATATTCACGACCACGAATTATATTTTGTTTTTCTCTGAACTGGAATTGACTTATGTACACTGATTTATGTGTGTACATTTTTGGTTTATAGAGTGTTCAAAGATCTAATGGCTTGATGAAAGTAGTGGCTCACAGGGTGAGGTCTGAGATCCTGAAGTAAAGGTCTTGTTTGGTAACTTGGTCTTGAATCTTGGCACGACTGTGCCAGCGTTCTCTCATGGGGCACTGTTCGGGTTTTTCAAGATCCTGAGGAACCTGTAAGAGGCCCTGAAACTTTTTGGCTGCTGCAATCTTGTTTTATATTCACATGAAGTATTTACTGTTTGAAATAGCTGTGTTGGCTCTACAGAATAAAATACACACAGTGAATCCTTGATTGCCTCAACTAGCATTGAAATGCTACAAGTGAGCTTTTGACAGTGTGCAGTTTCAAGCATGTATGGTGGTGGAAAGTGCCATCAAGTCTTAGCTGACTGATGACAACCCTGTAGAGTTTTCAAGCCAAGAGAAGAATGGAGGTGGTTTCCCGTTGCTTGTGTCTGCATAACAACTGAGGACTTTCCTGGTGGTCTTCCTTCCAAATATGTGACATGAGGAAAAGGGTGCATCCAAGCCAACTCCTGCTTAGCTTCCGAGATCTGACGAGGCTGGGTTAGCCTGGGCTATCCAGGTCAGTCCAATCATGTACACTCAGGAGTAAATCCTATTGTATTCAGTTAGATGTACCGCTTTGTTAATGTGTTTAGGATTGCCGCCTGAGTTATGTTAAATTCTTTGGCATAGTTTTTTTTGGTGCTTGTCTTTGTGAAGTGAGCTCTGAAACAGAGCAGGGATATTTTAAACGAGAATTATGTTAGCTGAATTGTAAATGTTGTTTGCATAAGATGTACAAGCATACACGTATTCACACACCTTTTCTCTCCCTCATTCCAAGCCAAGGCAGCACCAAAACAAAAAACAACCCCATCCTTTGGGAGAAATTCAGCCAGAATATAAAACAGATTGAAAGACATTCTTCTGTCTCCTGTTTCATCAGCCCTTATGAGCTGCAAAATAGGAAATGTAAAAGAAGCTGGCAAAAGTATTCTAAGCATTAGTTCTGCCGCATTTGACAAGTATACGATGTCTCTTTGGAAGGAGTAGCCAGGTTGATAGTGGTTTTTGTTTTTCACATGGATTTTTCTGTGTGTCCCAACGCAAGTAAAAGAACGCAGAGGTACCCCTCGGGAATTTTTCTATTTGTCTTTTAAATTGTTATGTACTGGCCGAAGACCGTAATAATAAACTGACTGACTGACAGAGGTACCCCAAATTCTCTGATACATATGATGTGGAAGAATGTGTGAAAATTCACCAGTCCCAACTTCGTTGTCACAGTTTTCCTCATTTTGCATTTTGTTTTCTTAGTAGCAAGATAAGACCTCAGATTTCAAGTAGCTGTGAGAAATTGTTCTGTGTTACTAGCCATCAACTTTAATGATTATCTCTGTAGAATGTAGTGCATAGAGAACGAATTGGAATGGCTTCCTGTAGCCCTGCTGAGAACTTGATTTTTGTGTGTTCTCCTTGAGTTCTTGTCGAAAAGATGTCAAAATGCAGAAATGATGACTCTGGAGAGTACAGATTCTTTTGGAAACTGGAAAGAGATGCAAGTCTTCTGCCGCGTACCTCTGAGAAGCTGACACTTTCTTGATTTGCCGCAGGAAGCTCAAGCCTCCCAGCCTACGTATGCTTGGTGATTATTGTAAGTTCAGGTTTTATTTTGTCTTTTGGCTCCATGTGAAAGATTTAGCTGACTACTGAAATCTTCCAGCGACTCGGGCAGGTAACGTTTGTGTTAAGTAGACTTGACACTAAAGCTGCGTCGTCAGTGATAACACCCAGTAGGGGTGACAATTTTTTTTCTCACTTTGAAGGAAGGCAGGGGATAATCAAGTCTTCATGTGAAACTTTTTAGGCAGGATTAAAAGTCAGTGTCGAGCTAGCAATTGGATTTTAAATCCTCCGAGCATACAAAAAGAAATACGATTTTTAAAAACTGCTTGGTACTTTACAATATATATTCCGGCTTTTAAAAGTGAAGTAGGCCTGGTGGGAGGGAGGCAATATTAGATGAATAAATCTGCAATTCTAAATGTCACCTTCTGATTCAGCTCAAATCCTGAATGTAGGCTGTCATTCTTAATTTAAAAAAAATGAGGGTTGCACTTCAGTTTTTGTTCTTTCTCCCGTAGACAATCTAGATCTAGTTGTAGAGCATTCAAAGTGCCAAAGAGGGGGGCCATGACTCAGTGGGAGATCATCTGCTTTGCAAACAGAGGTTCCTGGGTTCAATCCTCAACATCTCCAGTTTAAAGGGGCTCAGGTAGCATGGGATAGAAAAGACCTGATAACTCTGGAGAACAGCCACCAGTCAAGACAATACTGACCTTGGTAGATCCATGGTATGATTTGGGATAAGGCAGCTTTATGTTTTCTTGTCTTCAGTTTGCCAGTTATGTCAGATCTTGGAAGCTAAGCAGGGCTGGCAGTTAGAAAGGAGACTACCAAGAAAGGAGACTTCCTCTGCAGAGGAAGGCAATGGCAAACCACCTCTGCCTGTCATTTGCCTTCAAGGCCCTTTGCTGAGGTTGCCATAAGTCGGCTGTATTGTGAGAACACTCTACACACACACAACTTGCTGGAATTAGGTATCTGCTTCGTGAATCACAGGTTTTGATGGTTTGGGGTTATAAAACAAGTCTCGCTTTTCTTTGGTCATTTGAAGCTGATCACACTAGGTTTGACTTTGAATGGTGCTTGTGTTCCTTTTCAAAATGGTCAAGAAACTAAAATTAAAACAAAGAGATGGCTATAAACTGCTGCCTTTTAGTACTGATGCAATCAGAGAAATAGGAAAAAATTATAAGCTGAAAAAAGAATCCTTTTTATCGTAAACAAAAGAAGGTATATCATGTGGACTTAATGGTCTTTATGCAATCACAGTATTAGGGACTACTGGCAGGTTTGGATATGGAGTTAAAATTTAACAGTGAGAAAATACTCTCTATTTCAGTAGTGTATTGTCATGCACAATCTGTGATTACACAAAAGTAATCACATTTAAGCAGTGCCTATCCTTGAAAAGTATGTGTGAGCAGTATACACATAAATATCTTCATGTTGCATGGTTCCCACAAAGCATTTTGAGTAAGCAGAACTTTGACTTTAACAGCATTTCATTCTCAAATATCTCCCCACTCTGTTGGAAGTTATGTGGTAAGAGAGCCACGTTCTTCCATACATGGTGGACTTGCAAACATATTTTTAAATTTTGGACTGAGGTAAAAAACAAAATACTAATGCTTACAGGTTATGACATTCCTTTGGAACCACAATTTATACTGTTAAATCTGTGGCCAGAGAGTCATTTTTCCAATAATCAAAAACAACTGATTAATATTTTAATTGTTGTTGTTCAGTCGCACAGTCGAGTCCGACTCTTCGCGACCCCATGGACAATCTCCCGCCAGGCTCTCCTGTCTTCCGCCGTCCTCCGAAGTTGGCTCAATTTCATGTTCGTTGCATCGCTGACACTGTCTAACCATCTCATCCTTTGCCGTCCCCGTCTTCTTTGACCTTCAATCTTTCCCAGCATCAGGGTCTTTTCCAGTGAGTGCTCCCTTCTCATTTGGTGGCCAAAGTATTTGAGCTTCAGTTTCATTATCTGGCCTTCCAGGGAACAGTCAGGGTTGATTTCTTTGAGGATTGACTGATTTGTTCTTCTTGCAGTCCAAGGGACTCTCAAGAGTCTCCTCCAGCACCATAGTTCAAAAGAATCTATTCTTCGGCGCTCGGCCTTCCTTATAGTCCAGCTCTCGCAGCCATACATGACTACTGGGAATACCATTGCTTTGACCATGCGGACTTTTGTTGGCAGGGTGATGTCTCTACTTTTTATCATGCTGTTTAGGTTCGCCATCGCTTTCCTCCCAAGGAGCAGGCGTCTTTTAATTTCATGGCTGCAGTCACAGTCTGCGGTGATCTGGGATCCCAGGAACGTGAAGTCTGTCACTACTTCCACGACTTCCCCTTCTATTTGCCAAGGAGTGATGGGGCCGGATGCCATGATCTTAGTTTTTTTGATGTTGAGCTTCAAGCCCACTTTTGCGCTCTCCTCTTTTACTCTGAGCAAGAGGCTCTTTAGATCCTTTTCACTTTCAGCCATTAGAGTGGTATCATCTGCATATCTGAGGTTGTTGATCTTTTCCCCAGCAATCTTAATTCCCGCTTGTGATTCATCCAGGCCAGCATTTCGCATGATGTACTCTGCATATATATTAAATAAGCAAGGTGACAGTATACATCCTTGTCGTACTCCTTTTCCTATGCTGAACCAATCAGTTGTTCCGTATCCGGTTCTAACTGTCGCTTCTTGGCCCTTATACAGGTTTCTCAAGAGACATGTGAGGTGGTCTGGTACTCCCATCTCTTTAAGGACCTGCCATAGTTTGTTGTGATCCACACAGTCAAAAGCTTTAGCATAGTCAATGAAGCAGAAGTAGATATTTTTCTGGTACTCTCTTGCTTTCTCCATAATCCAGCGAATGTTGGCAATTTGATCTCTAGTTCCTCTACCTCTTCGAAACCCAGCTTGTACTTCTGGTAGTTCTCTATCCACGTACTGTTGAAGCCTAGCTTGTAGGATCTTGAGCATGACCTTGCTAGCGTGTGATATGAGTGCAATTGTGCGATAGTTTGAACATTCCTTGGCATTGCCCTTCTTTGGGATTGGAATGTATACTGATCTTTTCCAATCCTGTGGCCACTGTTGCGTTTTCCAAATTTGCTGGCAAATGGAGTGCAGAACTTTAACAGCATCATCTTCTAAGACTTTGAATAGCTCAGCTGGAATACCATCACCTCCACTAGCTTTGTTGTTAGTAATGCTTTCTAAGGCCCATTTAACTTCACATTCCAGGATGTCTGGCTCAAGGTCAGTGATTATACCGTCGTGTTTGTCAAGGACATTGAGGTCTTTCTTGTATAGTTCTTCTGTGTATTCTTGCCATCTTTTCCTAATCTCTTCTGCTTCTGTTAGGTCCCTACCGTTTTTGTCCTTTATCATGGCCAGCTTTGCATGGAACGCTCCCTTGATTTCTCCAACTTTCTTGAAGAGATCTCTAGTCCTTCCCATTCTATTGTTTTCTTCTATTACTTTGCACTGTTCATTCAGGAAGGCCTCCTTATCTCTCCTTGCTGTTCTCTGGAAATCTGCGTTCAGTTGGGTAAATCTTTCCTTTTCGCCTTTGCCTTTCGCTTTCCTTCTTTCCTCTGCTATTTGTAAAGCCTCATCAGAAAGCCATTTTGCTTTCTTGCATTTCTTTTTCTTTGGTATGGTGGTGATTGCTGCCTCCTGTACGATGTCACGAACCTCTGTCCATAGTTCTTCAGGCACTCTATCTATCAAATCCAGACCCTTGAATCTATTCTTCACCTCTACTGTATATTCATCAGGGATGTGATCTAGGTCAAACCTGAATGGCCTCATGGTTTTCCCGATTTTCTTCAGTTTAAGTCTGAATTTTGCAATGAGTAGCTCATGATCTGAACCACAGTCAGCTCCAGGTCTTGTTTTTACTGACTGGATAGAGCTTCTCCATCTTTGACTGCAAATTATATAGTCAATCTGATTTCGGTGTTGCCCATCTGGTGATGTCCATGTGTAGAGTCGCCTCTTAGGTTGTTGGAAAAGGGTGTTCGCTATGACCAGTGTGTTCTCTTGACAAAACTCTGTTAACCTTTGCCCTGCTTCATTTTGCTTTCCAAGGCCAAACTTGTCTGTTATTCCAGTTACCTTTTCACTTCCTACTTTAGCATTCCAGTCCCCTATGATGATGAGGACATCATTTTTTGGTGTTAGTTCTAGGAGGTGTTGTAGGTCTTCATAGAACCGGTCTACTTCAGCCTCTTCTGCATCAGTGGTTGGGGCATACACTTGAATTACTGTGATGTTGAATGGTTTGCCTTGGAATCGGACAGAAATCATTCTGTCATTTTTGAGATTGTATCCCAGTACTGCCTTTTGCACTCTCTTGTTGACTATAAAGGCCACACCATTTTTTCTACGAGATTCCTGGCCACAGTAGTAGATATAATGGTCTTCTGAGTTAAATTCGCCCATTCCTGTCCACTTTAGTTCACTGATTCCTAGGATATCGATGTTCAGTCTTGCCATCTCATTTTTGACCACGTCAAGCTTACCTTGATTCATAGATCTTACATTCCAGGTTCCTATGTAGTATTGTTCTTTGCAGCATTGGACTTTCCTTTCACCATCAGACACATCCACAACTGAGGGTCCTTTCGGCTTTGGCCCAGCCGCTTCACTCTTTCTGGGGTTACTTGTACTTGCCCTCTGCTCTTCCTCAGTAGCATATTGGACACCTTCCAACCTGAGGGGCTCATCTTCCGGCGTCATATCTTTTAGCCTTTTGATACTGTCCATGGGGTTTTCTTGGCAAAAATACTGGAGTGGGTTGCCATTTCCTTCTCCAGGTGGATCACGCTTGGTCTGAGTTCTCTGCTGTGGCCTGTCCGTCTTGGGTGGCCCTTCACGGCATAGCCCACAGCTTCATTGAACTGCGCAAGCCCCCTCGCCACGACAAGGCAGTGATTTTAATAACAGCAGCCAAAAATGTCATAGCAACGAAATGGAGATATAAGCACCCTCCTTCTATAATTCAATGGCTATCTAAAGTATGGGATTTTTTTTAATACGAAACTATTTCAATTTATAATACTACGGATCAGAATGAATGTGAACTATACAACCCAACAGGGAAATGGTACCCTATAATAGACAAACTTACCTTAGACAAATTTGACTGGGAATCTATTACAAATGCTAAATATAAGCTTTTGGTATATGGCTAAACACTGTACAACCTGTTTATTCTAATGTTAAATTTATATTTGAATAATATTTGAGTGTATTTAATGTGTAATGAAGAAACCTTTGTATTAAATATGTTAAAATGAATAAAAATGTTTTGGTTAAAAAACAACAACAGCATTTCATTCCAAAAGAAAAACCACTTCAGAGGTGGGGGGGTTTCCTCCTCCAAAATGGCTTAGGGTTTTTGTGAATTTTTCCATGGTTTTTTCCCTTCTGGGTCTTTACATCCCTATCCCTCAGTAATAATGCAATCTGTTTGTTTTTATTACATTTTTGTCTTACTCTTTCTCCAAGGAGCTTAAGTTTGCATAGGTGGTTATTATCCCATCCTCTGTTTTGTCCCAGGAATAACCTTCTGAGGTAAGGTAGGCTGAGAATATGTGACAGACTGAAACACAGTTCGGTTATTCTAACCTATGGATGGCTGTTAGAATTATTTTATGTAGTTATAGTCCATCTTTCTCATTGAGACTCAAAGCAAATAACAGTGTAAAATAATGCAGTCAGACAACAGGAGAAATCTAATAAGCAGTGCAATAGGACGAGAATTACAAAAATAAGAAACAGTATAAAAATCAGGTGTAATTTGTCAAGTAGTGCAGAAAATGAAATGACAAAAGTAGAAAACAATGCAGTGGGGTCACGATAAGAATACAGTAAATAGGTAATACAATACACAGTGGCATAGACTATAGTCCTGAATCATTCTGTTATATTTCTAACCCTATTCCATTTATCAAAATGTTCGAATGATGTACTCTGCATATATATTAAATAAGCAAGGTGACAATATACATCCTTGTCGTACTCCTTTTCCTATGCTAAACCAATCAGTTGTTCCATATCCGGTTCTAACTGTTGCTTCTTGACCCTTATACAGGTTTCTCAAGAGACATGTGAGGTGGTCTGGTACTCCCATCTCTTTAAGGACCTGCCATAGTTTGTTGTGATCCACACAGTCAAAGGCTTTAGCAGAAGTAGATGTTTTTTCTGGTACTCTCTTGCTTTCTCGATAATCCAGCGAATGTTGGCAATTTGATCTCTAGTTCCTCTACCTCTTTGAAACCCAGCTTGTACCTTCTGGAAGTTCTCTATTCACGTACTGTTGAAGCCTAGCTTATAGGATCTTGAGCATGACCTTGCTAGCGTGTGATATGAGCGCAATTGTGCGATAGTTTGAACATTCCTTGGCATTGCCCTTCTTTGGGATTGGAATGTATACTGACCTTTTCCAATCCTGTGGCCACTGTTGCATTTTCCAAATTTGCTGGCAAATGGAGTGCAGCACTTTAACAGCATCATCTTTTAAGACTTTGAATAGCTCAGCTGGAATACTATCACCTCCACTAGCTTTGTTGTTAGTAATGCTTTCTAAGGCCCATTTAACTTCACATTCCAGGATGTCTGGGTCGAGGTCAGTGATTATACCGTCGTGGTTGTCAAGGACATTGAGGTCTTTCTTGTATAGTTCTTCTGTGTATTCTTGCCATCTTTTCCTAATCTCTTCTGCTTCTGTTAGGTCCCTACCGTTTTTATCCTTTATCATGGCCAGCTTTGCATGGAACGCTCCCTTGATTTCTCCAATTTTCTTGAAGAGATCTCTAGTCCTTCCCATTCTATTGTTTTCTTCTATTACTTTGCATTGTTCATTCAGGAAGGCCTCCTTATCTCTCCTTGCTGTTCTCTGAAAATCTGCATTCAGTTGGGTAAATCTTTCCTTTTCACCTTTGCCTTTCGCTTTCCTTCTTTCCTCTGCTATTTGTAAAGCCTCATTAGACAGCCACTTTGCTTTCTTGCATTTCTTTTTCTTTGGGATGGTGGTGATTGCTGCCTCCTGTACAATGTCACGAACCTCCGTCCATAGTTCTTTGGGCACTCTATCAAATCTAGACCCTTGAATCTATTGGCTATGTGTCTGCATCTTGCACTTTTGACAGAGATGGGCCTTTGCTATGTTCTCTCCCCCCCCATGCTACTTCTTGAAGGTGCCATGGTGATATTTAATTTCTGTCCTGCAACCAAATCAAATATGACATTGGCCATAAAATTCCCTGCCTCGCATGGTCTAGATTAAGCAATGGATTTCTTATGCAATTTACTTGATCAGTTGTGGCTCATGGCCATTATTCAGCCGAACGGCGTAATAAATTCGAGCAAATTTGGGTGATTAGGTTCCCACCATACTTTGCCGGCAATACTGTAATTAATGGTCTGTCAGCGTTTCCATTATAACATCAATTTTTCAAGGGAGTTGTAAATTAACTCTAAAAATCTGGTCCGTGCAGAAATTTTGAGATTGAAGGGCTTGGGTTGAATTTTCTTCCATTCTGGGTTTTTATGTTGCCCAAATCCTCCATTAGCAACCAGGATGACTCATCCTGTGTCTCGTCAGAGGGGTTTCTAATTAGCTGCTTGCCTTTTGCTGAGAAAAATTGGGGAATGGAAAAGTCACTGCTATTGGGGATGAAAGGATCAGGGTGGCAGCTGCCATAGTTCTGTCACAATTACACTGGATGGCACTAGGACAACTCCCAACTTATTGCTATCTTCCTTGTATCTGCTAATAAAAAGCTATGGTTCTTTTGGTTAGAAGGGAGACTGGGCCATGTGTACACCTTCTGCACTGGAGTTTGGTTTTTTTTTGTTTTTTTTAAAACCCCGAAGGGATATTTTTGCATTAAACTACAAACTACAAAGAAAAATGTGGAAGGGGAACTACAACTAGGGATAAAGGAAGATAACCACACTAAACTAAAAACCCAAGAGGAGATGATCTTATTTCTGTTAGTATAAATATTAGTACACAAGTGTTAGTATCACAATATACTTGTAGAGTTCCTGCTCATCTTCCATGTTTCTACGTTATTATGTTAGTTATGAGATAACTTTCTGATCATCTTCGTGATCTTTGCTTCAAGAGGCCAGTTTTCCAGTTCTTCTGCCTTTACTTTGGCTTTCTGTCTCTAAAATCGTAGACAACTTTGGCAGATCCAGCACCCGTTTCTGTAGCAGAGTCTTCTTCCGTTCCGGAGGTAGCAGAGTCACTTCTCATTTCTTCCTCCTTAGACTCTTCTTCTGTTCCAAGCTGACGCCGCAAAAACTCTTTCGCCTTGAAAATGGAGTCTATCTACTCTCTTTCATCATTGATCTTAAAGATGACACCTTCTGGGATCGGCCACCTGTACGTTATTCCATTAGTTTGAAGAAAAGCAATGAAATCTTTATAATTTTTCCTCTTTTGCCGAATTTCAAATGGAATGTCTTTTAGCATCTTGTTCATTACATTTCCCGTTTTCAGTGGAGTTGCTGATGTTGCTTTTAGAATAGCATCACTGGTCT
This sequence comes from Gekko japonicus, assembly GCF_001447785.1. NCBI lineage: Eukaryota > Metazoa > Chordata > Lepidosauria > Squamata > Gekkonidae > Gekko > Gekko japonicus. The sequence continues at coordinate 385,748 of NW_015174284.1, read as the reverse complement.
GTCTTCTTGAGAATCTGACCACAATTTCTCTAGGTAGGCTATTTTTTAAAATATAATTGGAGTATGCCCTATAGGCCACCTGCATGTCTTTTACTAGTTCATCCGCTGTGGAGCCTAAGCACCCTCCTCAGGTCCTCTTTCGCCGCTTCAGGAACCCCCTGAAACCTGAGAATCATATTGGCTTTTTCCACCTATAGTTGCAGTACACGGTTTTCTTGGAGATTTTGCTTTATTTCCACCTCTCCCAGTCTTTTCTTCAACTTCTTACTTGTGGCGTCCATCTCTTGAATTTTCTCATTAGCCTGCTCCACTTTCTTTTCCATGTCATTCAGCTGGAGCTGTTGAGATGCAAAATTCTTGTTCATCACAGTCAGTTGCTGGTTAATACCATCAAGTTGTTCCATCACCGGCTTGAGCATATCCGCTAGTAATTTAATGACGTCTTCACCTTCTTCCGGTTTGGGACTCTGACTGCCTGGTTTCGCTTTTAACTTTGCACGCTGAGCCGCCATTTTTCCGATTTGTTTACACTTCCCACCGCTTTCTCCCGACTTGAGAAACTCGCTCACGATGCCAAAAATCAAGTAAGTCTCTCACAACACACATGCTACTTTCCTCTCCTCTTTCCCCCTTCGCGTCATTTATCGGTTATTTGCATAAGAGGCATCCCTCTTTGCATCCGCTTCTTCCCGCACCGGGGGGGGGGGCCCGCTTTGTTTAAAAGTCCGTTTTATTCAGAACTCATGTTCATTGTCGGTCAGATTCTCTGACCATGCAGAATTTTAACGATCTTCTGCTCAATCTCTGGCGCTTGTCCCGGCCAAACCAGCTTGCGCCTGAAGGCCACACAGTGACTGGACCGTCAGGGCAGAGGGGAGCCTCGATTCTCTGGCATTACGCCATCGAAGAGGCTACCCCTCAAAAGCCCTCTGGCCTGGAGCCTATTGCAAAGGCTCCGCGGGGGTGTCACTTGAGGGGGCACCCCTCCAGGCCACTGGTGTGCAATTCACCCTCCCATAGCTCGGGGAGAGCGACCGCCATCGCTGCTTCATAAACCGGAAGTCATGGAGTTTGGTTTAATGCTTCTAAAGCCGTATGCTTGATTCTGTTCCTCTCCCAGACGGAGTCTGCATCTCTATAGGAGAAAGAGCAGTCACTGCTAGAACTGTGAGATGGAAACAAAGAATGAGATGAGCAGCGAATACTCTTTAGGCAAGCAGAGCAAGTGGTGTAGCCTGGCTCTTATTCTTCTTTGCAGCTGCCATAAAGGAACCCCCCGCCCACTACCACCCCACCCCACAGCAAACTGGCGTCAGCTAAAAAAGCCTTTCCAGTTGTTGAATCTGTCCCTACACTAAAACTCAATCACAACCAAGAAGTCCTTGGATTCTCCCCTCTCCCCCAACTAAACTTATGTTAATTAAAATCAAACAAACGAAATTAGGTTTGGCTTAAACATTATTTCCACAACATGATGTTAAAGGTGTAGCTTCATATTCTTCAGTCCTCTATACTTCAATGGTTAGTTAAGTTGTCCCTTCTCTCGCTGGTGATAAAGTATGTCTACGTTGTCTTTTCTTCTTATTTCCCTCTGTCTCTCTCACTTCCTCCATTTTAATAGTTTTTATCAACTGTAGTCCTGATCTTTCATCAAATGCAGTGTGGGTTACACCTTTATGGGTCACCACTAATCTTCCTGAAGAGGCCCATTTATATTTTTGTCCCATATTCCGAAGTGACTTCACTGTCTCTTTAAGGAGTTTTCGTCTTTGCAAGGCTTTTGCAGGAGTGTCAGGGAAAATCAATACTTTGTTGTTCCGTAGTTGTGGTGTTTTCCCTTTCCTTGCAAGAGATAAAATTTCCTCCCTCGCCGAACTGTTGGTTATCTGGACTATTATGTCTCTTGGGTTTTTCCATCGTTGGTTTCCCACCCGATGTGCTGTTTCAACAAACCCCGGCGTACCTTCCTCCAGATGCAACATGTCTCCGAACCAGCTCACCAGCACCTGTGGTAAGCTCTCAGCTGTGCATATATCCTACGGCACTCCACATAATTTTATTTTACTGAGTCTGAGATAAGACTCCATCTGGATAAGGTGCCTCCCTTGTTTCTAAGTGGGCATTGTCTCATCGCTGTGTTTGTGAACACGTTCACACCAGCAGGATTTGGAATTTGTAGGCTGTGAAAACGCTCACAGCCCTGCCAGGCCCCTGCCTTCTAAAGCATAATGAATCTTCGGGGAATGCTACAGCTGAAGAACCCATACTGTAAAGTTGCTACAATGAATGAAAACCCCCGATGGTGTCTGCTCTCCTAAATATAGCAGTTATTTTATACCCCAAGCAGGACTCTGAAGCGACAGAATGGAAATAGTCTAAATAATAATTATTTTTAAAACCTTCTTTGAATGCTGCCTCAAAGCCCAGCTTTTCCCATGCTTTGCCTAAGGAAACAAGCCCTAAGCATGTACAACGAGGGTATTCGCCTACATCTATCCTAATTTATTTCTGTTTCCCTTGTGTTAAATTTTTGACTGTCACCTCATTGGGCCAAGGACCTGTTTTCTTGTCATCTGTAAAGCAGCACACCTGTGCAGTATTAAAAGGGGAGACGTTGCTAAGATGTGGCCAGCATCGAAAGCCAGAGTGGTGTAGTGTTTAGGGTGTCAAACTAGGGTCTGCGACACTGGGGCTCAAATCCCCACACTGCCATGAAGCTCGCCGGCTGACCTTAGGACAGAGCCTCTCAGCTACACGTGATAAAGAGGCGTGGGCCCCACTGGACACTGTCCGAGTGGCATCCAGAAAGAGGTGGTGTAGATTTGTTTCCGTTGGCCCTAGGCTGGCAGGGGGACAGTCCAGTCCAGAGCTTTCGTGGACTACTAGCATGCAGGTAAATATGCAGTACGATGATGTCTTTGTGTAAGACTGAGAACAGGATGTAGCTACCTGAGCCACATGGGTGACACATAACTCTTCTCCAGTCGAACACAAGCAGATGAGCTATTATTCCAAGCTGAGCTAAGCAATAAAGCCTCTCCAAACATAGCACAGATGCTATTTGGGACTAGCAGATGAGGGTGTAGGTATATGTACTCAGCCTTTATGCACAAATCCCCCCCCCCCCAATAAATTGTGTCTGCAAATTGGCCGTGATGTCTGTGACCAGTTGGTTTTAAACCATCAGGATCCTAAAGCTTTTGAACAGAGCTGTAATCGTGCTGGGGCTGGTACTGTTGCATTGAAACAACCCTCCTTCTGAGACCAGTTTAATGCAAACTGCTCCAGTTACAGGTGGTGTTCCGCTAGTCTCCTCAGTGATAGGTAACACTCATGCAAGAACTTCGGCATGGGTCTAAGATATGCCAGAACCTGGGAGAGGGGGAACAAAACAAAAATAAAACCCAATCCCTGCACCTAATGGTTATTTTACAACTTGGAATTGCTTGCTTCAAAGCCTGATCCCCTCTGGCCTTACCTGGCAAAAATGAATTAAAGGGCTGTATGTTGTGGAATTAAGGGCTTGTGAGTCTGGTGGGTGCCTTTCTTGGCGCTGTTTGTTCCACTCTCTCTGTTTTTGCTTTGATCGAGTGGTACTTAGGAGGAGATCCAAAAACCCACAAGGGCGTCTGGGTGTAATTTCCAGGTTCCCTTCTCTCTCCCCATCCCAAATGCATTGCAAGGGTCTTTGTAATCCTTTTTTTTTTTTAACACCCTTAAAAACTATGTGGTTCTGGGGGAATCTGCTGTTCACATCCACATTCTTGGCTCACTTCCAGTATTGAACAAAGGGCAAAGTGTGCTTGGAGCACTTGAATAAGGGCATATGAGATACAGGAGAAGAGACCTCAGCACCTTTTCTCCTCTATGTTCCTTTTACTACTAAGCCCCACTCCCCTTTCTTGTATATGAATGGTGGCCTTGATTCTTCCAGCCTCCTCTCTAGCAGGTTTTTATCCCTCTTTTCCTCCAGGGAGCTCAGGTCAGTGTACATAGTTTTGCTTTCCATGCTGAATCCTCACAACAACCCTGTGGGGTTGTCACTGGTTGTTCTTCTGTTTCTCTTATTAATCTTGTTTTATTCTTTTTTATTACCTTTGTTTTGTTGCAAGCCCTCTGTTTTTAATTTTAAAAGAAGTGGGATAAGAATGTTTTAAAATGCAGTCAGTATATTCGCCCTGGCCTGGTTTGTACTTGGATGGGAGACCCCGAGGGAATTCCAGTACTGCAGTGCAGAGGCAGGCAATGGCAAGCTGCCTCAGCTCGTCTCTTGCCTTGGAAAGCCTGCAGGGTTACAGTAAGTCAGCTGCAGCTTGGCCACACTTCCCACTACCACCACCATGCTGAATTGCTTCAGCGTCATCTGCAAGGCTCCCGGAAGCCTCTTCTTCATGCCCCAGGATATCCTGATCTCAGAAGCTAAGCAGGGTTGATCCTTGTTAGTACTTGAGTGGGAGACTGTCAGGGAAGTCCAGGCTTGCTATGCCAGGGCAGGCAATGGGAAATGACTGCTGTCCGTCTCTTGCCTAGGGGGTCACCACAACTCAACTGCGACTTGCCAGCACTTTCTACGACCATATTTACCCTGCCCCCAAGTCAGAGTTTTGGAGAATGGTAATTCATAGGGTCACCCTAAGTCAGAAGGAACTTGAAAGCACTTCATACACACACACAAACCTTATACCAGATCCAGCACTATTGTGCCACCTTGGCTCTGTCTCTTCCTGGCTTACGCAATCTTTCCAGCAAGGTTCAAGGTAAACTCCCTGATTTCTGGTCTTCTGACAGAATGTGGATTTCAACCCAGGTTTCTTTAAGTCAAGCACCCCCAGCTTTTCCACCAGGTCTCTTGTGGAGTGGGATGGCCTTAATTTGCTATTGCTGCTTTTAAATATACGAGCTTGTTTCTTTTCAATTAGCATTACTCTGATTGAGGTCTTTAATATGCTCTTACTGTATTTATGTCCTATTATTGTCCTTTTATAGCATCTTATAATGTTACGATATCATGGAGTTTGTTTGTATTTTTATGTACTTACCATAAATTGCTTTGACGGCTGAAAAGCAGGATAACAACGGAAATAAACTTTTCGGTGATGAGGTTTTCATGGTTACTTTTCAAAGCCATTGGGGGGTGCCTTATTGGCACTAACTGATTTTTTTTTTTTTTAGTTTGTAAATGTTAAGAATCTCTCCTGTCTTTTTGGGGATGCTTCAGTTTGTCAGTCTTACCTCTAGTTCTGAAAAGAAAGAAACAAATCTTCCCTCCTCTGTGGGGATGTAGAACAACTATTGAGAAAATAAATGATTCGGCTCTAATTCAGGAGTCCCCAACATGGTGCCCATGGGCATCACAGCACCTGCTAACACCTTTTCTGGTGCCCACCAAGTTATTTTAGGAAGTGGGTTGATCCAGGTAGGGCTTTTGCCTAGCAAGGTTTCTGGTTGACTCCTGCAGATTTGATTGGCTGTGCAATTTTTTTAAAACATTGCTTTGGCAGCAGCTGCAACCGCAGCACAGGTTTCTGCACTGTGTCACTGAAGTTAAGCTGTGGCAATCATTTTGTGCCTGGATCTACCTTCCATGGCAGCCATTTTGTGGCAGTCATTTTATTGCTGTGCCAGCATGCTGTCTCAGAATTCCAAATGTGCCTGCAGGCTCAGGAAGGCTGGGGAGGCCTGCTCTAATCCATTGGGACGTTGCAAGGATGCATGTTGTGAAGCAAGGTAACACATATGCTCAATTGTGTAATTTATTGTTAAGGAAGCAGTTTTTTCAGGCACTTAGCCCCGATATTGCAGCTTTAATTCAAGCCCGTAATCCATCTTCCTTGAATGATTTAGCACTATTTGCAGATCAACTTAAGTCTCAGGTGAAATATGATGCAAGGAGAGCAGGGCTGTGGAAATCAACCATGGAAAAGGGAGAAGGGGCCCTTGTAGGGAGTGATAAGATGGACTTTGGAGGCCAATATAGTCAGCAAAGCCCCACTTTGGCGTGGAACAGCAAGGCAAGGCATACCTCAACTCCCAAAATAAAATGTCATCTGTGTCATGAATGTGGGCACATCAGGAGGAATTGTCCTCAATTAAAGCTGAAGGAAGCCCCCCTCCCCCCATTATGAGATGTGTGACTGGAAAAGAGCTGAGCAAAAAAAAGTGGCTGGATGAACTGCGTGATGCTATAGTGATTGTGAATGGAAATAAAGCCTTGAGAGCCTTCATTGATACTGGTTCAGACTTTTCCTCTATCCCTGAGACTGCTTTAGAGTCTCCAATTCATTGTTTAGGTATTGTTGCCTTGCATACTTATAATGCTAAAATTACGAATCAACCTATGGCTCTTGTGAAAGTGCAGTTCAGAAAATTTTCTGGGGAAATCCCAGATGGGGATTCAGATGGGGACTCAAAATTTTTGATAGGAGGAGATCTCCTATATAGGCCCCTGCCACACGGCAGGGAAAAGACTGGGCGAAGCACGGCTTTTAAAAGCTGCGCCAAAAAAGAAACGCCCTGGCGGGATCCCACGGATCCCGGTTGCCGCGCTCCATTCCTCCCCGGCACGATCAGATGCCGGGGAGGAAGATACGACTCGGAGGGGGAGGCTGCCGTACTGCACATGCTCGAGCGCCAGGCAGATGTTGCCATGGGATCGCGCCCGTCTGATGCGCCTCCAATCCGGCCCGCTCCCGGCTCAAACTGCCTCGTATGAATGGGGTCATAGAAATGCTATGTGTCAGAAGGAAGAGATCAAGATTCAGCAGAAAGTAGTGACCCGGAGTCAAGCACAAAGAATAGCATAGGAAGTAAAATTTAAAGAGTCAGTACTGCCTGAGCTTCATTTGGGGCAGGAAGATGAAGGAAATCAGCTATCAGTAAACCCTCCAGGTGTCTTAACGTCTAAAGAAAATGAAGAGACTTCTCCAGCACTGGTATCCAGGGATTATCCTTCTCCTCGACAGGAAGAGAGGCTGATGGAAATATCTACAGAAAAGAACATTGTAGCTGTGGAAGAAGATGGGACATTGCAAAATGAACCTGTGGTGAGTTGTGATCTCACCCCCTCCCACCCAGCCTTAGTTCCTGAACCTGTGAGTGTCAAAGAAAAGGAGGAGAAAGGTTTTTTGGCATTGAGTCTTTTAAGAACTCACAGCATTCCTGTATATCTCTCTTAGAATGTAGGACTCAGGCTACAGAGGAATCAGGGATGCTAAATGAAGTGGGTAGGAATGGTTTGTTGTATAGGGAGTATCTCCGCAAAATGGGTACAGGAGGGACTGAGTTGATCAGTCAATTGGTGGTCCCCAAGAATTATAGAAATCAAGTTCTGAATGTAGCACATGACTCGCCTTTTGGGGGGCATTTAGGGATAAAGGAAACCCTGGCAAAGGTTTCAGCCTCCTTTTATTGGCCATATGTCCATAAGAGTGTGCAGAAATATTGTAGTACTTGTTCAACATGCCAAAGGGTGGGGTATCCCCAGGATCATCCCCGGGTGCCATTAAGGCCTTTCCCAGTACTAACAGCCTTTTCAAAGAGTATCAGTAGATGTTTTAGGGCCATTGCCCTGCACTCGGTCAGGCAAGCAGTATGTTTTTTTTGATTGTAGATCATGCCACTAGATACCTTACAGCTTATGCATTGGGGTCTATCACTGCGTTCCGTGCGCCTTGGTGTTTAGTCATGCCGGCCACATGACCACGGAAACGTCTTCGGACAGCGCTGGCTCTTCGGCTTTGAAACGGAGATGAGCACCGCAACCCTAGAGTCGGATTCGACTGGCTTTCGAGCAAGGGAATCTTTACCTCTTTACTATCACTGCATGCAATACAGCAAAGGCCTTGATGGAGTTTAGTTCTACCTTTGGCTGGCCTGAGGTTATAACTTCAGATATAGGGACAAACTTCACCTCTAGGCTGGTGCACAAGGTCTGTGAATTGGCTGGGGTAAGCCATGCCCCTGAGTTAGCTCATCATCAGAGTGCAAATGGATTAGTAGAAAGATATGTTCAGACGCTAAGTAAAATATTAAAAGCTTATGCCCAAGGATATGTAGGGGGTTGGGATGAGGCCCTACCTTTTTTGGTGTTTGCCATTAGAGATGCGCCCACTGCTAGTCTGGGATGGCATAGTCCAAATGAGTTAATTTTTGGACGAAGGATTGCTGGTCCCCTGCAGTTGTTGAGAGCTGATTGGGAGGGTGGTAATGCAAAGGAAAATGGGTTAGACGCCTCTGAATACCTGGCAAAGTTAAGGCAGACTCTAGAGCAGGCTAGGACCACAGCTGGGGAGTTTTTGGAACAAATTCAACTGAAACAGAAGGCGTATTATGATCAGTAGGCCCGACCCCGAAGTTTAGCTTTAAGAGATAAGGTGCTGTTATTAAAACCAGATTATGTAACCAAATTAGGGACGGCTTGGGCTGGTCCCTTTCTGGTAGTGCAGAGGCTAGAGAGAGACAATTATGTAATACAAGAAGTGGAAGGTAAGGGTACCCAGGTTGCCCACATCAATCGTTTAAAATTGTTTCGAGAACGACCATATCATACCTACTTAATACAGGCTTTGGAGGAGGATTGGGATGTGCCGGAGTTGATAAATGGGGATGAGGGGAGCAAAGTATTGGAGGAGGTACCTATAGATCCATCACTGTCAGAGCAACAACTAGTAGAGTTGAGGGAGGTACTGAGGTGTTTTCAGCCCCTATTTGCTAACGAGCCTGGTGAAACTAATCTAATCGAGCATTATATAGAGACAGAAGATCAGAAGATCAGGTTCCTATTAAGTCCAGACCAATGTTCCCTCTAAGCTTTGGAATCTTTGTGAGCGACTGGCATTAAAGTTGTGAGCGAGCGATTTGACTGCTGCAGAAATTAGTTTGCCTCTAGAGATGCTTCCTGAGCTAAGACAAAAATGTGTGAGTCGGAGGCTAAAAAACTGTGAGCTAGCTCACACTAACTCAGCTTAGAGGGAACATTGGTCCAGACCCTACCCCCTGAATGGCCCAATGAGGGAGGTCGTTGCAGCCGAAATACAACAGATGTTGAAGTGGGGGGTGATTAAAGAATCATACTCAGAGTGGGGAGCCCCAATAGTCATGGTGCCAAAAAAGAAAATAAGGGAAGATGTACCACTTGAATATCGTTTCTGTGTGGACTACAGAAAACTCAATAAACTGACCACTGTAGATCCTTACCCCACCCCAAGAGTAGAGACCTTGATAGAGGAGTTGGCTGGAGCTGCCTATATCAGCACCCTCGATTTGGCCTCCGGATATTGGCAAGTTCCGTTAAGCAAGGAGGCTTCAGATAAGACTGCGTTTGTATCTCCGTTGGGCCATTATCAGTTTGTAAAAATGCCCTTTGGGTTAAATGGGGCCAGCAAGACCTTCCAACGACTTATGGATCGAGTCTTGCGAGGTTTGCGTTTTGCAACGGCCTATCAGGACGATGTTGCCATATATAGCGGCTCATGGGGGGAACATCTGGGGCACATATGTCAGGTCCTACAAAGGATACAGCAGGCTGGACTTATGATAAAGGCTGCTAAGTGTCAAATGGGGTGTAATCAAGTAGTGTATTTAGGACATGTAGTGGGGTCAAGAAGTATAAAACCTCAAGAAGCCAAAGTTGTTAGCATTAAGGAGTGGCCTCAACCTTGTACTAAAAAGGAAGTACATTTATCGGTCTAATTAACTTTTATAGAAGTTACATCAAGGGGTTCAGTACATTGACTTCTCCCGTGACCGATTTGTGTAGAAAGAAAGCTCCCATCAATGTGGTCTGGACTCCTGATTGCCAACAGGTTTTTAATGCATTAAAAGAGTGTTTGGTCCATTCCCCCATTATGATTCCCCCTGATTATAAAAAGCCTTTCATGGTAAGAACAGATGCCTCGGAGAGGGGTCTTGGGGCGGCCCTCCTTCAAAAAGGTGATGATGGGGAATTTCACTGCATCATTTACATAAGTCATAAGCTTCTACCCTGGGAACAAGCATATTCCACTTTAGTGTGGAATATTGTGGGCTCTCTCAAAATTGAAGTCATATCTGAATGGGATTAAGTTTACAGTAGAAAACGATCGTAATTCATTGTCATTCATTCATAGGATGAAAGGTAATAATGCCCGGACATTAAGATGGGCGTTAAGTTTGCAAGGTCTTGAATTTCAGGTGATCCACATCCCTGGGAGTCAGAATGTCCTGGCTGATATGTATGACAGTAGTATGATGTGTAGTGCAATTGTTATGTTAGGATTTCCTTTTGCTTATGAAGAGTGTAATAGCTTCGACCATGGCTTAATCCATGACTCTCAGCTTTTCAGGGGGCATGTGAAGCAAAAGTGCCTATGAAGGGTTAAGTGATGTAACAGTATGTTAACCTTCTTCCTAGTGCAGCTGTTTTAAGTTTGTTATTGTTAAGGTGCTGATTCTAAGGACAGACAGACCTACCAATTAACTCTATTTGGAAAAACTGTTTTGACTGTAAAGTGGGGGCAGCTGATATTTGAAAGGGAAAAAGAGTATATTTTGGCACCTTAGCTTGGGGGGAAATTTAGCCTAGGGGATTCTGGGAACTCCTGTATGTGGTTCATATTTGCAGACCTCGATGTGAAGCCACATTTCTCGTTGTGACCTATGGCCTATGCTTCCTGAAAACTGCGCTATAGAACACAGGTAGTTGAGTTAGTGTTTATTATTTTGTTGTACTCTCTGAAGTGTTTTGTTGCTGGATTTTGTGTTTCTCTCTTTTGACCATTGTTTTAAATAAATATTTTCTTTTAAAACTTAAGTTGGCTCATGTGTGCTCAAGTCTCCTGTTAACCCACAAGAAAGCCTAGCTATCTTGACACATGGGTTTGTGTATCTTCCACAGAAATGGTTCTTGGGGTGGCAACCTAGTGTGCTAGACATCAGTTCCAACAGTGGCCAAATGCATTCCGCTGCCAGGGAAAACAGGCAGCGTGAATGCAGACAAGAAATTCGCAATCTAGGAGCTCAGAAGAAGAAATGGTCATGGCATCAACATCAGGACAAAATGGATAAATTAAAAATAGTATCAATAAATATTAATGGATTGAACCATCCCTCAAAACGTACAAAAACTTCTAACCAGCTTAAAAAACAAGATATTTAATGCCTGCAAGAAACTGATAGAAAGAAAAAGCATGAACATATCTTAAATTTAAAAATATAGGCAAAGTATATCTTGCCTCAGTGCAAAACAAAAAGTGCAGTGTAGCCATTTATATAAACAACGCTCAGTTAGATGTATTAGAAGAGGAAGAACCAGGTGGAAGATATCTAATCTTAAAAGTGAGACTTCTGGAAGGCAAGGTATGCATGATAGCAACAATATATGCACCAAAAGAAGCTAAAATTATTTTTTTTGATATTTTTTTTCAAAATTATTCTAGAATTTCAAGATGAAAATAACAATGATTTTCGGAGAAATGAACGGAGTATTAGATCCAAAGAAGGATAGATCAAGGAATTTTAAAGGTGGGAAATTACCCTAACATTTATTCCAATATTTGGAAATGCTGAAATTAGAAGACACCTGGATGCTCAAGCACCCAAAGGGTATCAAACTCAATCAGCTTCAAGATTAAAGAAGATTATCGACACAGATGATGGAGCTTTAAGAGCTGCAATTGACTTTGGACAGCTGATTATAAAACCGTCCTGTGCCTGACTTGGGGTGGTCTGGGGACAGGGATCCCTCTCCCGACCTTCGATGGGGCGCCTTTGGTGCCAGTGTCAGTGGTTAGGAGTCTGGGAGTACTCCTGGATTCCTCCTTAACTATGGAGGCCCAGGTGGCAGCCACTGCCAACTCGGCCTTTTACCACCCTCGGCTGATTCGGCAGTTGGTTCCCTTCCTCGACCGTGATGACCTGGCTACAGTGATCCATGCGACGGTCACCTCGAGATTAGACTACTGTAACGCTCTCTACATGGGACTTCTTTTGTCGTAAATTCGGAAGCTGCAGTTAGTGCAGAATGCTGTGGCCAGTCTTCTGATGGGTCTCCCTAGATGGGAGAACATCCGGCCTGCACTTAAAGCACTGCACTGGCTGCCAGTAGCATTCTGAATTCGCTTCAAGGTGCTGGTATTTACCTTTAAAGCCCTATATGGCCAGGGTCCAACATACCTGAGTGACCGCCTTTCCCCATACATACCCCAGAAAGCACTACGGTCAGGGGCTCAACACTGATTAGTGATCCCAGGCCCCAGGGAGGCCAGGCTTGTGGCAACCAGGGCCAGGGCCTTTTCAGTGGCGGCTCCTACCTGGTGGAACGAGCTCCCAGAGGAGATCAGGGCCCTGTGGAACCTCTCACAGTTCTGCAGAGCCTGTAAGATGGAGCTCTTCCGCCAGGCTTTCAATTAGGAGCCACCACTACCAACAACAACAACTATTTCGTGGTAACCATGGGGTAATGGAATGGCCCATTATAAAATCGAGCCACAGTATCGCGATGGATCGGTACCGCTGAATCGGGTTTTGGGGTAACACCTACAGGTCACCATCTTGATTTGATCGAATGATCAACATCACCTGAGCTCTTTATTTTGTTAAACATGGTTGTTTTTATTCTGTTTTTAATATTTATATTTGGCACATCGTGCCCTTGATTGTGAACCGCCCTGAGCCCGTCCACGGGGAGGGCGGGATAGAAATGTAATAATAAATAAACAAAAGAGCATTTACTACAATGGATATATAAGTTATTACTCCAGCTAGAAACAGAAGAACAAGTGAAAAAATGTATGATTAAATGGATGCAGAATTTTAGAGAACAGATATCTGTGTATCAATGGGAACATTAAGAGAAAACTTGTATAAAATGTTTTTTAGTTTGTAGATAACCCCAAAGGATATTGAGAAATCAGACAAAAACTATAAAGGAAAATGCTGAAAATGTCAAGACATAGATGGAACCTTTTTTCTTATGTGGTGGACTTGTATAAAAGAAAAAAGATATTAGAAGGGAAAACATGGAAAAATGCAGAACATTCTAAAATTTAAAATTCCCATGGAAGCTAAGAATATGCTATTAGGTATTCTGCCTAATAAAATTTTTGGAAGAGATATTCAAATACATGGTGACACCAGCTAGAACTATCTATGCAGCAAAATGGAAACTGGATGTCTGTCCATGCTTAGAAGAATGGGAAATAAACTTGCCAAATATGTAGTAATGGTGAAATTAACAATTTATTTGAGAAACAGATCGATTACAGAAATTAGGGAGAGATGCAACCAGGAGACAAATTTAGAATGAAAGTTCAAAAATTGTAGATGAATGTAATGTAGAAGCAGAATGAGAATAAGTTTTAAGTGTAATATCTTGAATATAAATGTATAAGGAAGTGGGTTTTGAGCAGAAACATTTTATTTTCTTATTATGAGATATTTAATAGCCTTTCCTTTGTACTTTGATATATTACCTATCTGTCAAAAGTTATAGCAAGTATGTAGAAGTGGCGAAAATATGTAATACTGAATATGTAGTAATGATGTAACCAATGATATAGTTGCAAAACAGATGAGATTAAATTAGAAACCTAAAGTGCTGAATAGAAATGTACCCCAACAGAAGTAAGGACCATTGTAATTTATAGGCAGTGTCTTAAAACTATAATGGAGGGGGTGTTGGTGAAAAATATTTTTTTGTTTTATATACTCTGATATATATATACCGTATTTTCCGGCGTATAAGACGACTGGGCGTATAAGACGACCCCCCCACTTTTCCAGTTAAAATATAGAGTTTGGGATATACTCGCCGTACAAGACTACCCCTCTTCCAATGCACACAAATAAAGATTGAAAAAACATCAGATTTGATTTCAATATGGTAATTTTAATTCAAATGCTTATGACATGCAGGTACTTAGCAGGAAAACTGTCACTTATAAACATAAGGCTGTTTGTCATCAAACATGTAACCATAAAACAATTCAAGTGGATTAAACTTTTCCTAATTTACTCTAAAGCTGAAAGAAAGGATAAGACAATAAACCCATGGGAGCTGCCATGCTGTTTGTTTTCTAAGCTGTCAACCAAACTGGAACTGATGGTGATAGGAGGAAGAGAAGATAACAAACAATCGTGAGAGAGAGCATGTGCCGGGCAAGTCCCTGGCATATGGCAATGCCCATCATAACTGCAAGCTATGGTATTTTACAGGTTTTGCTGGCGTGACAGTTTCCCTTTAAAAGCCTTCAAAATCCTCCTGTTCGTCATCTGATATCATAAGCGCATCAATGATATCTTGTGATACGTTTGTAAGGCAGTCATCGTATGGATCGAGTTCTGTATCAGATGGTGTGGTCTCAGCTTCAGCTTCCTCTTCATCTTGCCACAAGTAGTCACATTCAAATCTCACATTTAAAACTACTTCGAGATTATCAAAATTAAATTTTAGCTATCATATCACTAATTCATTTACTTTTAAAAAAAACTTAACTGTTCCCCAAAGGACTCTATGAATGTTGAGGAAAACGAGAGGTCAAAGAATTAATTTTTAAAAAATCTAATTATAATTTCCTCCAATATTGAAACAAACTGTCAAATTCCTAGCAGTAAGGCAGTGAAATAAAGTGCTGAATTATCGGATATATATTTGCAATGAATTTGATAGGGATGGATAAACTGCACAAGCTAAGTAATACGATGATATGCATTCCAACAAAACATTTCCAACCATATTAAGATGCTTCAATGACAGCTTTGAATTATGCTGGTATCTGGTATAACGCAAAAATAGAGAAAGGATAAAATGAGGATAACTTTCTTTTTACTTGACTGGAATGAAGAACAAATTTGAGCAGAATAATGCTGAAGGGCATAAGAGAAATAGCATTTGGGACAAAATCAACTAACCGTGTTAGAAGAAAAGTCACATAACCACTAACACACCCCTGAGGGCATATCTATGCATGCCAAATTGGCAACATTCCCATGCACCACCACCTCGGGGAATGCATAAGAGCACAAGCAGCATAAGAGCACGATTAATTCTTCATTAATATAGCAACAGATAGTTTTAAATAAATGGTAAATGTATCATTCTAAATCTTAATTTAAAAACCTACTCTGTCTATATAGCACAACTTAAGAATTTTTTTAATTGTGGCAGTTGGACTTAAATCATATGTGCTAGACTCTATTTTTTTGAAGTATGCCTAAGCTTAAAGTAAAATAATGTGTCCACTGAATAATAATACTCATGGCAAAAATGAATAAAGCCAACTGAAATAGACTGGCAAATATATTACCATGAAGATATCACATGCATATGTTTATCTGCACAATAAAATGTAAAAAAATGCAAGTTGCCACAGAAGTTTGTGGGTCTCATAAGATACCTGTGTATTCAGTCAGTGTAATCCTACACAGAGTTACACCCTTCTAAAGATTACTGAAATCAATGGGCTTAGAAGAGTTTAACTCTGTTTAGGACTGCAGTTATTTATGGATAACTTTCTCATACCCGCTAAATACCAAAATATGATAATATATTTAACTGCAAAGAAAGCAATCTGTGTTTATAATGAGGTTAAAAAAGAGCACGTTATTTCTAACATGAGAAATGATGCAAAGGCACCACAGAACTTTACCAGAACCAATGATAATTCTTTTTAAAAAGCCCAACTGATCATTCAGTATGTGCTTCCATGCCTTTGATTCTAAGTGAAATGCTTGCTGAAGAGGGTTTTTTAAATTACTGATCTCTATCTTTAACTCCTATATAAAACAGAATTTCTGACTTATTAGGATAATCAAAAATGGGCATGAAATGTGAGAAATACTAGTGCAAAGCTAAAGCAGACCTGCTTCCTCATCCTCCTCATCCTCTTCCTCATCATCTGTACTTGATGACAAGGGAGTTGCTGGAGAGCTAGCTTGATTATTAACATATCCACCATACTGCATGCCTGTGAAGTGGAAAGCACAAACACAAGAATCAGACCGTCAGGAAAGGTAAGAAATTGAAAGCACAACACAGAGCATTAAGAGAGAGTGCAAAACCAAGCATTGTAAAGAACATCTTAACATAAAAAGTGGGCAAATTACCCAAATACTAAGAGAGAGTGCAAAACCAAGCATTGTAAAGGACATCTTAACATGAAAAGTATCTCTTTAAAGCAGTTTAGCTGGCAATTTTCAGTAGCACAATTTGGTTAAATATTAGAGGCAGACAAACAAAGTTAGTAAAACTAAACAACTCAGTGGAGCACATTTTCAGAAGTTAATTTTTTTTTGGATTTCACAAGTATCACGGGAACAGATACACATTTCACTATGCAACCCTTTCCATGTCCTTTGGCATGCTACTTCAACGTCTTTACTGATTTCCAAAGTGACAGAACTTTGGTAATAAGCTAGTCATGCATGAAATGAGTACAAAATGTTACTTGTCCATAATTCACCCACATTGTTTCAACAACTAAGGACATCATTACATATCAACAGTCCTCTACCCTCGGGTTGTGATTAAGCAAAGGAAAACACATGGGGTTATGTCAACTGCAGAAAGTAAAAGCTCTCTCCACACATTCTCTTCCTAACCATGAGAATGAGGTATAACATTTATAAATATGAAGCAACATTCATGTTTTGGAACACACTCTTGTGTGGCTATTATGATTAAACAACTAACGTTATTCTGAATTTTTCTTGATCTGAAATACACTCATGACGTCTCTGGATTTTCATATGGCAGTCAAATTTTCTATTGTACAAGAACTCTGAGATCAATTAAAGAGTTCTTCTTGCAGTTCAGACAGTGCTTAGCAGAAACTGTACAAACATACATATATTCAACAAATACTTTTCTACCTCTGCAGCATATCTGTCTAAGTCTGAATGGACATGTAGAAGCCACGGTATGTGAAGGCACCACTTTTAGGCACTCTTTTACCTGTTACATTATATTATGTAGATCAGTCATAACATGCATCTTTTAAAAATTAGGTTCCAAAACACAGTGATCATCATCAATGTCAACATTATCAGTCAGTGTTGAGAAGCATGTAAAGTTGAAGAGAAATTTAAAATAAAGACCATCACCAGAGGTACCTTGAAAACCTAACCTATCAGACATCTCTTATATGGTATTGTGTTTGAGGCAATGAAGCTTCTCCACAGACAGCACATATCCCTGCCTGGGAGGAGAGAGCCAGAATTGTGCAGAGAGAGAGAGAAACTTGGCAGGATTTGCTTTCAAACAGACATGCATTGGATTGAACTGTAACCAAGTTCACTGGGGCTTATCATCATATATCTGTGCAATACTGTGATGTTCACGCCTACGGCACATTCTCTCTAGGCAGGAAAAGAACAAGAATAACTTCTGTACCTTTGCCTCCATCAATTAAATTAGGCTTTCCCTTCTTTTCCATCCAGGCATGAATGTGAGGCAGTGTGAAGAACATGATCTCATACACAAGTACAGGGGCGTAAGCACCACTGAATTCAGTGGGACTTGCTTTCAAATAATATGAACAGACAGAATAGCGTATGCCTGGAGGTGCCGGGCAATTTACAATCCAAACCACAGACTGCAGGCTTTCAGTAAAATATAAATGTGGAAATAAAAGAATCCACCAATCTCTTAATTTTCTCCTTATTTCTACTAGAACCCTCATCTAGACAAAGAGAATCCAACTTTTGCTAGAATGTTTAGATGTCATTAAGAAACGTCATTCAAATAATGTGAAAGCCTGCAGTCTGTGGTTTTGGATTGTAAATTGCCCAACACCCCCAGGCATACACTAATCTGCCTGACCACATTACTTGCCTCCTCAAAACACTATGATAATAAAGTAGATAAATAGGTACCACTTCGGTGGGAAGGTAACAGCGTTCCGTGCACCTTGGTGTTTAGTCATGCCGGCCACATGACCACGGAAACGTCTTCGGACAGCACTGGCTCTTCGGCTTTGAAACAGAGATGAGCACCGCAACCCTAGAGTCAGATTCGACTGGCTTTTGAGCAAGGGAACCTTTACCTTTAATGAAACTGAACTGTCACATTTGACTGCAAAAGTTTTTTTTAAAATAATCACTTATTAATCTGATGTTTCCAACCATGGTTTGATCTATACCAATCAACTGAGATAGCGAATAGTATAGTATATACTTTAAAATATAAGTTAACAGTTAATTTTTATTTAAATTATTTACAATGTTATCTTAATCTTGCCACACTTAAGGCATAAATGACATTTCCACAGAAGCTGCAAAACCTCTCAGTCATCCATTGGAACAAGTGTTGAATTATAAAACACAGCCATATCTATCTGAAAAAAATCAAGCCACTGTTAACACAGAAGGATCACTTTGGGACCTATTTTGCCCACACAATTACTCAGATTCTGTTCCCTTGGGGATCAAAACTCTGAAAACAGTCAGAACCAGAGGTTCAATCTTGACCCAAAAGTCAGTTTGGCAATAACCAGTAATAACTCATTCAGGGAACAAGACACCAAACAGGTCTTGTTGTCTGCCTAGTGCCAGTCCTCAGTGGAAGTTCATTTCCTTCTACCCAAGTCACTCAAGCTTGACATCCTAGATTCTGTGATCCCGGATGGTGAGAGGCAACACTGATGCGCATGCGCACGGAACGCTCTTGTACTTTCGGGGGGATTTAAACATCCCCCGAAAGATTTTTCAAGTTTTAGGATTTTTGTGCACCCCTGGGGACTGCCCCAAGAGTGCACAAAAATCTCCCTGCCCCCCAGGTCACCCCTGAGCGCGGATTTAGCGATCCGCACTCACTGGGCGACTTGGCTATTAGTATAAGTGATATAAAATTATCCTTGATATACACCATTATGTTATATAATCCCTCTTTTTCTTTCTATATCCTTTCTATACTATTATTTTGTTTTCCAAAATGAAAGGGGGGGGGGGAGAAGTTCAGGCTTCCTTTTATAAAGGGTGAAGGTCAGCAAAATGGCTTTAATATGCCAACTGGCATCTCCCCGTGTTCATCTTGAAGTTCCACCTTGTCATATATGAAAATGATTTCTCAAATAGGAGGTTGAAGCCCATAACGGTTTGGCTGATGGTCCTGCAGAAATGGCCAGGCTGCCGCAGGTATAAAAGGGAGAAGGAAACTAGGACTTTCATTTTCCTCCACGTGAGAGGCTGAAGCAGATGGATGCTGGAGTAAGGATGGGGCTGTGGCTCAGTGGTAGAGCATCTGCTTGGCATGCAGAAGGTCCAGGTTTCCATTCCCAGCATCTCTAGTTAAAAGGATCAGGCAGTAAGTGATAAAAAACACTTCCAAGACTTGGAGAGCCACTGTCAATCTCAAGTAGACAATACTGACCTTAATGGACCAATGGTCCGATTCAGTGTAAGGCAGCTTCATATATGTCCATGTGATATGGCCTTAAAGGAGCAAATAAACAGCAATGAAAAAATTGGGAAATGCTTTTTTTGGGGGGGGGGGGGGAGAAGGAGAATTTTGAAAATTGGATTGTACCCCACCTTGAGCCCTGTTTGCAGAGGGACAGTCTAGAAACTGAATTTAATAAATAAAAATAATAATGAGTTTTTGGTGTGCCTTTCCTTCCAGGTTAAAAGATGTCAGTTTGCCTGAGCTGGGAGCTTCTGGGGTCCACGTAAGAATGCTTGCAGCACCTATCAATCCATCAGACATTAATATGATTCAAGGTAATTAGTGTGTGTGTATGTGCATGTGTGTATTGCTTTGCACAGAGTCAGATCCTCACTCATTTAGCTAAGTATTGTCTACTCGGACTTGCAGCAGCTGTCCAGGGTCTCAGGCAAAGAGACATTTTTCTAACACCTGCTACATGAACTCCTTTGAAGATTGCCAGGGATGGCACCTGGGACTTTTGAAATCTGCCTTCCATTCTCAGCAAGGAAGGCAGACCACTCATAAAGTGAATTTTCTGCATGCGGCTGCCAAACTCCTGCAGTCAAAACACTTTGTCCAAGCTGAACACCATGCCGGCTGAGGTCACACACAGATTTATAGGAACTGACTCTTTCTTGGCCATTCCTGTTTTACTGTAATAGCCACTGTGCCTCTCTGGAAACCAGAAGTTTTCTAAAGAGCTGCTTCAGATGCTACTTTTAAAAAAATACAACAGATTGTCCAAAAGTACTATGCATGTGTTGCAATGTGTGAACAAGTGTGAAAACAATGGGATGCTTGGCTGCAAAGTACAGAGATGCAGCGAATACATCTGCAGCATATTCATTTATCTTTATAAGCTGCCCTGACTCTGGATGGCCCAGGTTGGCCAGATCTTGTCAGCTCTTGGAAGCAAAGCAGGGTCAGCCCTGGTTAGTATTCAGATGGGAGACCACCAAGGAAATCAAGGGGTGCTCTGCAGAGGCAGGCAATGGCAAAACTACTTCTGAATGTCTCTTGTCTGAGAGCCCTACAGGGCTCACCATAAGTTGGCTGTGACTTGTCAGCACTCCCCATTTTTGCATAAGCTGTTAATGGGGTTGGCCAAGAGATGGAATCTTTTTATAGTTACCAAAGAAAGGTATGTCCAGCCATGCTGTTCTGAAGGCTGTGGAAGGTGGGGTGGCAGTTTCTGCAGATTCCCCTATCCCATTGTAACATCTTCTCTTTGCCCTTATACTGTCTTGCAGCCCCCAAGAACAAAAGTTTGGGTGGGGGACAAGGGAGGAATATGTGAGTGGCACCATGATGCAGAAGCAGCAAAGTCCATGGATCTTGTTATAGAAACCATTATCCAAAGCAACCCTGGAGAGCACTTTAAAGCCAACAATTGCTTGGAGATTCGTGGCACTCAGAGTGCAGTGGTTGTTCCAGGACCACAAAGACCAACCTTTGTGTGTGTGCGCGCGCGCGCACCTGGAAGTCAGGGCAGACTCTGGTGAGGCCTGGAGGATATTCAGAGAGGTGGCTGAGTAAAGCCTGCCCCTGTCCTCCCGACTGCTGGTATTGCAGGGAGGTCTCCCATCCAAGTACTTGCCCAGAATTGACCCTGCTCAGCTTCTGAGATCTGATGAGATCAAGCTTGCCTGGGCTATCCAGGTCAGGGCAAAGACCTACCTTTATATCCCTATTCTGCCATTGAAATTTAACCGAGTGACCTTGGGCCAGTGAACCTCACTCAGCCTAACCCTCCTCGCTCATTAAAATGGGGAGAGGGAACCACAGATACCACCCTGACAGAAAAGTGAGAGGGAAAAGGGTAATTTAGTTCTGATCACGTTGCAGGGTCGTACGCGGTTGTCCCAGACTTCCCTGCGGTTGGGGGGAATGAAGGAGTTGGACAAGTGGTGCAGATTGGCAGTAACGTGACCTCTCTGAAGCCAGGTGACTTGGTGATACCAGCAGATGCAGGACTCGGTGAGTGGAATTAATATTTAAAAAATATTTTAAAATACGTAAGGCAAAACCAAAAAAAGAACTGGAATATCTTCCCCACAGGTAAGTTGTGAAGAAAAGAAAACAAACACTTCCTTCCCTCCCCCTTCCCTTAGGACAGTTTCAGGAAGGTAACCATGTTGATCTGTAGTAGAAGAGCTAAATTTGAGTCCAGTGGCTCCACAGAGACCAGCAATATTTGGAGGAGTATAAGCATTCTAAAGTCAAAGCTCCCGTCATCAGATACAAGTCTGAATGGAGATCCCCGAGTCCTTATATCCCAGTCAAAAGGAGGAGTGTTGAAAAGAAGGGAGTCAGGATGCAGAAGTGCAGTGTGCATTGTAATCAGCTTGATGAATATGCATATGGCACCTTTGTGTCCTGACTGCCTTCTTTGTAACACCCCCCCCCCCAACCTTCCAACTGGGATATAAGGTCTTGGGGAACACCATTCCTATCTGTATGTGACAAAGGGAGCGTTGACTCTCCAAAACCTCGTTAGTCTCTGAGGTGCTACTGGACTCAGATTTAGCTCCCCCCTCTCAAGGACTTCCCTGATTTTTCCCAGCCTAATTCATCTGCAGAGATTTCCAGCACCTGGTGCACTGTCTTCAGCCACAGCTTGAGAATGTCAGAAGATAGGTTAGCAACCTCTTCATCCTTCCCATTGATTGAGAATGTGGGCATATAAGAAGGGAGATCCAGTGTCCTTTAGCAGGCCTGTAGCTACAGAGGGACTTTTGGGGCTCCACCCCCTTTCTTAAAGGCATAGCCCCACAAGAATTTATCATGTAAATGCTTTTTAAAATCATTTAAAAACATTTTTAAAATTTTAAGCAGACTGGGGTGCTGTAGCTGACTAATTCCCGCACTGAGCAAGGGGGTTGGAGTAGGTGGCCTCTAGGATCCCTTCTAACTCCTTGTCAAGAAACTGGTCTCCTTTAAGAGAGTCTTTCTGCCTAAGTGTTAGCTTTCTTGACTACAGAAGTCATCACCCCCAGCTGCCAGCTTGTTATCAGAATTGTTGCCTAGGCTGGCAGAAGTGATTAACGTGCAGCAGCTGAGAACTGTCATCTAAAGTGGCTGACTGCTTGCAATTTAGCGATCTAACCTGGTAACAGCTTTCTATAGGCTAAATGGCTTTTATTTTTATTTATTTTATTGCATTTATACCCCGCCCTCCCCACGAACGGGCTCAGGGCGGCTCACATAGGGCACTAAGTGCGTACAGTATACAAAATTACAAAATACAAAATTCAGAATTAAAACAGTTTAAAATCAATTCTACTGAGAACTTCAGCCCCACAAGCCACAAAATCCTGGCTAAGGTCATGTCCTTTAGTGGATGGTGTGTTGGACTTGACTCTTGGAGACCTGCCACATAATCCTTTTGCAGCCTTTGAGCAGGTTACTTGGGCCTATTTCTGACAGAAGTGTTTGGGCTGTACCACCAGAGCTGGGGGAGTTCACTATTTAGCAGTATTGGCTTTCTCTCCTACCCTTCCATCATAAGACTCGACACAGCCTTGTGATAGTTTTTATTTACTTCATTTCTTACCCTGCCTTTCTCCCTAGTGGGCCCTTCATATACTTTCAGCCTGACCTACCTCACAGGGTTGTTGTTGTTAGAAAACAGAGAAGGAGAGAATGATATTCTTAAGCCGCTTTGAGTCTCAACTTGGGGAGCAAAACAGGATACAAATAAATGCAAATGGGGACCCAAAGCAGCTTATATTTTATCTGCATGACAACCCAATGAGGTAAGTTAGGGGAAGTGTGTGAAAGGAAGCCAGCAAGGTTCCATGGCAGAGCGGGGATTCCAACCTGGGTCTCCTGGATCCTAGTCTGACACTGTAATGGCTGCAGCACAGCACACTGGATGTCTGTGGTTCCACCCAGGCATTGACCAGACCTAGACCCACTTATCTGTAGCATGGGGGCTACTTCATGTGCCATCTAGAGATCTCTTGGGACCAAATATTAGAACGTTATTCCCTCTCCTGAGGGTCCACAATGTAAAATTAACACTAAAATACTGAGAAGAGGAGGTGGGGCTGTTCAAATGTTGTAGCAAACTGCAGTGAATACAAACTGCAGTTCACAAAACAGCTACCGACCCTTGTTTGATGCCAGCCAGCAAAGCCCAGTTTTCTTGTGTTGTCTGAACGCTGACTGCCCAGCTAATGGGCAGATTGATGACAACGTTTGCAGTGATGTCTGACTTGCAACTTTTTAAACATGCAAACGTGTGTTGTTCCGATGAACAGTGGCTGTAGGAAGCAGCATACCCTTCTTGCTCTGATGGAAAACAACTTTTCTAGCATGTTCAGAAAAGCTATTGCAGGCCTGGGAATCCGGACCTGATCTGTGGAGTCCCAAGCCTGTGCCTGCTGTCTCTCACTCTAATGCCTGCATTTTCAAAAATGAGCTCACAAGGGCGAATTCTTCATGCCAGAGAAATGAAATTGTGAAGGGCATAAAAGACACCTGGGGCAGCGTTCTTTATTGTTGCTGCTGTCAGAAGTGAAGCGGCTGTGTTTGGCTCATTCCAGCTTCTTCCATATCACCAATTTTGTCACGGCGATCTCAAGTAATAGGATTTGGGGGCTTTACTACTTCAATATGCTCCAGGTGAAGACAGCAACTGCTGGAAACCATTCAGGCAGTGCCTCCCTGGTCGACTTGCAGAATCCGAGTAGGCTGTAGGGCATGATGGATTCCAACCAGAGAACCTTAATGTCTTTTGGTGGTGTGGTACAGTGTTCAGAGTCATACCAGCATCTGGGAGGCCTGGCATGCAATCCCCACTGGGCCATGATTCTCTTGGAGGGGGGGCACTTAGGGCCAGGGTCGTGGCTCAGTGGTAGAGCCAGGGCTTTTTTTGTAGAAAAAGCCCAGCAGGAACTCATTAGCATAATAGGCCACATCCAACAGCAGAAACTCATTCGCATATTAAGCCACACCCCATACATTCCCTTGGTTTGCCCAGGAAGGGAAGGGAAGGCAGTTTAAACTGCCTTTCCTTGGCCTGCCTGGGTGCCACGTGGCTGCAGGGAGCCCGGGAAAGCCGGTCCTTGGACAGGCTGGGGAAGGCACGGGGAGGCACCCTAGCCCACCTGCCTCGGAGTTGCTGGCGGGTTGCTCTCCAGGCCTTCTCTCTGTATCCACGCATGTAGAGGTTTTGGCTGTAGTGGGCGTGGCCAACTCTGAAGCCAGCTGGAACTCCGTTCCTGTGCGTTCCTGCCCAAAAATAGCCCTGGGTAGAGCATCTGCTTGGCATGCAGACGGTCTTATGTCAATCCCTGGCATCTCCAGTTAAAGGATCTGGCAGTAGGTGATGTGAAAGGCCTCTGCCTGAGACCTTGGAGAGCTGCTGCCAGTCTGAGAAAACAATTATTGACCTTGATGGTCAATATTCAGAATATGGCAGCTTCATATGTGTTCATGTGTATATCACAGGGCTGTACTGTGCATGAAATGATATAGACCCATGTACCTCTCTGAGCTTTTCAGAGGAAGAGAGGGATACCAGTGTACTAGACAGAACTTCACATTTGCCCTCTTGAGAGCCAGTATGGTGTAGTGGTTAAGTAAAGTAAAGGTTCCCTTGCTCGAAAGCCAGTCGAGTCCGACTCTAGGGTTGCGGTGCTCATCTCCGTTTCAAAGCCGGAGTACATGGACTCTATTCTGGGAGAACTGGGTTTGATTCCCCACTCCTCCACTTGCACCTGCTGGATGACCTTGGGCAAGCCATAGTTCTGGCACAGCTGTTCTTGAAAAGAGCAGTTTCTCTCAGAGCTCTCTCAGCCCCACCTACCTCACAGGGTGTCTGTTGTGGGGAGGGGAAGGGAAAGGAGTTTGTAAGCTACTCTGAGACTCCTTTGGGTAGTGAAGGGCATGGTATAAATCCAATCTCTTCTTTTTTTCTCTTATGAGGGGTTGTTTGGATTTGAGACCCAAGATCCTGCTCAAAAACATCCTAAAGAATGACTCCAAGAGATATATCTGGGACTTAAGCAAAGCTTGAGCCTTCATTAGCTGTCTAAAACACAGCCAGTTAGGTGTAGTGGTTAAGAGTAGTGGACTCGAATCTGGAGAACCAGGTGTGATTCCCCACTCCTCTACTTGCAGCCAGCTGGGTGACCTTGGGCCAGTCACAGAGCTCTCAGCCCAAAAAAATAAACCTAACTCGCCAAAAAAAGAGCTAGAACTTCAAGCTGACAGAGAAGCTTAGGATCTCCTGTCTATGCTACACCCACTGCCATATGATAATAATTAACTCGTCTAAAGGCAGAGAAAGAAACAACATTACTGTTGTTGGCACACATGATAAGAACATAAGAGAAGTCATGTTGGATCAGTGGTCAAAACCCAGGGGTCACGGTGCTTCCTACAGCCACAGTTAATCAGAACAACACACACATTCTCATGATCTTTTACTTCCGGAGCCTTTAATGTGTTTCTCTTAGACCTTTTTTTTAAACTTGGAAATTTGTAACTGGTTAGTTACAGCAGCTTCTAAATTGGTCTTGTGCCTCATCCTGTGCTTCAGGGACCTGGCGAACAGAGGCAGTATTCGAGGAGGAGAAGCTGCTGAAAATGCCCCCAGATATCCCACTGTTGAGCGCAGCCACCTTGGGAGTCAACCCCTGCACAGCTTTTCGGATGCTGTCCGACTTTGTGACCTTGAAACCGGGTAGGTATTTGGCAGAGCTCTGGCTTTCTTTCTTTTTTAAGTGAATCCTTGGCCAAGTATTATTTTCTCTAGCTTTGGGGACAAGAACCAGTGGTTGATTTGTTACTTGGGTACCTGTGTGGCTATAGCAGAAGCATCGGGTGACAAAAGGAACTGATGGTTTTAGTTTAAGGTGTGGGGAGGGAGGAGAGTTGCTCATAACAACATAGCTCTGGTCAACAAAGCTGCTGTTATTACCAAGGGGCCCTTGAGGCAGAGCCAGATGCTGAGAAGGAGCAGCAGTGATCATTGTGTGCCCCCTTCCGGAACGACCAGGGCTCCCTGTGCGGGATTCTTTAGACACACAACACTCAGCTTATTATTACTTGCGCAACCAGCTGTATAAAGCTGGGACATGCTCTCACTTTACAGGGATGGAAACGCTGCTGGGATTTTCAGTGAGGACAACGGGAGGAACTGTGGGAGCACAGATGACTAGGAGCACATTGGCTCGCCCTCCTTGTTGAATCTCAGCTGCAAGACCATGCAGAAAAGGCACTCTTAGTGGCTGCTTCTGGGCTATGCATTTCATCCCCCCCCCCTTTTGCTAAAACTAGCACCTAAGCATCTTCCAGATGTGGTGCAGGATTTCTTCCCCTTCCCCAGGTGACTTTTGGTGGCCAGGAATGGAGAGGGAATAGAAAGAAATGAAGGCAGTTTGTTCTTACCGGCGGCCTGAATAGCCTAGCTTAGCCTGAACTTGTCAGATTTTGGAAGCTAAGCAAAGTCAGTCCTGATTAGCACTTGGATGGGAGACCACCAAGGAAGTCCAGGGTTGCTGCTATGCAGAGGCAGGCGCAATGGCAAGCCACCTCATTTCTGCCAGTTTGGAGTAGTGGTTAAGTGTGCAGACTCTAATCTGGGAGAACCAGGTTTGATTCCCCACTCCTCCACTTGCAGCTGCTGGATGACCTTGGGCAAGCCACAGTTCTGTCAGAGCTGTTCTCTCAGAGCTTTCTCAGCCCCACCTACCTCACAGGGTGTCTGTTGTGGGGAGGGGAAGGGAAAGGAGATTGTAAGCCACTCAGACTCCGAGTGAAGGGCGGGGTATAAATTCAATCTCCTCCTCTTCATCATCATCATCTCTTGCCTTCAAAAACTTATGGGGGTCGCCATAAGTTTGCTGTGACTTGACGGCACTTTACCCAAACACACACTCACGTTACATGCCTGTAGTCTTTAGGAGGAGACGGGCTATAAATAAAATACCTTTTGTCCTGCCAGTCACAAACGTTTCCCTTCTTCATTGTGCGCTCTCCTTCTCCATCCACCTCATCACATGTACACCCGAAGGTTCTTTTTCATTTGTTACCAATTAGTGATTATTTTAACCTCAGCGTCGATACTAACGATCACCACTGCCCATAGAACTAACAAGAGCCAAGTTGTTTTTCCCTTGCTAGAAATAATCTTGGTGCAGTGACCAGGTGACTGAACCACTTCCTCACTTCTAGATCGGGCCGTCCAAATAAGGAATAAAGGATGGTGATGAATTGGCGTTTGGGGTAGTGGTTAAGAGTGCAGACTCTAATCTGGGAGAACCGGGTTTGATTTCCCACTCCTCCACATGCAGCTGCTGGTGTGACCTTGGGTCAGTCACAAGTTCTGTCAGAGCTGTTCTCTCAAGGGCAGTCCTCAAGAGAGCTCTCTTAGCACCACCCACCTCACTGGGTGTCTGTTGTGGGGAGGGGAATGGAAAAGAGATTGTAAGCTGCTCTGAAACTCCTTTAGGTAGTGAAGGGTGGGGTATAAATCCAGTCTCTTCTTCTTCCACTGTATGGCTACTCCTTCCTTCCTGTCTTCTGCAGCTGTTTTGAGAATGAAAGATAACGAGCAAGTTTAAAGCTAGAGCCGCATCTGTTTGTCTGCAGGAGATGCTGTCATTCAAAACGCAGCCAACAGCGGAGCGGGACAGGCTGTCATCCAGATTGCTGCAGCCAAGGGTATCAAAACAATAAATGTGGTCAGAGATAGGTGAGTGTATTGCAGAACTTCTCTGTAGATTAATCGCCTCTTCAGAGGTCTTGGAGCCACCCTGCGTTTTGACCCTGTCCAGCTCCCTTAGTTAACTGCTTCAGTCTAGCGAGGAGGGGGATTCCCAACTCATGTTTTAGCAAGTGATATATTCCGCTATAAGTGCAATAACGTCTACTTCCCTTCTTCTTGGAGTTGTTTTCGCCAACTTTTTTGGGGTGTCCTCCATTTTAACGCTTTATTTTCATATACAATCGCTTTCTCCCCAGCTCTGAAAATCGCTTTATGCTGTTTAATCGCTTAGATGCTCATGGATATCTCCCACAACAGGCCTGTACGCTTAAAAATAAAGTCTTTCAGAAATGTCTCCCCCCCCCCCCCCTTTTTTTAAAGCGTCAGAGAGACATCCCTCTCCCAGCACAATTGCTTAAGAGGTTTCGGGGGGGATTTCGCTTCAAAGTATCCGTTTACAATAGTTTCTCTCCCCCCCCCCCTCCGCTTATGTAAATGCATCTGAGAGGCGTCCCTCTCTCAGCACAGTTCCGATCACTCAAAACGTTTTTCCTTTTTGGGGGGGATTTTCTCTTCTGAAGACAATTCGCTCATTTTAACTCACAGTTCGCTCCTTAACTCACAGTTCATTGTTGGTCTTTATCTTGACCACGCTCTTCATCGCTCCTCCACTAGATCTACTGCGCTTAACCGGATAAACATAGCTTATGGCCTCACTGAGAGGACACAGTCAGCAGGAGGGACGGTCAGGGCGGAGGGGAGCCTCCATCTCCCTGCAGGTAGCAGGAAAAGAGGCTCACCCTCAAAAGCCCTGTGGCCTGGGAGTTCCCCCCGAACCCCCGTGGAGGTGCCGATCCAGCGGCACCTCTCCTCCCCGCTGCTGTACCGTACACCCCGCCTCCCAGGGCTGACCTGGATGGCCATGGCTAACCTGATCTTGTAAGGTAAGCTGGGTCAGCCCTGGTTAGTATTTGGATGGGAGATCACCAAGAAAGTCTGGGGTCGCTATGCAGAGGCAGGCAATGGCAAACCACCTCTGTTCCTCTCTTACCTTGAAAACCTCGTGGGAAAGCCTTGGGTACTTAATCTGAAGAACAGTGTCTCTTTTTTCCCCCTTCTCCACTCCAGCTCATCTCCTGTTTTCAATTTCCTGCTTTACTCCTTATCTCTGTTTCAGAATGTAAGCCTGCAAGAAGGGCATCCAAGTAACTTGTTCTACGCACAATATTGTAATAATATTTTTAATATTGCACCAGCTATTAATAATAATCATCATGGCTGTGGTGCAAAATAGAATTTGCTCTTTTATCTCAACATGGGGGAGGGTCTCACTCTGGCTCCATAGTTTTTGGTAATTTTACAACTGTGTACCGGTCTTTGGGTCACGTCAGCCAGAGGTGAACATGGGAATGTTGGTTAAAAGGGATATTTCTGGGGAAGAAAAGCTATAGCTCAGTGGTAAAGCAGATGCTTTGCATGCAAGGTCTTGGGTTCGATCCCCAACGTCTCCAGTTAAAGGATCTTGAGGAGAAGATACTGAGAGAGACCTTCCAATGGCCAAAACCTTGGAGAATTATTTCTAGTTAGAATAAGTAATATTGTGTTAAATGGCCCAATGGCCCAGTTCAGTAGAAAGCAGCTTCATATGTTCACAGCAGAGTGCTGTGAAGGTCTTGCCCAGTGTTTATAATTCCAGTTTCTCGAGCAGAATGTGCCTGAAGCCCAGCTGAGCAACCGGGCAGTGGGGTCCGCAGCATACCAGGAGTGCAGGAGAGTAGAAGAATGACTTTCTTCTCTCAGTGCTTGTAGGCATGCAGGTGTCTGCTCATGAGAGCAAGAATTCTCACAGCAATGAAGCCTTTCGGGCCAACAACATCCTTCCCTTTCCTTCTGTGCAGCTTGGCCTGGTTAACATCAAGTGTCAGCTTCATCTGGATCCCTTTTATTTGTTCTTCCTTGCCAGACCCAACCTCCAGGAGCTTGTAGACAGGTTGAAATCCCTTGGGGCTGATCACGTCATCACAGAAGAGGCATTGAGAAAGCCAGAAACAAAAGACTTGCTTCAGGTATTAAGCATGAATCAAGTTTGTTTGGGAACCAAGGGAAAACTGAATTACCATGACAAATCAGATCATCTAGTATCAGTCCCTGACAGTGGGCACATTCACACATGCTGAATAATGCACTTTCAGTCCACTGTCTGTTCACTTCTGTGATTTTTTTGGTAAGTGGATTTTCCCATTTCACACATGAAATCCAGTTGCAAAGTAATCTGAAAGTGCATTATTCAACATGTGTGAAAGTGCCCAGTGTCTTGGAGAAAGATGCTGAGGGGTGGCCAGTGATGATGAGATAGATGTATTTAGGTAGTTGCTATGTCCCGCTCAGAAACATAGATTAACATCTTGTATACTCTTAGTCTGATTCACGGCTCCCATATAAGATGAGCTTTGCTGGATCAAACCAAAGATGCATCTACTTCCTGATTCCAACCTAGTGATCCCTGGGCCTACAAACAGGGCACAGAGGTCTAAGCCCCTGTGGTGTTGCCCACCTGCCATTTAACTTTCCTGGCTAATAATCAGCAGTAGACCTCTCCTCCTTGAACAAAAATAATTTCCTTTCCGGAGGCTGCCTTATTTTGCATTTGGTCAAATCTCGTGGAGACTTGACAGTGATCAACCCTGGTTAATCTTCTTTGCCAAGCAAAATCTATCTAGGGTGTGGATCTCCTTTGAGACTGCAGGAATCCCGGCCCCAGAGGGTGGGAACCTTATTGCCAAGCGAGACTTTGAGGGAGTAATGGAGAAGAAGAGGGTGGTCAAAGGCTGGAATGTCATCTCCATATGCAAAGGTGGTATACTTCAGAATGTTAGTTGCTTGGGGCTTCATAGTGGGGCAGCTCTGCCCTTTGTGCCGTGTTTGTTAGTTTCTCAAAAACATCTGGTTGGCTGCTGTAGAAAATGGAATGCTGGACTAGATGGATGCCAAGGTCATAGTTTGCCTGGGCTGGCCCTGGATGTGTCACCACACCTAGTAAATTTGGAATTGTTTGCTTCCATTCCGAAAAGGTTGGGAACCACTGACTTAGGAGACCTGTAACCATACTGTAAAAAGGTAGGGGGAGCTGAAAGCAGCCATGAGGCTGGGGAATTTGCCCTTCTCCTGATGCAAATCAACAGCAGCGTTCTCTCAAGCTACCACTTACCTGCTAGGAAAACATGTGCATGTTCCTGTATGTTACCTATACAGGCTTCCCAACCCGTATGGCAAATAGCAGCTTCCTGGTGGGGGCAGGGGGGCAATCAAGAAAGTGGTTGGGGTGGGAAGATTAGAAACCCTTTCCCCTAGCACAGCCCCAAACCAAATATTTAGCAATTGGTGGGAAGTACTAATCAGAGGCCTCTTGGGTCAGTAAATACTCCAGCACCACCTTGTTAATTCTTCCCTTATGAGCAAAACCTTTGAGAACAGGAATGGGAGAAATTAACTTGTTTCTCTGTAAACACCTTTTTTTCCCTCTTGTTACCCAGAAAATCCCTAAGCCCCTATTAGCACTGGATGCTGTGGGAGGGAAAAGTGCCACAGAGATGCTGCGCCATCTCCAGTAAGTCGAGCCGCTTGCCTGTTACTTGCTAGAGGCCTTTCTTTTTTCAGAGGTTACAGACTCACCCAAGCTGCAGTGGGGAAAGGAAGCTTTAATGGATGGGTGTGTCATTTGTGAGCCCTTTTGATCAGGAAGGGGGGAAGAAAGTTGTGGGTGACCTAAAAATCTTACAGCAAGTGGATTGTTAAAAAAACAAAACCTTCATGGGGCAGAGATCCACCTCACAATTCAAACACCTTCCAGTCATTTGAAGCTTTATTGCAAAAGCTCAACTTGGGTATCACTGGAAGTTGCAGAGGTATGACCAGTCAGAAAAATGCCTCGTTTGCTAAAGGGAGACTGAAATTCCAGTGGAAACTGTCTTACTGGCATATGGGAGAGGAAAATGTGAACTTTGTGCCTCCAGGGGAGTGCAGTTCCCAATCTGCGGAGCAGCCACAAGACTCCACTCTGCACGCCTTCGCTTTTTAGATTTTGCTGCAACATAAGGGTGCACTGTGCAAGAAGATATGTGCCTTAAGGAGTTTACAATTTTAAATACATACTGATACTTGGGAGATAATGTTTTTGGCTAGGTTGTATTCCTCAATGGCTAAGGCTACAGGAGAGAACCTTTAGGGTCTACCAGGATCTACAGGCATAGTACATTTTTAGACAGGCAAAATTTGGCAGATTTGAAGATTTTAGTCTCTAGCTGTTACAGTTCTTTCTGAAGAGAAATAGGCTCCTTAAAGGATAACATTTAGACCACAAAGATAGATTCAGGTTGGGTAGCTGTGTTGGTCTAAAGCAGCAGAACAAAGTTTGAGTCCAATGGCACCTTTAAGACCAACAAAATGTTTTATTTAAGGTGTACGAAAGCTTACAGCTTAAATAAAACCTTGTTGGTCTTAAAGGTGCCATTGGACTCAAACTTTGTTCATTTCGACCACAAGTATGTGAATTTTGGGGGGTGAGTGTGCTTTTTTGTTCCTGCCCTGCCTCGCTTTCCCACTGCGTGTCTAATTTTTACACTGTGAATCCTTGGGGGTGGTAACAGCATTTCAATATTTGGTCCCTGGACATGGTCTGAAAGCATGTGACATGGTGGGTTTGTAGAAGCTAAGCCAGTCTGGATCTGGCTAGTGGTTGGGATGGGGGACCTTCAGGGAACCTCATGTTGACAGCCTTGGTTCCATGGTGGAAGAAGCTGTTGGTCATACTTGCATGGCACTGTTAGGTGTTACCCACTGAGCAAAGATGGCATAGAGATGGAGGCAGTTGGCCAGTAACTCAGGAAGCTGGCCGGAAGAGTACGCCAAAGGCCTGATCAGAGAGAATAGGCTTGCGGTCTGGAACCGGTTGTCTGTCTCTTTTTGCTCCCTAACTTCATTTGACTCCTCCAATAGGTATAAAGGGACCATGGTTACCTATGGTGGGATGTCAAAGCAGCCTGTGACGATTCCCATGGTGAGTAGCTGTAAGATTTCTGGTTCCCTTGCTTTCTTTTAAACTTTATTTATCCTCTCTCACATAGCCATTTGTGTGTTTCTTGCAGTGTGGCTGTATTGGCTAGAGTATCAGAGTAGGATCTGAGAGGCCCGGGTCTGAATCCCCTTGTCTGGGAAGAAATAAAAATTTGCCCCACTCAAGGAATGCAGGCCAGTATTTGTGGTTCACTCCACCTCTGCTTTATCCTCATAACAGCCCTGTGAGGTAGATTAGGCTGAGTGAGCGTCATTGGGGGGGTGGAGTGCCATGAACTTGGCTTTCTGTGCTCCTCATGGGACATACTGACTGCTACGTCACACCGATGCTCGACCTGCATGAATTCGTTCCCATTGTATTTGCCCTTTGTTGTGGCTCAGCCACTCACCACCACCCCAGAAACCATGTCGTTCTAAGACTCAAATAGGCTCCTAAAGAAAAATCTAGTTCAGGGGTCCCCTATGTGGTGCCTGTGGGCGCCATGGCACAGATTTCGTGGTGACTGCTAAGCATTTTTAGAAAGTGGGCAAAGCTTTTGCCCAGCAGGGCTTCTGATTGGCCATTGGAGATCTGATTGGCTATGCAGATTTTTGAAAATGTTGCTTTGGCAGCTGCTGCCACCACAGCACTGCGTGACTGAAGGTAAGCTGTGACAGCAGCCATTTTGTGGCTGGCTCCGCCTCCTGCAGTAGCTATTTTGTGGCTGTGCCTGCCACATGGTGCCCCTGAGCTCAGAAAGGTTGGGAACCCCTGCTCTGTTCCAACACTTCTTCAGTGAGCTGTAATTCTGCTTGCTTCTGCAGAGTGCACTGATTTTTAAGGACATACGGCTTCGTGGTTTTTGGATGACCCAGTGGAAGAGAGACAACGCCCAGAGTAAGTGGTTGCACGGATTACTGGTGTTTCTAAGGGCAGCCCAAAAGAGGATGTCAAAAGGCTACTTTCAGATTGTCTATAAAAACAAGCAAAAGCAGCCCCCAGGTTTTAGGACATTCCTTTGACTGAGCTTACCACTGGCATTCAGAGTCTGATCCTAGTATCTGAGCTAGATTCGAATCGAGTAGCACGTTAAAGACCAACAAGATTTCCAGTGTCTAAGCGTTCAAGAGTCAAAGCCCCCTTTGTCAGATACATTCGTCAGAAGGGAGCTTTGACTCTCAAAAGCTTATATCCCGTAAACCTTGCTGGTCTCTTAAGGTGCTACTGGGACTCAAACTCAGCTTTTCTACTGCAGACCGACACAGCTACCTCCAAAACTGTGCTAGTAGCTGAGAGCTTTCTGAAGACCCCAGCGTTTCAAGAGGATATCCTGTCTGTGCCAGAGCACCAAGGAGGCTTACTGAAAAAACAGGAAGTTGGCTTCTAACTACATCCAGGGATTGGAAAGTTGTGTTACTGTGCCATGAATTGCAAAGCCTGGCAGCTTCTTAGAATCCCAAGATTTATGACCCAGCTTAGTTGCATCCTATTTGACATTGTTGGGTGAATAAAAAAAACAATATTTCAAGTATGTAGGGAGATTTTGCAAGGGAGAAAAAATGCTCTGAAAGGTGCTTCTGGTAGCCAATAAATGGACAATATCTCCCTGTTTCTTCCTTATGGATCTTCACCCCTGGGCCACTGGCCATACTTCCTTTTTGCAAACATATGCACTCATGCACATTCCTATCTCTGTGTCCCTTTTCTTCCTTCTGCCATTGCCAATCTCAGAAAAAAGTCTCTGACAAAACCATAAATTTCATATTGTATTATAATCCTTGCCCTGACTTGGATGGCCCAGGCTAGCTCGATCTCACCAGGTATTGAGAGCTAAGCAGGGTCAGCCATGGTTAGTTTCGGATAGGAGACCACCAAGGAAGTCCAGAGCTGCTACGCAGAGGAAGGCAATGGCAAACCACCTCTGAATGTCTCTTGCCTTGAAAACTCTCCAGGGTTGCTGTGAGTTGGCTGCAACCTGATGGCACTTCACACACCTCTGAAACTAAAGCAAGTTAGTCAAGTCAACATGATGGGTATCTGCCTGTATGGAGGAAATGGAACCCGACACAGAAGGACTTTACTTTTTATTCCAATAGACATTGTTCTTTTTCCAGAATTGATATGATTTGGATGTCAGAAGAATTGTCAATGAAAACACATAAAATTGAAATTTTGCCAAGATGTAATTCTGACCACAACCCTGTTTTATGGACTTCTATAGAAAGGAACAAATCCTTTCTTTGGAGAATTAATGAAGATTTGTTGGATAAAAAAGGAAGAAACAAAGCGATTTTTCCAACAAAATCTGAACAAAGAGATCCCAATCCAGGTGGTGTGGGATGCATATAAAGCAGTGATGAGAGGGATTCTCATCTCTCAAAATGTGAAGCAAAAAAAGGAAAAATTCCAAAAATATGCAGAAGTGTTGGAAAAAATAGCCCAAAAAGAAAAAGAATTAAAAAAGAAACCTGAATTACTGAATGGCCAAATTCAAAAAGAAGAAGTGAGGAAGGCAATTGAAGAAGCGAAGTTGGGGAAAGCGCCAGGACCGGACGGATTTACTGCAAAGTTTTATAAAAAAATGAAAGAAGAAATTGTTCCGGCCATGGAAGCTTTATCCAATGAAATACGTGAGAGTAAGAAGGTGCCGGACTCTTGGAAGGAGGCAATTATTTCATTAATACCAAAGGAAGGACAAGAACCAACAAATGTGAAGAATTATAGGCCAATTT
>NW_015174284.1:334743-348066 GCF_001447785.1 Gekko japonicus | reverse complement strand
GAGTCATGAAGGCTCATTTTATCATATGTGGTGGACTTGCGAGAAAGCTGTTGACTTTTGGACAAAAGTCCACAAAGAAATGCAAAAAATACTGAAATGCTCTTTCAAAAAGGCGCCGGAAATTCTGCTTTTGGGACTGAAAATGGAAGAAGTCAATACAACTAAAAAGACTTTATTCTGGTACTTAATCACAACAGCGAGAATGATTTATGCACAATTTTGGAAAACAGAGAAAGTGCCAGAAATTGAGGACTGGATACAAAAAGTTCTGTTCATGGCAGAGATGGACAAAATTACAAAGAAGTTGAATAACAAAGAAGACGACGTGTTTTTTCAAGAATGGAGTGACTTTAAAATATATCTGGAAAAGAACTGGGATGTGAAG
This sequence comes from Gekko japonicus, assembly GCF_001447785.1. Classification (NCBI taxonomy): domain Eukaryota; kingdom Metazoa; phylum Chordata; class Lepidosauria; order Squamata; family Gekkonidae; genus Gekko; species Gekko japonicus. The sequence continues at coordinate 347,681 of NW_015174284.1, read as the reverse complement.
CAAAACTTAATATGTTTAGATCAATATTAAGTTAAATGATGTTATCTTTAGATGTAATGATAAGAAACTGATATAGTTGATGATATGAAGCAATTTGGAGTAGGGGGGGAAGCATTGCGGGAAGCCATCGGAGGGAGGGGAGGAATTGGGAATGGGGTAGACAATTAATAGAATGGAATGATTTAATTTTACATGTTGTATTCCTGAGAAAAATAAAATTTGTTTACCAGAGAACATGATGGGTATCTGCCAAATTTCTGTTGTTGCATTTGCATTCCAAGGGAGACTTGCACACGGGTTATCTGCTCTGGGTTCAATGCTGTTGGGAAACGTGCCCCCCCCCCCCCCATTTTGGTGCATTCATGCATCATCAGAGTTCCCTCAGTTTTTCTCCGATTTTTCTCCAGCCTGTTTTGCTAAAATGTTTTGGGGAAGGTAGTAGTAATGTTGGGATGCCTGCTGTGTGGGTGATAGAGTTTGGATTTTCCCACCTGTATAGCAGCCATTCTCCAACCTTGTCCAAGCAGCAACCGCTTCCTTTCCTCACCACCAGGGGCTTTTTTGTTTTGGTTCATTTTTGAATTGTCAGTTTCATATTGTTATATCATTATACCATTATTACAATAAGTGTAACAGGTTCGGTGAAAGTATTCAGCCCTTTCTATTGTGGAGATAGAAGGGGAAAGGCATATCTAAAAATCTAAACTATTTATTTTATTAAAACATTTATTTCAAGGCGGCTGTACCAAACCCTAATATATTTCAAACTACTGTGTTTATCAGGAAGCATCTTTTAAGAACAGTCAAGAACAACCCTGCATACTTAAGTCTTTAATTGTGTGTATCACTTTCTTTATAACACTTTCTGCAAACATTCAGCATTTATATATATGGGTTGTCATCTCTGAGCTAACCCCCAGCTGCTGCCCAAAAAATGGTAATGTCTTCCTGCCAAGATGTTGGAGCGCTGGCAAACAGAAAGGGGGTAGAGATGGGGGTTTTATTGGGCCAGACGCACATGGAGCAAGCCAAGCCTCAGGGATTCGCCTTGCCCTCAGCTGGTGGCTGTGCATTTCCGGGAGGCAAGCCACACTTGTTCCCTTCTCCCTCCTCACTTGTCCCAGCAGCCTCAGTTGCTTGCTCTGGCCCTGGGTGCCTAGAAGAATGGTCTTATAGATCACTATTGGTACATGTGCCAGGGATTGCCTATCCCTTCCTTGGAGAATACAGCCTTGCTCATGTCCTAGCACCCCTCCCCCCAGATGTCTTAAGTCTTCTCATGTGTTGTCCAGTGGTTCTAGACAGTGTTACTGTCGCAGAATGCCTCACTGACCCATTCTATTTTGGGTCCTTTGAGAGGTCAAGACACTCAGCGGTTGTCCCAGTTCTCTGCTTGGCAGTGTACTGCTCTTCCACCCAACTCCCAGAGGGATTTCTTGCTTCCCTCTGGGTATCTGCTCTGCCACCAGTTGATCAACTAGAGCATTTCCTGCTAAGATGTGCTAGCACTCTGTCCATGGTGCGCTTTAAGCCTTCATCATGCTTCTGCATCTCCTGCTTTTGCAGAGACAGCTGACCACACTTGTGCACTCCTGAGGATCTAGCAATCTACTGACCAACTACCTCCCTTCCCCTGGCACCCTTTCAGTAATGTGTTCAAATGGGGGCTTATCATGGTTACGGAGAACAAACTTCCACCATTCCAAATAATACATTTGTTTAAAATTTCCACACACATACTCTGCACAGCAATGGATTGAGCAAGGGTTACACAGTAAAAGTGCATGCACAGATTCCTTTTTCCCTTCCATGGACATACCCTGACTGTTGTTATTTTAGGATAGACTCTTTATTCTGAAAGTTGGCAGTCATCCATTACCTTGAGTCTGTGTTAGAGCTGCCTCCCCTTATTAGCTCCATGTGGTAGTGGCAGACATCAGAATGGAGCCCAGATGTGAGAGCTCCTTTGTCCATGTTATCCCCTGATTAAATCACTCAAAATTGACCCCATTCCCATCCTGACCGGGGAATTTAACTCCTTTGTCTGCCCACCTCCTTATGGATCAATCCTTCTGTTCCTGTCCTTTCCAGGAAGAGATACTATCTATCATTTGGCATCCCCAAGTCTCTGTTACCTCCTAGGTATCACATTCCTGCCAGGGTGTGAGATGGCCCTTTGATAGTTCTCTGCAGCCTAGAAGCATTTGCATAACCAGGACTTGTAATGAGTGCTTGTGAAAGCCACCAATGGGATGGGAGTGCTCAAAAGCAATTAGCAATTATCCTATTTCCTATCCTTGTACAGAGAAACTTCTTACAATAAATGTGGGAAGGGGGTGAAGTCCCAAAACTCTCAATAACATGATGTAGCCCTAAGCAGAGTGTATTTCTCCACAACTAGAATTATATTCCTCCTTGGTCCTTACCACAGTTGAGGGTTTGGAGGCTGCCTTCCGCTCCTGCCTGCTGTTTCTCCTTTTTCCTCCTCTTGGGGGATTTTTTTTTATAGTACCAAGTGATGTGCATCCTGAACAAAAGCTTCACATTACTTTTCCAGCTGCATTCTGCTTCTTTGGGGGCCAGTTGTGACACGGGCAGTCTGGAGAGTGGTGCCCCCACCCCACCAGCTCAGTTCTTAACAGTGCAAGTCATTTATTTTTAAAAGCATCCCCTGAATAGCACTTATAAAAGCCACGCCAAAGTGCATTGGAATTCAGTACTTCCAATTCTGTTACCCGATAATGGAACTTGTCTGCATTGCTGGTATGTCACTTCTGACTCCCAGGCTGCTGAAACCAATTCTGTTGCTGTCTGCTGTTCTCCCCTCCCCTTCCTGTACCTTCCTATGCCTAAATCTGATCTGAACATTGACTCAGTTGTGCTGTTCTTTCTTTCCACCCTACAGACAAGGAGAAACTGAGCGGAATGATCGCAGAGTTGTGCACCCTCATTCAGAAGGGCCAGCTCACCGCTCCAGCCTGCCACGAGGTCCCACTGGCGGATTACCAATTAGCTTTGAAGGCGTCCATGACACCGTATGTGACAGCAAAGCAGATCCTCCGCATGTGAAGCTGACTGGTCTGCGGTCAGTTCAGGTGGGAGTCTGCTCTCAGCTGGCTCTAACTGCTTCTGAAGGCTACAAGAGCTGAATTTCCAGTGTTCCTGCTACTCCCCATAGAGGGAGGACTGCAAAGAACAAATGGTCCCGATTGTAGACTGTGACTATATAATCAAGACTGCAGCAACAGTTGTGGTATTGGAGGTTCTGCATCTATGCAAGCAGGGAATGCACATTGCCTTCATGGCAAAAGGGAAACCTGAAGGATCTGGCCTCTACTTCGGACCAGGATGCAGGACCACTGGACGGGGACAAGCTGCCCTGAGCCCTGCCTGGTGGGGAAAGGGGCGGGATAAAAATTGAATAAATAAATAACTAGACACAAACGTGGTGGTGTCTACAGATTCAAAGCACCAAGTTCCAGATATTTTGATGAAGGTTGCATGAAGGGTTGTGTTTGGTGTCACCAGGTTTCTGGATCATGTCACATCCCTCCCCCTGTAGCAAACTCTTCTCCAGCATAGCACAGTTGGCCCATGCCCAGAAGCCTGTGTCTGTAGTCAGAATGCTTTTGGGGGTCTTGGGGAGTCTGAGATGCAGCTTGCAAGCATCCTCCCTCTTAAGACAGCTTTTTAATTTCTAGATGATAAAATCTGCCGCTGTGCCTTACAGAAGCTCTTTGTCTTTGCCCATTCAGCTCAGGGCAGTTTTCTACAGTAGGGGGGAGCTTGCCATGTGTGAGGCTCCCCTTTTGCTGCACTGGCTTACCTACCCTCTGGCATCCTGGATGGGTTTGGGCCAGTCTCCCTGCTGGCCTCAGAAGGAGAGGGGGGTTCAGGCACCCTGGTCCTCTTCTTACCCTCCAAGGGAGCACCCCCTTGCTCTCTCTCTCACTCTCTGGTCCTGTGTGTGTCAGCAAGCTGCCAAAGGTTCTTTCCTGTGTATGTATAATTTCTTCTCCCCCCAGTCTCGCAAGTGTGTTCAGCCTGTCATGCGCACATCTTCCCATTAGTCTGCATTCCTTTCTATGAACGCTAGTCTTGCTTTGATGTAATGCTATCTCGCCAAGGCCACAGGTGGAAGAGCACAGAAGGCTTTGCTTAGTCTTTAATGAGCAGTAGGAGCAGTAGTTGTGGGAATAGACTAATTGTTTATAGTTAAGGAACCGTTGCTTCTCAGGGTTTAAGCGTGAGTGGGGCCTCTTGGCAGCGCGTGGGAACCATATCTATTGGCTATTGTAATTATGAACTTGCTTTATCCTTTCATGCACCTCAACCTTCGTTATTCTGAACAGTGACCCTGTTCTAGTGCTTCATGGCTTCAATAAAGTAAAACCTTCTTGCAAGTGTGTACTACGTTGTTTGCTGTGGGGACCTGACAGTGTGCTCCACCCAGTTTTTTTCTCCCTGGCCTGGCTTTGAAGCCTCCCATACTAATACCCTTGGCCTCACCCCCTGGACCTTGGCTCCAATCAGGTTTTGGCCCCACCACTTCCTGGAAGTGATAAAAGGAGGGTGGCTACCCATTCTCAGGGCCGTCTGTTCTTTGTTCTTCCTCCTGGGCCTCCCTCCTCCATTTTCTTCTCACCCTGGTCCTTCCCAGTTTCTGGCCTTCACTTTTACAGGCCAGTGATGGGCTGCCAGGTCTCCAGTTTCCTCTCTAGCAGCAGCAGTGGGGGCGACTACCTGGCTGGGGCCTCCCCTGCTGGGCAGGCCACTGCTCCTGGGTTCCCTGCTGCCTCTCTCCCTCCCTGGGTAAGGGCCCTCAGGGCACAGGGTAGTTCATGGCTTGCCCCGTGGGAGGGGGACTGGCCCCAGGCACCATGGAAAAATTCCCAGTCCTGTGTCTGAAAAGTGCTGTGTGTCCAATTATATCACTTCTTCAAGATAGATAATTGCCATTTCTGAGCCATTCCCACATCCTCAGCGTACCTCCAGCTTCCCTCAAAATGGCAACATGCTTACAACTTGACAGGTTAGAGACACAAGAATGACTTGCAAAAGTGCTATACAAATGTATCCTTTGGGGGAGCTGGTCCCCTCTTTTTGGCCTTGTTACCTTCTAATGCATAATATTAGTCTGTTAAGAGATGGGCAACACAAGGCCGGAAGGCCGTGTCCAACCCACCAAGGATTGGACCAGGCAGCATATCAGTGATTTATTCCCCACTGCTGAACTTTGAGACGGCGTGAGCCCAGCAAGAGCCTCAATGAACCAGAATGCAGCCAGCGGTCCTTAAATGACCTCCTCCAGAGCTGTAGTGCAGCACATAGGAAAATCAAGTTTGGGACTGTTTCTATCAAGACAGTTGTAGCTTGAAATGCAGGTAAAACTGTATTTGATTGCAAATACTCTGATGCAGAACCAAAGACTGTGTAATGACTGTTGAAATGCCAATGATTTTTGTTTCCAATAAAGCTCTCCAGCTTGGGTGATCAGTGATGGGATTGCAACTCGGGGCTCTGCAGTAAGATCGGCACCTTTTTAAAACTTGTCCAGTCACATCGTGCAGCCGTGCAGCCCCCTCTAGGGGTCCCCCCACTCCCATGGCATCTTTTAAATAGTTTGGTGCATTCGGGCTCGGCTATAACGAATGCTTTCTTAGCTTGTGCCCAAATGACATGCAAACTGTCAGGCTGATATTTAGCAAGGCGGTTGGGGTGTGGATTAATTATGACGAGTCAGCAAATCCGTCCTGCATCAGTTAGAAACAGCAAGGCAAAGATTTCAGGCCCGCAGAGACACTTGGCAGGCTTGCTCACCGAGAAGAATTTTTGCCTGTTGTGCATACATGTTGGCTGGCCTCTCAAGTGGAGGCAGGGGGTACATCAAACTTTTTTATTTGCGGGTCTTCTACAGTGGTGAAGATGCAAGGTCTACTGCCTTGGGCTTAAAGAATTACTCTCTCATTGTGGGTGGTCTTCCTGAAAGCATAATTAGCTAATGGAATTCCTTGCTGCAAGGATTTCCACCTGTGCATGCTTACTTGGAAGTCCATCCTACTTTGTTCAAAGGGGTTAACTTTCCAGTTGGTAGTGGTGGAAAGTGCTGTGAAGTCGCAGCCGACATGGTGACCCTGTAGGGCTTTCAAGGCAAGAGAGGGACAGAGGTGGTCTGCCATGGCCTGCCTCTGCGTAGCGACCCTGGATGTCCTTGGGGTCTCCCATCCGAGGACTAACCAGGGCCAACCCTGCTTAGCTTCTGAGATATAACAAGATCAGGCTAGTCTGGGCCATCCAGATCAAGGTGTGTGTATGTTTGTAGCCACATCCACTAGCTTAGAAAGCAATTAAAAGGGGAGTTAGAGAAAAATCAGGGATGGTTGGTCCATCAAAGGCTGTTAGCTGCTGTTGCTAAATGGAACCTCCGTGTTCAGAGGAAGTGTTATCAGGTGTGAGAGTGCAACAGGGGGAGGCTTTAGCCTTCACACACTGCTTTTGAGCTTCCCAAAGGCAGCCGATGTCCACTGTGGGAAAGAAGATGTGGGACGGGATTGGACCATTGGTCTAATCTGGCGTTTTGGCTCTCATGCTCTTAAACCAGCTTCCTTGGTGCTAACAAAAATTCAGCAGCTTCCCTCTGCAAATCCAAAGTGGGCTAAAGGTGAGACTGAAGCACTCCAATCTTTTTCATGAGCCTGCAGTTTGTAATGAGCTTTAAAAAAAATTGTCCCAGCCAGGGCTGTTGGAGTCGGAGTATGCAAAATACGTGATGAGTTCTCCATTGCAGATCATGAGGAAGAGGCCACTGGCTGAAGGAGACAAAGGAAAATCAGCACATAAAATCAGTTGTCTTAATTTGAGTCCCTTCCACTCTAAGGTTTTGCTGTAGTTTGATGTCTACAGTGGAGTGTGGGGTGATGGTGCCCCCCTCTCATAATGGGATGATGTCATCCCCTAACTGTCCATTTTCTATACTTTTCCCTGTTTTGCTGTGATCTTTCCCAAACCTGGTTTGGTGGATTCTTTTCAGGACAATTGCAGTCAAAGTGTGTTGCATGCCATGTGGACTCAAAATGTGTGCATTTTTGAAGGCACAGTCATCCTTGCCTTCAGTCTCCTGCCCCATGAAAGGACATTTGGTATCTTTTTTTAGAAAAAGAATTGTCAGGCAATATATCGCTATAGGAGGACGGCGGAAGACAGGAGGGCCTGGCGCGATGTGGTCCATGGGGGTCACGAAGAGTCAGACTCAACTGTGCGACTGAACAACAACATCAAATATTGCTATAGCATTATAATCCGTATGCTAGATTCTCTAAATGCCCACCTTTCTTTTTTGCTTTTGAAAAAGATAGTACTAGCCCCTTTTGTGGCAGATCCTCTTTTCCCAGGGGAAGTGAGGGGGATCGTGGTCACAGCTGGGTTGAGGAAAGGAAGCATGGGTGGAAAACCTGCCGCAGAGATCAGAACTTATTTGTTATGAGGGCTGGATCTGACAGATGTCACCTTGTTGGGCCAAGCCATGTGTGCCATAAAACGTAATGCCAGGTACTGGAGATATAAACTGTATAAAGGACAGCAGCTGGTAAGCTCCCAGTTGTTGTATCCTCACTGCAAGGCCCCATCGGCTGGGAGGGGGGTGCAAAGGAAAACCAAGGGCAGACTGGAGAGCCTGCGGTGCAGCACTGGGCAGATGCTCCCACACTGTTAACTGCTGCAGACGAGGTTGTTCTGCCATGCTGATGCCACAATTGGAGTGGCTCTGTCTACTCCCCCTGAGCAGTCTCCTGTTCCCTCCCTTGCACTAGTTGCTTGCGGGCCACAGAAGAGCCCTGGACGGGCCGGTCCCCCAGCCCCCGGGCGTTATGTTTGACACCTCTACCATAGATGCTCTGCTGCCACTGTGTATTCATGGGGCAGTGGAAACTACACAAAGAATCCTTAACCTTCTTAATCTATATATCTAATTCTCAAGTTGCCCCCTGGCATGCGGATACTTAAATCCGCACATCGGGGGGATTTGGGGGGGAGGGAGAGGTTTGTGCGCACGTGGGGTGGTCCCCACGTGTGCACAAAAATCCTAAACCTGGAAAATAACATCGGGGGGATGTTTAAATCCCCCCGAAACTCACAGAGCATCCCCTGCGCATGCGCAGGGAACGCTCTGCGCGGAGAGAGAGCAGCGAGGAGCCGGGGGGAGAGGCAATGGGGGGGAGATCAAGGGGGTGGAGGGGGGGAACCAGCAGGATGGAGGGGTACTTACCTCCTCCTGCAGCTTCCTCCTCTGCCTCCCTCTCCCCCCCCCGCGACTATCGCGGGTCCACCCCTTGTCTACTCTAAATGGCTACCCCATCTATTACAATTATAACCTGCCCTTCCAAGGAGCTTGGAGAGGGCGTACATAGCTTACCCATCCTCCATTGTGTTCTCTCAACAACCCTGGGAGGTAGGCTAGGCCAAGTGAGAGTGACTGCTGTAAGGTCAGTGAGCTGAGCTGGAATGTAAACCCAAGTCTCCCCACTACTAGCCCAGTGCTCAGCCCACTAAAACCTTACACCAGGTAATTCCTGAAATGTTAATCAGCAGTGAATGATACCATGAACTCCCAAAGCTTGGATTTCCCAGTTTGCTCTAGTTTAGTTCAAATTAATTGTTTTGCTGCACTGCCACTGGAGATGTTGTAATATTTGTCATGACACAAAGTTAAATAGGCAGTATGATACTTTACTAAATATTTTGAGCATATTACAAAGATTTTATTTCTCAGAGGCCCTTTGTAAAGTTTCTGGGAAACTGTACTGTGTGTGTGTACTTGTGAGCCTGGAAGTCATAGTTGGGTGTCAGCAAGCTGCCATGGAGTTGCTATGTTACGTTGTAACCTCTGAACCTTCTTCCGCGTTCCCCCCATCTGTAGGTGTTTACTTTCTCTTGCTTGCTACATCTGCGGAACTGCTCAAGGTTAACAGCTGGAGGTGGGATTATGTTGTGGCATTGCTTGGCTTGTTATGTATTCGAAGCTTGAGAACTGCCCTGTGTTTATGTTGTAGAACCGTTGTGTTCCCAAGGAATTGGGCACTCATTTTATCTGCATTCCCGCCAGCGGGAATTGGGCTCATTGGTCCTACACGGGTTCAAGTTCCTTTATTATGTTATCCTCCGGGGTTTGTAGTTATTCCTAACAATTCTTGTGTCCCTGATCTAACCATCGCTTTATAATAAATTTGACTTTGTTCTTCAAACGTGGATTTATTTCGAATGCATGGGGAATCGGACATTTTGTTAGGAATCCCCTTTTCTTCATCACCCCGAGTCTGAGAGGAATCATGAGCGGGGTCGAGGAGAAACTACCAACAATGTAGGGGACCACCCCGGTTACCTCCAGCCCCCCGGCTACCATAGCTGTGACAGTACCGGTCTCGGTGCCAGCGATGGGAGCCGCGGGGGGAGCCGTACCAAAATCTTCATCGATCCCATGGCCACCCCCAACCCCATCCAGATGGGGAAAGGGAGCGGCACCGGCTTGGGACGACTGGACTATGTTTGACTCGTGGAGCACAAGAGAAACTTTTTCGCACCGCGGGAGCGGGCTCCGCAAGAGCATGTACGAACCAGGGATGTACCGAGGAAAGAGCACGGGCTTTCCTGGTGACTGGCCCGGAGGAGAGGAGGATCCCTGGGGCACAGACCACTCAAGGGAGAGGGACGGTCGACCGGCCTTCGCCGGGGAGAGTGAACCGATGGGCGACCGGATCGAGGAACTCGACCAGACCATACAACAACTTATGCGGACTGTGGCTGATGTCTTCGACGCGTTTCCTGGAATGATGGATCTTCGCATCGCGGAGGCCGTGGCGGGGCATGTTCTCCAGCAGCCACTACAACAACCGCCCTTGGTTCCCCAGCAACCAATCCCGGGCCAACAGCCACAGGCCCCACCAGGTCAGCAACCGCCACTCCAGCCAGCGCAGCCAGGGGTTCCGGCGGCACCTGTTCTTCCCCTGCCGGGAGGACCAGGGACACCGGAACCCATGCTGATGAGACCGCGGGCGCGGCCGAAGGATCTGTTGGAGGCTACCTTTGACGGCAACCCTGACGACCTCGCCTTCTTCACGGTGAGGGTGCAGAAATTTGCGGCGCAGCATGGGCACCTGTTCCGTGATGACAGTAGCCGGATCGATGTAATAGCCGCAAGGCTGAAAGGGGTGGCAGCGACCTGGTATGTGGGGCTGCACAACAGCCGCGGCCCAGAACTGTTAGATCTGCGGGCGTTTATGTGGGCACTACGAACCCGCTTTAAAGAGGTGAATGCGGGACAACGGGCCAAAGCTTTCTTACGCACCTTCAAACAAGGGCGCCAGACGGTCAGAGAATATACAGCGGAGTTCCAGAACCAAGCGGCAAAGCTGCGGGACTGGCCAGATCACATCCTGGTCGAGATGTACCGGGTGGGGCTGAATCCGGAGATCAGAGAGACGGTACTGCGATCAGTGGATCCCGTTTCACTGACGGCGTGGACCCAGGAAGCGGAGAATGCTGAGAGCCGCCTTCAAACACTACGACTGGACATGGCAGCCAGCGGAGGAAAGGTGAGCCAGCCACCCACCCAAAAACCGAAAACCCCACGACTCTCGGATGCTGCACGAGACCTGCGGATGAAGATGGGGCTCTGTCTCAGGTGTGGGGAAAGGGGCCACTTTGCTGCGGATTGTGGCGCTCGCCAGACGAAAGACAAGTCCCCCCAAACCAAGGGCAAGCCAGCGACCCCGCCGTAGAAAGGGGTTGCTAAACCCAAATTCTCAAAGGCACTACAAGCGGCACCTGAGACCAACCCGGAAGACTCAGCTGATTCGGAACCGGAGATGTCAGGAAACGAGAACGTCCTGTTGTAGAAGAGGCGCAACAACAGGGCTTTGCGTCAGAGGCGCCTATAGTGGTGAGAGAACCCCCCTCTCTTTTCTTCGTGACTGTGTCTTTACTTAACCCAATCCTGGGGACCCATGTGCGGGTGAAAGCACTTATTGACTCGGGATGTGGGAGAGACTTAATTAGCCCTAATGTAGTGACTGGGTTGGAGGCGGGAATCCGGAAACTGAAATCTCCCATCATCTTTACGCAAATGAAACCGTGTGTACACGAGACCATGCCATTGCGGTTGGGGGCTGGCGAACACTGGGAGCAACGAACTTTTGTGGTCACCCCAGACTCCCAATTCGCGTTGGTCTTGGGCACCCCGTGGCTCTTTAGTCACGACCCATACATATTTTGGGAGGAGGGGAAGATTCAATTTATGTCACCCAAATGCATTGACCACAAATGGAGCGGGGACTGGGGTAATCCACCCGCTGTGAACTTTCCCTGTGCGGTTCTGACTCCAGAGGACATGGCTACCCTTCCGTCGGAGTACCATGATTTAGCGCGGGTTTTCGGGGAGGAGGAGGCTGACGAATTACCCCCCCCCCCATCGTAAGACTGACTGTAGCATTGAACTCCTTCCGGGGTGTAAACTTCCCGAAGGGAAGATCTATGCAATGGGGCCAGCGGAGAAAGCCGAGTTGCGAAAATTCATTGACAAAAACCTGGCGAAGGGGATTCATCCGGCCGGCGTCTTCCCCCTTCGCCGCACCCGTCCTGTTCCGGAAAAAGAAAGACGGGGGGCTTCGATTGTGTACGGATTATAGGGGGCTGAACGCTATTTCGGCCTCAAATGCCTACCCCCTCCCTCTGATAAAGGACCTACTGACGGAGGCGTCTAAAGGGAAAAATTTTTCAAAACTCGATTTACGCGATGCCTATTTCAGAGTGCAAATAAAAGACGGGGACGAGGGCAAAACGGCGTTCAACACACCTTTGGGGCAATTTGAGTACCTTGTAATGCCCTTCGGGCTTCAAGGGGCCCCAGGGGTCTTCATGAACTTGATTAATGAGGTCCTCCATGATTTCTTATTTAAAGGTGTTATTATTTACTTAAGACGACATTTTACTGTACTCTCAGGACCTCCCCTCGCATGTCAAGCTTGTCAGAAAGGTCCTAAAAACGTTACATAAGCACAAACTGTTTGCCAAACTGTCCAAGTGTGAATTCCACAAAACGCACATTGACTTTCTGGGCTACCGCATTTCGGGAGAGGGGTTGGAGATGGACCCTGGAAAGGTAAAAGATGTCATGGAATGGGAGGCCCCCAGAACCCGCCGCCAACTGCAGGGGTTCTTAGGATTCACCAATTTTTATCGCTCATTTATCAAGGGCTTTGCTCAAATTGCACTACCCCTAACTGACTTGTTAAAAACGAAAGGGAAAGGGTTTGACGCCACGAAACCGGGGGCACCGCTAAAATGGTCGGCGGAATGCAAGGAGGCATTTCAGCGGTTAAAATCCATGTTCACGTCCGAGCCTGTGTTAGCACATCCTGATGAAACAAAAAAGTGCATCCGATGTAGCCATGGGGGCTGCAATTTTACAGATGGGGGAGGACGGGAAATGCACCCACTTGCTTACGTTTCTAAAAAGTTTTCAGACGCTGAACGACACTGGTCAATTTGGGAAAAGGAAGCATCGGCTATTCGGCTGGCTTTGTCTACCTGGCGCCATTGGCTTGAGGGGGCGAGGGTTCCTTTCGAAGTGTGGACGGATCATAAAAATCTTGAAACCCTCAAATCGCCTAAGATGCTTAATGCCAAACAATTGCGCTGGGCGGATTTTTTCTCCAAGTTCCAATTCACTCTTCATCATTTTCCGGGTTCTGCTAACTCCTTAGCTGACGGGCTGTCTCGCCTCCCGCAACACGAGAGCCAACACGACGTCATCATTGACTCAATTTTCACCCCCGTCCAATTGGGTGGAGCCGTGGTCACTCGCAGCCAAGCGCAAAGACTTCCCACGGCCCCCTCCGCTCCAGCTCCTCCCTCACCCACCCTGACTGGGGGGGGGGATTGGCACA
>NW_015174284.1:259140-334547 GCF_001447785.1 Gekko japonicus | reverse complement strand
CCACGGCCTGCCGGACACAATCGTCTCCGACAACAGGACAGCATTCACATCGGAGGAGTTCCAGCAGTTCCTCAGCGGCAACCTGATCCAACACATCAGGTCAGCCCCCTTCCACCCCGCGACCAATGGCCAAGTGGAGCGAATGGTGCGGACCACAAAGGAGACGCTGAGCCGGTTGACAGAGGGAGACTGGGAGCGAAGGATCGCACAGTTCCTCCTAGCACAGCACACCACGCCCAATCCAGTGAGCGGCCAATGTCCAGCCGAGCTCCTCATGGGGCGGAGACCGCGGACCCTACTAGACCGCCTACACCCGGATCGGGATCCTGACTTGCAAGGCACGCCGGAGCAGCGGGAGGCACCTCGTGGATTTTTCCTGGAGGACCCGGTCTTCGCCAAGAACTTCGGCAGGGGCCCGGAATGGCTAGAGGGCCGCATCATCCATCCCCTAGGAGCGGTAATGTATGAGGTGTCCACCAAGTGCGGCCAGGTACTGCGGAGACACGTCGATCAGCTCCGGCAGCGCATGCTCCCAGAACTCTCGGACACCGAGGGCCCGGAGCCACAGCCGGCACTCGAAGAGAGTGCTCCTCCACCCCTAGCGCCCATCCCCACTCAGGGGGAACAGCCGATCCCGTTTCCGGGGCCACCGACGATCACTAGCGAGGCTCCGGCCACAGGAGTCGCCGAGCCAACAGAACCACCACCGGAAGGTGAGACCCCCGTGGCCCCAGCACCAAACCCCCGGCGATCTACCAGAGAACGACGGTTCCCATCTTATTTGAAGGACTATGTCACCTAGGGTGGGTCGGAACTATGGGGGGAGGGATGTTGTGTATGCAGACCGCCACCGGGGGGCCAGCGGTCAGCCAGAATTGCCAGAGCTTGACTCTGGGATAACAATAGGGACTAGCCTCCTAGTCCCTCCACTGGGGAGCCAATGGGAACCATGGCGGGAGATTCAAACCCACCAATGGTGACCAGGGGTGTGTCCCCAGAGATGTATATAGTTGGCCCCCAGGCCGTTGTTCCCCCGTTCTTGTCGTGTACCAATAAAGCGTGCCATGCACTACGTCGTCGTCTGTCGTTTCTCCATGCGGCAACCCACTACATAACATAGTGTAAGAAATGAACTGAGACATATGTGTCAACAAGCTGCCATGGAGTTACTTATGTTACGTTGTAACCTCTGAACCTTCTTCCCCGTTCCCCCCATCTGTAGGTGTTTACTTTCTCTTGCTTGCTACATCTGCGGAACTGCTCAAGGTTAACAGCTGGAGGTGGGATTATGTTGTGGCATCGCTTGGCTTGTTATGTATTCGAAGCTTGAGAACTGCCCTGTGTTTATGTTGTAGAACCGTTGTGTTCCCAAGGAATTGGGCGCTCATTTTATCTGCATTCCCGCCAGCGGGAATTGGGCTCATTGGTCCTACACGGGTTCAAGTTCCTTTATTATGTTACCCTCCGGGGTTTGTAGTTATTCCTAACAATTCTTGTGTTCCTGATCTAACCATCGCTTTATAATAAATTTGACTTTGTTCTTCAAACGTGGATTTATTTTGAATGCATGGGGAATCGGACATTGGGCTAGGACGTTTCAGAGAGGTGTCTTGATAACCTGCCTCTGTGTCCTGGCCCTGGTATTCCTTGGAGGTTGCCCTTCCAAGTACTTGCCAGGGTTGGCTCAGGTTAGCTTCTGAGATCTGACGAGATCAGGCTTGCCTGGGCTATCCAGGTCAGAGCTCGTAGTATATATATCAATAAACAAAAATTAATAAGAGTGATGCTATATAGGAGTTAGACTGTGTGAGACCTGTGTTCAAATTCCCACTCTGCTATGGGAGCTTCCTGGATAACCCTGGGCCAGTTGCTGTAACCTGTTTCATGCAGTTCTTCTTGTGAGGCTAAAGTAGAGAATGATATTAAGCAGCCCTGGGTCCCCGCTGGGGAGAAAAGGGGGGCATGAATATCTACACAAATGAATAAAGATGACTTTTGAGATGTGGTTGTTGTGCCCCAGCTTTAAAGTCCTGGATGAGTTTAAAAATTACAAAAAACAGCCTTACCAAGTGCCAGCCACCATTGCCAAACCAGAGGAAATTCTTCCATCACTGTGGGGAAGAGAAAAAAAGTCAGAAAACGCAGCTGTTGCGTTAAAATAGCATTCCAGCATAATGGTACTGCAGGGTACAACTATCCTGATAAGAAAGTGGAACCTGATAACAGCAGCTGGAGTGGGGGGGGGGGGAGCGAGCGATTGAGGCATCCAAGCTCCAATATTTGCTGCCTCCATCCCATTTTAGTGTATGTGCTGCCTCTGTTGTTGATATGTCTTAAGCAGCCTCCAGCACATAAAGTGAGCCAAAATAACGCTCCTTGAAGCAGGCAGGCATCAAGGCAGGGAACAGAGAACCGTACTATTGTGCAGTAAAAAGATTTTTTTTTTTGTTGCACTGGCAAAGTCTGACAAACAGAGAAGCTGTACCTGAGGATTTTTGAAAGAGATTTGAGCCATTTCTGATTAGAGTAATATGACACACATACCCTGTTCCCCCAGTAAACACAACATTCTGGCATATGGTTCTACAATAGTTTTCATTGTGCCTGGGTCCTTATTTAAAGGGCAATTAAGTTTAGAATGAGCATGGAATAGCTGCAGCTGCATGCTTAATTTTAGTGAATCAAACTGGCCTTATATACCTAGTTGGCCCATTGGATTGTCCAGCTTGGTATTGTTTATTGTGATCAGGAGCAGCTCTCTTTAAGCCCTGACTGGAGTGGGGGACAATAGTTGCAGTGTGCAGAAAAATGGTGGCGAAAGCTAAACTTACAGGAGCAGCCAGCTCATCATCTCCAGTTACCAAACCGGAAACAGCCACAGACTTCCCAAAAATGATTGCTGCAAGCCCTGTGCCCTCTAGTGGACCAGATGACCACTCTCAACCAGAAAATAGATATGATGTACAAAGAGCTTCAAGATACTTCAGCAAAAACCGAGAAGATAAATAAGAAGCTGGAAAAAGTCCAAAAAGTTTGAACAAAGACTGGAGGTGGTGGAAAAAGATAAAATCTCTGAGAATCACCAATTGCTATCCCTCCAAATGGAAAAAAATCAGCATATGTCCTGAGATTTCAGAACATTTCTGAGCAGAAAGGTGAAAACCTGAAAGAAATTTTAAGCAAAGGACTGGCCCCCGTGGCAGCAGAAGTGATACAAAACGACATGGATATAGTACACCGTACATATCCAGAATATATAAAGAAAAATAAATTTCCTGGGGAAATATTTGTTAAATTCTCAAAAAGGTCAATAAGAGACTTAATCCTGAAAGCGACAAGTGGAACTGTTTTGAAAATCCAAGGAGAACAAACTAAAATTTTAAAAGACATTCCATTTGAGATCAGAAAAAGAAGAAGACAGTACAGAGACCTGGAACAGTTTCTTCAGGAACACAACACCCCATACAGATGGTTAATCCCTGAAGGGCTTACTTTCAACTTCAACGGCAAAAAAGAAAAAATTGACTTTGTCTTCAAAGCGGAAAAAATTCTTTAGCACCAACAACAAGATAAAGATGGATCTGAGAAACTGGAGGACAACAAGGATGCAGAAAAAGAAGAAAATAGTTGCAATATGATTATCATCCTAATTTGACCCTCCCTGGAGTTTAAAACAGCCAATATGGCATTTTTTATTGGGGGAGGGGTGGAAACATGAAGGCATGGTGTTAAACAGCAAAGAGGGGCCATGACTCAATGGTAGAGCATTTCTTTGGTGAGCATAAGGTCCCAGGTTGAGTCTCCAGCATCTTCATTCAAAAGGTGCTGCTGGGAAAGACCTCTGCCTGAGACCCTGGAGAGCCATTGGCCAGTCTGAGTAGATAAGAACCTGATTCAATAGAAGGCTGTTTCACGGGTTCATGTGTCCCTCTATGAAAGCTCCAATAGCAGGTTTTTGCATCTCAAGCAGATCTTGGGGAGCTGCAACTGGGTCTTCAACCCCAAATGAGCTTTGGCACACAGAGTAGCACAGAGTGGCCAGTAGTTCAGACTGCTAGGATGCATGCCCAAAAGGAGGGTGGGACGTATGTAGTGGCGTTATCCAAGAGAGATGTTGGAACAAGATGGCCTTCTAGTTGCCTCTGATCCCCCCCCCCCCGAAGAGGAGCCTTTTTCTGACAGTCTCTTGTGAAAGGCCAGGAGGGGAAGGCAGCATCTTTTCATCCCACCCTCTTGAAAACCTTGCAGCGGGATGGATTTGCACTGCCCAGAGATAAATGATAGGTTATCAGGACCCCACTCTAATCTCTGAAATGTGGCACAAATATTGTCGGTAAAGTGTATGGCTGTTAATGCATTGGGGGGGGGGTTGTATGCAAAGACTGGAAGGGTTCCATGGAGTTCTATCACAATTTGCCTTTATTTTTAACAGAATGCAGCGACAGAGCCTGCAATTTACAGGCAAAGGTCAGTGATGGGAGAGAGGGCCACTTAGCTCTTGTACTTTTTCCCAGTGGAAGGCTGGTACATTCTTGTAGAAAATGGTGAAACACTTAAATTGCAACCCACAAATGGCAAGCCCCCCCAAGTGCCAGTCTCCCCTTTCCCCCAAATTTTAACAGAATGTAGCTGCAGGGATTGTGATTCAATCACAGAACTGCATGCAATGTGGATTTCTACCCTTAGAGGCGGAAGGGCAGTGAGTCAAACAAATGGGTGTCATGTGATACCTTGGGGATAACTTCCTTGTTGCAAAATTTGACTGGGGGGGGGGAACCAAGTTGATTTATTTTTTGGTTTCTCCCTTCTGGGAATTGAACCCAGGACTCCCTATGCCATTTTCTTTGTCCTTAGGGCAAATTCTTCCCCCATTCAATTAATAAAACAGTTAATGTTTTCTGCACCAATTATGTATAAATGGCATTGGAAAATGAAATTAATTGGGAACACCAGAATGGCAAAGCGAACCCTACCAGAAGAGAACAACAAAGCTTATCATTTCTGTGCATCTCTGGTTATCAGCTGGTGCAACATAGGATATTTGAAACCTCTTATCCCTTCCAGGCTGCGTTCTTTTGTATAACCATGGACAAGTCCCAAAACAGGGTTTGGTGTGAAATGGTCATTGGTACGTGCTAGAATATCTGATGCAACCAGGCCAACAGAAACATGGCATGTGGAAATCTAAAGTGGTAGCAGCCAAAGTCCTTATCTAGCCAAGATATTCTCTAGTTATTTTTCCTTTAGAACAAAACCTCTGTTCTGAACACCATTAATTTCTTTACTTATGGCTCTCATCTACACCCTATAAGACAAGGAATGGGGAGGAACAGCAGCCCAGATCCTACTTCAGCTCTTCAGAGCTCAACATGAGCATGATTGCCCAAGGGTCTGAGTTTTAATCTTGTTCAGATGTCCAGAGGAAATGTTCATTAAAGGGCTAGATGAACATGAGTCCCCCCCCCCATCCATGGGGGGATAAGATCTCTTTACACGAGGAAACAAAATAAACCTTTGAAAAGTATCATGTACCAGCTACAGTTAGAAGAGATTAGTTCTTTTGACCTCCTCTCTCAGGGGTAAACACTCGTTTTGGCCCAAACACATCTTTATTTGTATTTTTACTTCATCTCTACCCACCTTTTCTCTCCAGTGACTTACAAGATTCTGCCCTTCTCCATTTTATCCTCACAACAACCACCCTGCCTGAGTGGGAAGATATGTCCTCTTTTGTCTTTGGAGAAGGAGGGAAAGAAAACAGAATAGGGAGGGAGCGTCAACCCAAAGAGAGAGAGGCAGAAATGGGGGAGGGCAGTGAGCAGCACTTAAATACCCTTAGAAACCATTTAGAAAGGATTAGCGATTTGAAAGTGGATGAGAACAAAGAATCACAGGAAAAGGAGTTTTGGTAGTGTGCTGGAAGCGGTCTGAATGCAGATCCCTGCGTGGAAGTGTGCTGGAAGTGGTCTGAATGCAGATCCCTGCGAAACAAATGCAGAAACAAGAAAAAGCCACAATACAAACTGGAAGTGAAAGCGGGAGGGAATGCAGAATAGAAGAATAAGATACGCTCAGAAACAGGCAAAATATGGGTGGAGAAAAAGCCACTGTCAATGCTACACCATGCTGGTTCTCAAACATCTACCTGTGATGACACTGGTGGGCCAAGAAGAAAATTGGGGGGGGGGACATAAATTAGGGCTTTTCTGGACACACGGGCAGCTTCACATAGGGAGACAGCAGTGTTGGCTTCTGTGCTTCAGAGACAGTGCCACCCTAGTGTATAAGCAGCAACCTCTGACATCCAGCTTGAAATCTGAGCACATTAGAGCAGCCCTATTGCACACCTGCATGATACAGTGTTCAATCACTGGCATGGGGCCAGAAGAAGGTCCAAATGGACAGCATCCCAGCTCACAACCCCAAAAAGAAGCTGCAGTCCAGTCCGGATGTGAGGGAGCTGCAGGGCTGAGCAGAACAGGTCACTGTTGGGCACACGTGCTGGGGTTTGCAGGCCTTCTGCTTGTTTGGGATCCAAGTTTTTCCTCTTGCCTTCTAGTTTTTAAGATAAGGGGGAAGGCTGCTGTTTAACATCCTGAGCGAGATCCAGAAATACTGCTCTGTTCCAGCATGGCACAAATAACCCCAGCTCTTCTCTCGGTTTGTGAAGTCCATCTGTCTATTTGTGCCCCTGCTTCCCGTATGCAAGGCTCATCAATCATTTGTGAATTTGCCTATCTTACTCCTTTCACCCATCCATCTCCATCCCGAAGCCCAGAAGTCCTCTCTTTAAATTGTGACTTAGGGAGAGAAACAGCTTTGCTTGTGCAGCAGGAGCAGCTGCAGTTTATCACATTGGGAGCCAGCAGACATAAATCATACGTGTGGAGGAAGAAGATCCAGTGGCCCTAATAGGAAAGCATGCAGGAACCTGTGTCTCAAAATTAGCACCATCCCTTCTGCCAGGAACCTGCCCACCTCCCTGTTCAAAGCAAAATTGCTTTGTTTTACGAGTTAAATGATTTGTTTTTCAATAAACACCCTCCCTGAAACCCAACAGCAAGGGCAGTGTAACTCTAGGGGTATCACAGAAACAATGGGTGTCTCTTTCCTTGTCCAATGGCAGGCTGCAGATGTGACACCTCGTCTTGCTGACGTTGCCTTGCAAGAGAAATAAACTGCAGCCATGTTTGGCTGGAAGGGAAATTAGTTCCACGTGGCTCAAAAGTTAATTGGACAGAACATTATCAAAGGCAGAGAGTGGCTGGGAAGGAGGGTTGTCGCAAAGGCTTTTAGAAAAGACGCTTGATAAAGTTCACATTCTCTTGAAAGCCGTTTCAAACACAATCCTTAGTTCTTCCAGGTAGCCTGTTGCTGTGGGGAGGAGCAGAAGGCTGGGCTCAGTCTCCTGGGGGAGATGCTCTCAAAAGGAAAAGGAGAGCTGTGGCTCAGTTGTAGAGCATCTACTTGGCATGCAGAAGGCCCCAGGTTTAGTCCCTAGCATCTCCAGTAGGTTATGCAGACCAACAGTTCCCAACCTTTTTTGGTACGGTGACTCACAAATCCAAATTTACTTGGTATGATGACCAATCCAGGGCTGGCCCAAGGTTTTTTGGCACCCTAGGCAAACTATGACCTTGGTACCCAACTAGTTCAGCATTCCATTTTCTACAGTAGCTAACCAGATGTTTTTGAGAAACGCTGCACACTATGAACTCCAAGCAAGTGGCATACATAGACTTTGCATATGGAGGTTACATTCCAGCCTTTGATCATCCTCTCCTTCTCCATTACTCCCTCTAATTCCCCCCAAGACTCTAAGGAACTCATTTAGTAACCATCCAGGACATGTTTTATTTGATCAAATGTATATGCAGGGGCAGGGAAAATACCAACTGATATATAACATGGAAGATGCTGTTTCCAGGGTCAGATCTTGGTTTCCAAATCACAAAACAGAGCAATGAAAAGGGTAGATGCAACCATTAGTTGCTGGCCTGCAACCCACTTTCAGAGGCTTTGCAACCCACTTTTGGGTCCTGACCCACAGGTTGGGAAATGGTGGTATTGACTACCTCAGCCTGAGACTCCAGAGAGCTGCTGTCGGCCAGAGTGCAACCCACCCTTCACTCAGAGGGCTTACAGTCTCTCCCCACATCAGACACCCTGTAAGGTAGGTGGGGCTGAGAGAGCTCTGAAAGAACTGCTCTTGAGAGAACAACTCTGAGAGAACTGTGACTGACCTAAGAAGAAGAGGTTGGATTTATACAATGCCCTTCACTAGCCAAAGGAGTCTCAGAGTGGCTTACAATCCCTTCCCTTCCCCATAACAGCCCCCTATGAGGTATGTGGGGCTGAGAGAGCTCTTTCAAGAACTGCTCCTGAGAGAACAACTCTGAGAGGACTTGTAACAGACCCAAGATCACACCAGCAGCTGCATGTGGATGAGTGGGGAATCAAACCCAGTTCTCCCGGATTAGAGCCCGTGCTCCTAACCACTACACTAAACTCGCTCTCAGGGTCACCAAGCTGGACAGCTAAGAAAAATCCACACACTCCTTGCCAAGGATATGAGAATTTGCCTTGCTTCATTCTACTGTCATTTCTCTGATTATCCGTGTTAGCAGTCAGACCCCTCCCACAGATGGGTAGCTGGCATCCAAAGAGAAAAAGAAGCCCGAACAGCCTTCATACAATATAATTCCAAATATCATAAGTACAACACACAGTTTGGCCCAGAAGTGATCCCAAAAGGGATGTCAGTCAGAAGAACAGCCTGGGAAACTATTTGGAAGTGAATCAAGAGGCTGACTGGCAAACAACCCTCTTCTGCCCTAAAGTAATGCCTAATTTATAGCAGTGGGTTTCTCAAGAAAACAGCACTTCACCTTGAATTACCCTCTTTCATCCCCAGCCCTGCTTCCCCCTTTTGCACATTTTCCCTTGTTTACATATCCATAACACCTCCCCTCCTGCACACCAGGGTCATCAGTGAATAGTAAGACCCATATCCTATCCCCGGGTGAGCCATCAAACTCTGCTCCAATTCTTTGATCTCCCTCCCGGAGGACCATCAAGCTTTGTCCAAATCCAGTAAACACATCAAGCTATTGGGGGGGGTGTGCAAACCTGTCATAGTGCCTCAGGGAACATTTTTCCTGTAAATACAAGCACCCATCTCCATTGTGGTTGTGTGCGTGTTCTTGGCTCCTACCTCACAACCACACTTGCGTGTGGGACCTTCCGTGAAGCACTGGCCACTTCACAGCTCTCTCTCTGCAGATCTGTTCATCTAGATTGGTAAATATCACCTCTCCTAAACTCTGTCTCCCCGCTACTCCCTATTCTTCTCTTAGCTAGTCTTGCAAGTGTGTTAAGCATGTTTTGTGTGTGTGTTTTACTCTTTTATTATTTTTCAATAAAAATTTTTACTGGTTGAGCATCTGACTGGTTTATTCTGAGAATTCTCTGTGGGAATAATCCTGGTATACATTGGTGGAGATCCCCGTCACACCCGCTCACTAGTCTCCTTTAAGCTAATTCCCACCACTAATTAAGAGAGAGCCAAATTGGGTAACCACCATTCCGTTCCCCTCAATCTGGGCAAGGGCACATCTCTTGGTTTGCTGCTTCCAGTGACATTCCCTGTGCATTCTACTGAAATGCAAGCACAGAACAGTTATATGACTGCACCGTACAATAGTCCTGTTAAATACCTATTTGAACATTTTATTATTCATGAAATGGGAAGTGAAAAAAGCATAGATGGGTTTGTTTTGATGGACCATGTCTGCAAGTAGATAGCTCATATTTGGTGATGTAGAGTTTTGTGAATATCCTAGACACATAGCTCTCTAAAATAATGGTGGGTGGCTACTGGATACAGGGCCTTGTCAGTCGTGACACCTCCACTTTGAAACTCCTGCAAAGGAGGAATATTTTCAATAAATTACACTTCATACGGGATATTTGCTAGGAACAAGTCTGTTGTGGGGAGGGGAAGGGAAAGGAATTTGTAAGCAGCTCTGAGACTCCCTTGGGTAGTGAAGGGCAGGGTATAAATCCAATCTCTTCTTCTTCTCTTCTTTTTATACACCCTTGAATATGAGAACACCTTACCATTATCCTGACACGATTTCCTTGAATGTGATGTGGATCAAAAGACATTTCAGAGTTTTTGCTTCTGTTTCCTCATTCTGGAGTGGAAAGTGTTTCCCCCCCCAGAGGCCAGTTCAGCCTTCAGTGATGCACTTCTCTTTTTCCCTCACTGAACAAGAAGTAGATTAAAATTCTAAAGCTACTTTGAAAATACAAGGGAAGTGTGCATGTTTTAGCCCTGAGCAGGGATCTGAAGCAAATATGCTAACATCCAATCTAGATGTCGTCTCTTCCACTGTACTAGTTACAGATGAGAGCATGTTCCATATTCTGTTTCTTTTTATATTCATTTGTACAAGCGGGTTTCATCCTCTACTTTTTTCTGTTGGTTTGGGTGCCACATCTTTACCGGTTTTGTCATTCATGCAAGGACCATCCAGTTTACTAGCTGGGCAGGAAATCTTATAGGTATTTAAGCCCGGGAAGGGCCAGAGGCTCTTCTAGCAGGGGAGGGAATCTTGGGAACGTATTTGCCAGCAGCATGGAATCTAAACTGAGCTTCTGTTTCCCTTCCTGTTGTGGGTATTTAAGCCTGGGAAGGACCAGAGGAACAAGCCTTTAACACAAACACTGAGCCTTTTCTCCCAGAATGAGTTGGACTAGCACATTCAGGACTAGCCTGTGGTGTGGTACATCATTTAAATAAAGGTTTCCTTTTGTAACGGGGGTATTTAAAATAAATCAGAGGTACATACAAATCATATAATGCGCACAACACTGATCTCTCCTTCCATGAAGATAGATACAAGTGGGTAGCTGTGTTGGTCTGAAGCAATAGTGCAAAGTTTGTTCTACTGATTTTTCCTGGCTTTTCACAAGCTATGCAGAACTGAATTATTCAAGAGGGCTTTTCTGTGTAGGCGATAGAGTAGCACTGTACAAAATGATTCATAAAGTTACTTGAATGAATTATTAGGGACTGTGGTCTATACCACTGTGTATGGTTTGCTGTAACTGGGATCCTACTGTGTAGTCTTGAATCATTTAATGTGTCATGTTAACACTCAGTGCTTTGTATCAGTTCTGTTTTTTAGATTTCTGGTTGGTTCTACAACCCTAATTCCTATTGCATGGTTCACTGAATGTCCCACCCTGTCGATTGTATGACTTTCTCGGTGTAATCCACCTTGAGTCCCAGTGAGAAAGGCAGACTATAAATAACACAAATATTTTTTAAAACGTAAAACCCTGTGGGTGGGATCCAGACTAAATTTTCCATTAGTGGCATGGAACTTCCCTGTCTCCCCTCTCCCACTGAGCTCCCCAAAACAATGCTCCATGGGGATTGGGGGCTCTGAGGAACAGCATGATGTGGTCTGTAGCAGGCAGGGAGAAAGGGCAGGATTTGCCGATTTAGTCTGGATCCAGCCCTGCATGTTTCACTGGAAAAGCATCAAACTGAGAAAAGGAAAACGAACCCCAGAATCATGATTTGCATAAAGCAGAAGTAAAATCCAAATGAAGACTTTCTTTCTTTCTTTTTCTTTTCAGGATAAGAAATCCAAAATCATTCCTAGCTCTGGTCCTTTAAAGCCGTGGCTCAAAGCAAAGACAGGTTCTTTCTGCCAGCTTCAAAGCATCTGTCAACTCACCTGCCCAGGTCAACAGCAAGTGGATGGAGGTGACTGTGAGGGCATAGTCCCAGACCCACCGTTTCAGCATCACAGCAAAGAACAGGCCACTACTGAAAAAGGTGATTTCCATGGAAATGACATTCACTGGGGAAGGAGGAAAAGGGAAGAAGAGATTTAAAAAAACACACACACACTAAAAACTCATATAAAAATGATTTTCCTGTATTGCTAGCTGCTGGAGGAGGCTATACATCTAAACAAAGTGTCCACCCCCCCCCTTCCCAGTCTCTGCTTCCTGACCAGAAATGCAGGAAGAACATAAGAAGAGCTCTGCTGAAATCAAACCAAAGGTCCATCTAGTCCAGCACTGGTTTCTCACAGTGGCCAACCAGTTGCCCTTGAAGGCCAACAAACAGGGCATGGAAGCCAAAGACCCTTCCCTGATGTTGCCGCCTATCTGAAATGTATTGCTCCTAAATATGGAAGTTCCCTTTGCTCATCTGGACTAGTAGACATTTGATGGACTCTGCCCCCCATGAATCTAACACCCTTTTAAAGTCATCTAGGCTTGGGGCCATTGCTGTCTCCATCAACAGTGAATTTTGCAATGTTATTAATTGAATAAAGAATCGTTTCCTTCTGTCTGTTCAGTATTTATTGCCCATCAACTTCATTGGGTATCCCAGAGTTCTAGTATAATGGGAGAAGGAGAAAAGGCTTTTTCTATCAGGTTCTTCCACTCCATCCATAATTTTATCATGTCCTCCCCCACCCCTTAGCCACTAACCTAAAAGTTTTTCAGCCTTTTCTCATGGGAAAGGTACTCCTGATGAAAAGCAGTCCCACTGAATTGAAGGGACTGTGCTATCAATCTGTGAAGACTGCCTGGTGGGGTAGGACCACCAACCTCAGTAGTGGATACAGAAAATCCAATCTCTATCAGCTGTTCTTCAGAGGGCTGGCTCTAGCCATTGGCTCTAAACTCGCAAGAGGAGGACTGTGGTGGTGTATGTTTTTGTGAACATGGGATAATTGCCAGGTTTGCAGAAAAAAACTCGTGATACCTATATGATCTTGACTTGGGTGGCCAAAGCTAACCCAATCTCATCAGATCTCAAAAGCTAAGCAGGGTCAGCCCTGGTAAGTACTTGGATCAGAGATGACCAAGGAACTCGAGGGTTGCTACACAGAGGCAGGCAACGGCAAACCACCTCCGAATTCTCTTGCCTTGAAAACCCCCTGACGGGTCGCCATAACTTGGGGTAACTTGACAACAGTTACTACTATCCTCACCAAATACATTTATGGGGTTTAAAGGTAAGCTTCCCCTTCAGGTAAGGGGGAGAAAAGGAATGGGTATGACTGGTAGGGTTGCCAAGCTCCAGGTGGTGGCTGGAGATCTCCTGGTATTACAACCCGTCTCCAAGTGATAGAGCTCAGTTCCCCTGGTGAAAATGACCACTTTATGGCATTATTTCTTCTTGAAGTCCCTCCCCTCCCCAAACCCCACCCTCCTCAGGCTCCACCTCCCAAATCTCAAGGTATTGTCCCACCCGGAGCTGGCAGCCATCATGACCAGGTAGTCTGGGGGAGGAAGCAATTGTTTATGTTTGCTCCTTTATAGAAAAAGGAGCAAAAAACAGGCAATCGGGTACAGCCGGGGCAGGTTCCTTTTCCTAAAGGCCTCCCTCTTGTCCCTCTAGATTTGTGGAGTGTCATCTTATTCTCCAGCCCTCTCCTCTTCCTGCATCAACAGCTTCATCTACAGGGGCTTGAAGAGCTCTCTTCCCCAGTGCAAGCTCACCCAGATAGTTGGGGTTCGAGTAGGATGGCTCCGTTTTAAATTCAAAAGGGAGATGTGCATCAAAAGAGTTAAGCCTTGGAGAGGAAAGAGAGAGGAGGGAAACTTAAGGTTAGAAAGGATTCGTTAGAGCAGGGGTCCCCAAACTTTTTTGAGCCTATGGGCACCTTTGGAATTCCAACACAGTGTGGTGAGTGCAGCCACAGGATGGCTGACACAAAATGGGTGCTGCAAGAGGTATAACTAACCACAAAATGACTGCTACAGCTTACCTTTGGTCACACCGCGAAGATCCTTGTTGCTTTGGCAGCAGCTGCCACTGCAGCACATTTTTCAAAACCTGCACAGCCAATCAAATCTCCAATAGCCAATCAGAAGCCTTGTTGAGCTGAAGCCTCACCTGGCTTCACCCACTTTTAAAAAACATTTGGTGAACATCATTGCCCATGGGCACTACGTTGGGGATCTCTGTGTTATGTA
Source organism: Gekko japonicus (assembly GCF_001447785.1). Classification (NCBI taxonomy): domain Eukaryota; kingdom Metazoa; phylum Chordata; class Lepidosauria; order Squamata; family Gekkonidae; genus Gekko; species Gekko japonicus. Next base: position 320,534 of record NW_015174284.1, on the reverse strand, counting down.
CGTGGACCGCCACCAGGGGTCCGCGGCACATGCAGGAGCTTGGCTCCTGGAACAAAGGAAACTTTGGATCCTGGTTTCCCCCAGCCCCCTAAAACAGGTATAATAACAATTGATTGGCACAGTAATGAGATAATACGGAGAACAAGAAAAACTGTGAAAAAGTGACGCTTAATACACGTCTTTAAAGAATCATAGAAAAGTGAACAAAAATAATATACATAATCATAAAAAAATATATTGACGGTGATCTCCGGAATGTCCTGCCACCTCGAAGGAAGATCTTCTTCTTAACAAAGATGTGGGACAAAAACTGTCTCTCAATAGTTTATATCCTCTGGTGACGTCTCACAATTATCAAAGAAGAGTTTCAATAATCATAACAGCTGTAATGTATAGTAGAACCTGCCATGGGCTAAGATGATTACTGTTCACTTTTCTTGTTCTCCATATTCCCCCAGCCCCAACCAATAGCCACTTGGGACATTCAAACCTTCCAATGGGAATAGGGGGTGCTGGGTGGATATGTATATAGTTGGCCCTATCGGGCCGTTAGAGTTAGTCTTGTGTTAAGTACAATAAACGTGTGCAACCGCATGTCGTCATCCGAGTCCTCCATGCGGCGAACCCAGTACTTTTCACTCTGCATAAAAGGCTACATTCATAATCTCTTCAAAAAAATTAAGAATTGGAAGGACCCTCTGTAGCACCTAGTGTCTCTACCTTAGTTGTCCTTGGAATCAGTAAAATTAGACCTGGCCTCTGGACACCAGGTCTACCAGCCACTGGAGCCTGCCTGATAAGAAGAGCCTTACTGAATAAGCTGCAGGTTTGGTGCTTCAGTATTCTGTTTCCAAGTACGAAGCAAGAAGACTGACTACAAATGGGGAAGACACTAGTTGGAATCTTAGCTCTGGTGTGCACCTATTTGGTGGCATGAAGGAGAGCTGAAGAAGAAGAGTTGGTTTTATACCCTATTCTTCACTACACAAAGGAGTCTCAGAGCAGCTTACAAACTCCTTCCCCTTCCCCTCCCCACAACAGTCACCCTGTGGGCAGGGTTCCCACTAAGCTGAGTTAGTGTGAGCTAGCTCACAGTTTTTTAGCCTCAGGCTCACACATTTTTTGTTTTAGCTCAGGAAGGATGGCTCCAGAGCAAACTAATTTATACAGTAAAGCTCACAACTTTGCCAGTAGCTCACAAAGTAGAATTTTTGCCCACAAGACTCCACAGCTTAGAGGGAGCATTGCCTGTGAGGTAGGTGGGGCTGAGAAAGTTCTGAGAGAACTGTGAATGACCCAAGGTCACCCAGCTGGCTGCATGTGGTGGAGTTGGGAATCCAACCCAGTCCTCCAGATTAGAGTCTGCCACACCTAGCCACTACACCACACTGGCTAAGACAAGCTGCGCTCATAAGGATAATACTGACCTACCTCACAAGGCCGTTGTAAGAATGACAAGACACTGTGTGTAAAGTTTTCAAACTCTAAAGCACAATGTCAGATTCTGAGTCATATACTGTCTCCAAACATAGCTTGTTAGATAATATGATGTGGTTTCCATACATGGGATAGGACTTCTGAGCCATCAGTCTATGTGAACAAGTGTTGAAGGAGCTGACCCAGCCCTCCCATTTTTGTACTGTGGTTTTATTAATCCTTTATCACGGCCAGGTTGTATTAATCCTGATTCACAACTGTAGAACAAAATTGTTTGTTTTTATATAGCCTGCTCTTCTACCTGGGGTGGGGGGTGGGGGAAACCAGATTCCAACAACATTCACCTAGGGTTGCGAAATCTGGGTTGTGAAATTCCTGGAGATTTGGGGGGGTGAAGCCTGGGGAAGGCAGGGTTTGTGGAGGGGATATAATGCCACAGAGTCCACCTTCCATGGGATATAATACCACACAGTCCACCTTCCAAAGCAGCCATTTTCTCCAGGGGTACTCTTCTCTATTACCTGGAGAGCAGTTGTAATTTTGGGAGATCTCCAGCCAGCACCTGGAGACTGGCAACACTACATTCACCCCCTCTTGCATTTCATCCTCACCTCACAATAACTCTATGGGGCAGGTTAAGGTGAGACAGCATGGCCCGTTGAGCTTCTGTAGCTGAGTGGGGGCTCAAACCACATCCTGGTCTGACATCTTAACCAGTACAGCAAACTGTTAAGTCATGGATGTGGATCTGCTGCTCCGTAGCATGCTTGAGGGCCAAATTCTCACCTTGAGATCAACTGGGAAACTCCAGTTGGTACAGAATGTGGGAGTCCAAATACTAGTGAGTACAAGGCAGAACATGCACATCACACCCAACCTGTAGTCACTCCATTGGCTACCTGGAGGTTTTGGGGGGGGGGTGGAGCTTGGGGAGGATGGGGTTTGGGGAGGGACCTCAGCAGGATATAATGCCATAGAGTCCACCCTCCAAAGCACCCACTTTCTCCTGGGGAACTGATCTTGGTTGTATAGAAATCAATTGTAATAGCAAGAGATCTCCAGGTGCCACCAGCCACCTGGACGTTGGCAACCCTAATTCCAGTATATGCTTCTATATATCATACTTCATCCAATGCAGTATGTATATATGCTTACGGAAGCTCATGTTGGAATAAACATCTTTAAAAGTGCTGCTGGACTCCCATTTTATTCCACCACTACAGACTAACGTGGCTATCCTCCCTTTTAAATGATCTTATAAAAACACACACATTTACATAGCTGGTGCTAGGGACACGCAAACTGATATGTCAACAACATGAAGCTCGAGTGAAATGAAAATAAATGGCCTGTGTTGTAATTAAAAGTGTGCCAGAACTGTGCTATGCAGAGTGGTGGTGGTGGTGGTGGAGAAGCCCTGGGAGAGCCTAATGAAGACGGAAGGCTTGCGAAGATGCCAAAACAGAGAGATCGAGTCTAATACCCGTAGTTTTAGACGGAGAAGGCCTCACCTGAACACCCCGCAGCAAACACTCCCGATCATGTAATAGATGGTGTAGAAAGTGAGTAGGCACAGCAGTATATGGAGAAGGATTGTCTGGAAATCAAAGCAGCAGAAAGAAAAATATCCACAAATGGTCAGTACAAATGTGACATTGGCAGGTGGTGGTGGGGGTGGTTGTTTTCATCTTTAGTTTTCTGCAGAGAAAAGTTTGAACTGCATCTAACATAGATAGGGGGAAAGTTAAGGCTTGGTTAAAGAACCTGGGGGGGGGGCTCCACGAGGGGGCCATTAAGGCTGTTTGCAACCCTTCAGAGCTGTGAGGTTACAACTGGCCCTCTTTGTGTCACAGCTGAAAGCTCAACTTGGGGTTCTAACTGGAAAAGCAAGCGGGGGTGGGTGTCAGCTATGCTGCCATGGGGTTTGGGGAGTTCATTCTGTGTTTTAGTAATTGCTATTGCATTCCTGTCCCTTTAGTCTTGCCTTTGCTGAAATGCTTATTTCTACAGATGTGCAGAAGGAGGTTGTATTGTCTGGAAGTCTCCTATGTACCATGAGAGACTCCTGGTTCCCAGCTTTAGCCACATAACAGTTTCCTAACACGTCCCGCGCACGGGAGGGCATCTAATTGGCCCATGCCATGGGGGGGGGTGCATTCGAATACCCTATATCCTCTTAGGCTCAATTGGATGCCGCCATTCTTTTTTTTTTTTTTTTTTAAACATTTTATTGTCAGGATATATCAACATGTCCAATATTATAACATTCCATCATTCACATTATACCCCTTTTCCTTTTCCCCCTCCCTCCCCTTCTTCAGGCTCCCCGCAGTGATCCCACCCCCTCCATATCTCTTTTTCTTATTCATCTCTTCCTCTAAGACAAAACTTACTAAGTAACAATTCCTTTAACTATCTTATTCTTATATCAACTTCATAGGTGACATTTTCTTTAACTATAATCAACTTCTACTCAACTCTTTCCTCATTCTATTCTTAATAGTTATCAAAGCAAAACAAATTGCTCTTAACATCCCAATGTTTCTCCAAATATTCTTTAAAGTCCATCCAGTCTGCAAAGAATTCTTCGTCTTCTTTATTGTTAAGTTTCCTTGTCAATTTGTCCATTTCTGCCATAAAAAGCAACTTCCTTATCCATTCCCAAATCTCAGGTACTCGTTCTTGTTTCCAGTACTGAGCATAAGTCATTCTGGCCATTGTGATCAAATACCATAGCAGTGTTCTCTTTGTTACATTCACTTCTTCCATTTTAAGACCCAAAAGTAGTATTTCTGGTTCTTTTTTAAAGGTACATTTCAAAAAAATTTGCATCTCATTATGGACCTCCGTCCAAAAATTCACTGCTTTTTCACACGTCCACCACATATGGTAAAAAGAACCTTCTTTTTTTTTTACATTTCCAACACTTGTTAGACATATTGTCACTCATAATAGCAATTTTTTAGGCCTCATATACCATCTATACATCATTTTATAGCAATTTTCTTAACAGTGCCTATGTTACTGCATCTATAGCTTTGCAATAAAAGTATAACTGTTCCTGAATGTGTGTACTTCGTTGTTAGCTGTGGGTTCTGACAGTGGGTTAGCCTTTGGTAGCAGTGCAAAACAAGTTTCTACACGTAGGAGGACAGAAAAATGCCATGGGGGGGTTTGTACAGCCCCAGGCTTTTAAAAGATTCGGGGGGGGGAGTCCTCCTCCTTCCTTCCATTTGACTGTAACCTGCATCTGTCATTCTTCTTGACTGAATATATATATATATCATCTTTTCAAAAGCATCTACACTTGACAGCAGCACTATGTTAACGATGTGTGTTGCCAAAAAAAATAATAACGGTGAGATGTGGAAATTTTCCTATTGTGTTCCCCAGCAATGTATAGCCTTCCTTCTGCAAATGGGCTACTCCAATATGCAATGAAACAGGAGTCCAGTGGCAGCTCAAAGACTAACAAAATCTATTGCGGTATAACCTTTCGGGAGTCAAAGCTCACTTTATCAGACGCATGAAGTGTACAGCCATAGCAGAAATAAGGAAATGTGTCATACAGTCTGTGCATCTGATGGAGACAGCTCTCACTCTGGAAGTTACGCTGCAATAAGTTTTGCAAGTCTCTGCTGTCCTGACCTGGATGGCCCAGGCTAGCCTGGTCTCATGAGGTCTCAGAAGCCAAGCAGGCTTGGCCCAGGTTAGTACTTGGACAGGAGACCACCAAGGAAGTCCAGGGTTGCTATGCGAAGGCAGGCAGTAGCAAACCACCTCTGTTCATCTCTTTCCTGGGAAACCTCCAGGGTTGCCACAAGTCAGCGGTTGACTTGACAGCACTTTCTACCACCAATGTGCCACTGGACTCCTGCTTTTATTTTGCTGCTACAGACCAACTCAGCTGCCCTTCTGGAATTATCCTATCTGTAGTAGACCCTTTGAGCACAAGTGAAAAGCAGATTCCATGATAAACTGACAGTTGTTGAAAAAGAGGGTTTTATTGACTGCATTTAGGCATCATAAATTCTAGGATAACCTCCTCCATCTATGTATTTTTCTCTATGAAATAAGGTCTCTTCATTGAATTAGCCTGTTATTATTTATCATTTAATTAATTTATATCCTGCCTTTTCCCCCCAACAGGAATCCAAAGTGGTTGACATCATTCTCTTCCATTTTATCCTCAAAACAACCCTTGAGGTTGAGAGTGTGTGGCTGGCCCAAGGTCTGAGACTGGGTGACTGGCCTATGGTCACCCAGCAAGCTTCCCTGGCAGAGTGGGAGATTCGAAACTGGGTCTCCCAGATACTATTCCGACACTCTTAACGACCACACCACAGTGACTTGATAACCTAAGATGTTTTTCTTTTTTTCTTTAGCTATTTGTGATGTTTTAAAATGACCCCCCCCAATTTACATACAACCAAAAGGAATAAAATATAGTTAATTTTATCTTAGTGATTTAATCTCAGAACAGAAAAGCTCTACCCCACCTTGCTCCTCCTCGTCTTTACTGGCATTTGCATGTCTTCCCCTCTCTCTCCCCCCCTTGCAAATTCTCACCTCCTCAGCCCAGGCTCTAGCTAGGAAATAGAAATCCTGAGCCCTGCGATGATCCAGCTGCAAGCTGATAAGGAGCAGATGGAGCGACAGAATCCCTGCTTGACCTCCAAACCCTGCAGGAGACAGTTTTATGCCAGTCTCTGCTTTGTCCTGTTCCCCTTTCCCCAGGGCACGAATATGAAGGCCCATTACCTTGATGGCAGCTGCCCTGCTTCCTTGAAAGCCATGGGAAGGTAACATTCATAGCAGCCCAAACACTTCCCTTGAAGTGCAGGTGGAGCCCGAGATGCGCCAGGATGAGAGAACCAGGTCTTGTCTCGAGGAGGCGATTAAGCTCCGAAGCCGTAACACGTGGTTCTCAGAAAAAGATCAGAGAGATCAGCGGAGGAAGAGGAGGGACGGAAGAAGCAATAAGCCTACAGCTTTGAAGAGAGGCATTGGCTAAAATATAAGCGGGCCTGTGGAACGTTATGGATTGTGGTGGTCTGTGACTGCGACAGTTTCACAGGCTTTGGCAGCTGCTGGGACATCATATGATTTGACCATCCAGACAACTTCCTACCCTGCCTTCCCTGTAGCCAAAGGCAGTAGGGCGACAGCGTTCTGGCCGCTTGCCTGTACAGGGTTCCAGGCCTGTCCAAGTAGGGTCTGCCACGGCACTCTGCTTTGTACCTAGGGTTGCCAACCTCCAGGTGGGGGCTGGTGATCTCCAGGAATAGTGGTTGGTCCAGACAACAGAGGTCAATTCACCTGGAGGGAATGGTAGCTTTCGAAGGTGGATTCTATAGCATTACACTCTGCTGTTTTGCGTGATGTATAGAAGTGGGCATCTTTGTCACAATGCAGGCTGGGGATTCCAGATTTGGTGGGGATGGATATGTCTCAGTGGTACTGGTGGAAAGTGTCGTCAAGTCACAGCTGACTTATGGCAACCCCAGAGGGTTTTCACGGCAAGAGACGTTTCAGGGATGGTTTGCCATTGCCTGCCTCCATGTCACGGTCCTGGTATTCTTTGGAGATCTCTGCGGCGGTCTCTCGGCCCTGCTGGTTGCGGGTGTAGAAGGTCACCCTGCAGGTCAGCTCCGTTGGCTTGGGTGCATAGTAATTCTGCACCGCATTCACAATTTGATCGAAGGTGCAGGCATCTAGGTCCGTCGGGGACAGCAATTGTTCGGCCAGGGACACGACGGCGGTGCCGCAGGAGGCCAGGAGGAATCCTCTCTTCTTGCCGTCGTCCATGACATCGTAGAAGGCTAACGCGGCCTTGACGCCTCTGACCCAGGCTGGCCAGTCTTGCGGACAGGCTATGTTGAAGGGCGGCAGCAGCTATGAAAGCTCTGTATGCAAATCCGAAATCAAAGGTCCGGGTGAATGGATGCTCTTCATATGTGTTTCACCCTACAAGAGGTACAAGGCAAGGCTGCCCTTTATCTCCCCTGCTATTTGCACTGGCAATAGAACCTCTGGCGGAGGAACTGCGACAGTGTGGAGAATTCTCTGGAATTGTTATGGGTGGAATTGAGCATAAAGTCAATTTATATGCGGATGATCTAACCTTGTATATCTCCAATCCCATACAATCACTATCATACATAGAGTGCATTCTGGCAAGATTTGGGAAAGTTTCGGGACTGAAGATCAATCCATCTAAATCAGAAATCTATCCAATCTGGATGTCAGCTGCTTTAAAGGCGCAGATCACAAAGAACTCGGCCTTTACATGGGTCACGGAATCCTGGCGACATCTGGGGATCAGATTCCCATTGGAGCTTAAAGATCTCCTGCATTACAACTATGATAAGTTATATGACTCCATAAAGATACAACTCAGTGACTGGGGCAATCTCTACTTCTCCTTACCCGATAGACTTCACTTGATTAAGAGTTTCGTTTTGCCTAGGTTTTTGTTTCTGTTTCGAACGCTTCCAATACACATACCAGACAAATCTCTGTGACGATGGCAAATGACCCTCGTTTCATTCTTGTGGGAAGGGGAAAAGTCCAGGATTAGCTCAGGTATTTTGACGAAGCCGGCATCACGAGGAGGGTTGGATTTCCCCCTTCTTAGTGCTTACTATCAAGCTTCCATCCTAGCAGCAATGGTGACGGCACAACAGGAATCCCCGCCACTTTGGTGCCAGATGGAACAAATCTATGTAGCTCCTTACTCTATCCAAGAAGCTAGCTGGATGCCATCCTCACGTCGCCCTAAAACTCATCGGGATAACCCATGCCTAAATGTGATGCTTAGGTGTTGGGATCGTAAAAGAAGACTATTGATCCCAGGCATTTCGCCACTCACCACCATTGTGAATCAAGTCTGGTTTCAACCAGCACAGGAGATAGGGGCATACAAAGATTGGACTGGAGCGGGATTTTCTTGGCTGATTGACCTCGTTTTGCATGGAAAAATGCGAGAAAAAACATACTTTGAAGAACAGGCTGGGGTAAGCTTCTCCTGGCATAGTTACTTACAACTGAAAAACCTAATGGAATTTTTGGATGCCAAGGGGACTTTTATTAGACCACTTTCTGGACTGGAGAACATCTTGCTGACTTACTCTGACTCTTCCAAGGGACTGATGGCGAAATTATATAAACTACTTCAAGAGGCAGGAACGCAATCAATGCAAAGGCATCAACATCGCTGGCAGGAAGACTTAAAGATGATTATAACGGATCAAGTGTGGACTGAAATCTGGAACTCGCCAACCAATCATTCTAGAAACTTTACCACCCGTCTACAATTTTTTAAGCTGGTCACTAGGTGGTATTACACTCCAGAAAAACTAAATAAGATGAATCCTACAGTGAGCTCACGCTGCTGGAAGAAGTGTGGAAACACAGGGTCATATTTGCACTGTTGGGTGGGAGTGCCCAAACATAAATGCCTTCTGGGTGGAGGTTATTGGGAAAATAAATGAGATCACCTCACAATCATTACCGCTCTGCCCCAAACTTGCACTTCTTGATTTGCTTGACCTAACTTCTGCTACCAAGGCCCAAAAGGAACTCATTTCCAAATTGTTAGCAGCTGCAAGACTAGCCATTGCTTCTGCCTGGAAATCCAGCTCGTCTCCTTCAATTCAAATTTGGTTTGAAAAAGTGTGGGATCAGTTTATTTTAGACAAACTTACACAAGTCACGCAAAATACGGCTAAAGGTTTTGATCGGTTTGTTGCGGTCTGGTCAAGGGTTCTTCAATATATGTCAGAAAATGACATTCTTCCATCAAAGACTTCCTACATCCCTTGGGTTCGTTTTTGACTATTCATATTAAAAAGGTCAGATGCTAAAATAATACTTTATGATTCTCTCAGGCTCAATCACCATTTTTGTTCATGAAGAGAGCTGAAATTAAACTCACTTTAGGTTGGTTTTGATGGATACAAAGGTTACTTTGTGGATTGTGTTGGGGTATCTTGTTTACTCCGTGTCTATTCTTGGATTTTACAGTCCTGTCTTCACCTCATATCCTGCTGATTGACTGTAATGCATTTTTGTTTTTCTTTGCTGTTCTGTTGCATTTCTCTCAATAAATTTTTTTTAAAGGGTTACGGTGAGGGTTAGGGTTAGGGCTAGAGAGAGGGTTAGGGTTAGTGTTAGAGCTAAAGTGAGGGTTCGGATTAGGGTGAGGGTTCGGGCTCGGGTTAGGGTTACGGCTACTTTTAGGGTTAGGGTTAGGGCGAGGGTTATGGTGAGAGCTAGGGATAGGGTTAGGATAGGGTTAGGGCTAAGGCTAGCGTTAGGGTTGGGGCTACGGTTAGGGCTAAGGCTAGGGTTAGATTTAGTGTTAGGATTAGGGTTAGGATTAGGGCTAGGGTTGGGGCTAAGGTTAGGGCTAGGGCTCTGGTTTGGGTTAGGGCTAGGACTAAGGCTAGGGTTAGGGTTAGGGCTAGGGTTTGGGTTAGGGTTATGGCTAGGGTTAGGGCTAAGGCTAGGGATAGTGTTAAAGTTAGGGCTAGGGATAGTCTTAGGGTTGTGTGGGGTGTGTTTGAATGGCACTGCCTTTAATTTTTGCTTGAGCCAAATATGCTAACTGAATGATTTCAGAGGGTTAGGGTAAGGGATAGGGATAGGTCTAAGGCTAGGGTTAAAGTTAAGGTTAGGTTTAGGGCTAAGGCTAGGGTTAGGATTAGGGTTAAGGTTAGGGCTAAGACTAGTGTAAGGGTTAGGGTTAGGGTTAGTGTTAGGGTCAAGGTTAGGTTTAGGGTTAAGGCTAGGGTTAGGATTAGGTTTAGGGAAAGGGATAGTGTTAGGGATAGGGTTTGGACTAAGACTAGGGTTAGGGTTAGGGCTAGGGTTAGGGCTAGGGTTTGGGTTAAGCCTAGGGTTAGGGCTAAGGCAAGGTTTGGGTTAGGGTTAGGGCTAAGGCTAGTTTAAGAGTTAGTGTTAGTGTTAGGGTTAGGATTAGGGCTAGGGTTTGGGTTAGGGTTAGGGATATGGTTTGGGTTAGGGTTAGGGCTAAGGCTAGGGTTAGGGTAAGGGCTAGGGTTTGGGTTGTGGCTAGGATTAGGGTTAGGGTTAAGGCTAGGTTTAGGGTTAGGGATAGGGATAAGGCTAAGTTTACGGTTAGGGTTAAATTGACCCGCTTCCTCTCCGTGGATAATAAAACTGACTTTTCGCACCTCCTCAATTTTCTGTCCCGCATTAAACTTTCTCATGGCATTGCTATGTTTGCTTCCCTCCCCCCCACAAGGTTAGTGGAAAGGTTTTTAAAGTAGTTTTGCTATTTCGTATGTTTTGAGAGAGACCGATGCCTCAATTAATTCAATGGGCCTTATTCCCAGGAAACTTGTGTCTCGCCTAACCCTAACCCTAGCACTAACCCTATCCTAACCCTAACCATGTCCTAACCCTAACCCTCGCCCTAACCCTACACTAATACTAACCCTAACCCTAATGCTAGCCCTAGCCCTAAACCTAACCTTAACCCTAAACCTAACCCTAACCTTAGCTATAGCTCTAGACCTAACCCTAGCCCTAACCATGTCCTAACCCTAACCCTAATCGTGTATTATACCTAGCCTTAGCCCTAACCCTAACCGTGTCCTAATCATAACCCTAGCCCTAGCCCAAGCCCTAACCCTAACTCTAACCCTAGCCCTAACCCAAACTGTATCCTAACCCTAACCCGAGCGCTAACCCTAGCCCTAACGCTAGCCTTAGCCCTAGCCTTAACCCTAACCCTAGCCCTAACCCTAACGCTAGCCTTAGACCTAACCCTAACGCTAGCCTTAGCCCTAACCCTAACGCTAGCCTTAGCCCTAACCCTAATGCTAGCCCTACCACTAACTCTAACCCTATTATAACCCTAACCCTATCCTTAACCTGAACCCCAACCCAAACCGTATCTTAACCCTAACCCTAGCCCTAGCCCTAACCCTAACCAAGATATGATTTATACCCCTCTCTTTCCCCCCCCAATATAATTTTTATTGAACATTTTTCTTTTAAACAGATCAAGCATCAAATATAATAGTAAAGTTGTCAACATTAAACAAGGTATGAACCACATAATCAGAAGTGCAGCACACGAACGCAGTATACTCGGTACATAATTTCATTTCAGAGTTCAATAATTAAGTTATTAGAAACAGATGTGATTTAAGACCAATAACAATAACAAAAAGGGTTTAGAAGTGCAGCCATTCTATGTATTGGGGATTGTGAGGGATTATGTCATGTTCTACCATGTATTGAATGAATGTAAACCATGTTTTGACAATGGTAGTGTGTATGGTTGTGGGTTTGTGTGACCTATCCGTGTATGTTTCTGCAATCCTATCCATTACAAAATGGTCTCAACATTTCTGTCTCCACAGTCAATCTTGCGGTGGCCAATAGAATTGAAGTAAGAGTTGACATGTTCATGTTCTGGGTTTCTCCGTCTTCTAGTTGTAATAGGATTACTGTTGGGTCTAGAGGGAGTTTTTGAGAAGTGATTGTGGTGATTTCCTCTATCACTTGCTTCCAAAAAGGCTGTATTTTTGGACATTCCCACCAGCAGTGGAAGAAATCATTGACCGCCCCGCAATTTATACCCCACTCTTCACTACTCAAAGGATCTCAGAGAGGCTTACAATTTCCTTTTGCTTCCCCTCCCCACAATAGAAGAGAAGAAGAGGAGATTGGATTTATACCTCGCCCTTCACTACCCAAAGGTGTCTCAGAGTGGCTTACAAACTCCTTTCCCTTTCCCTCCCCACAACAGACACCCTGTGAGGTAGGTGGGGCTGAGAGAGCTCTTGACAGAAACTGCTCTTTTTCAAGAACAGCTGTGCCAGAGCTACGGCTTGCCCAAGGTAATCCAGCCAGGTGCAAGTGGAGGCATGGGGAATCAAACCCGGTTCTCCCAGATTAGAGTCCGCGCACTTAACCACTACACCAAACTGGCTATGAGGTAGGTGGGGCTGAGAGAGCTCTTTCAAGAACTGCTCATGATATAACAGCTCTGAAGTAACTTATGACTGACCCAAGGTCACACCAGCAGCTGCATGTGGAAGAGTGGGGAATCAAACCCGGTACTCCCAGATTATAGTCTGCGCTCCCAATCACTACACCAAACTGGATGGGCCAGTTCCGGCCCCCAGGCCTTATGTTTAACACCCCTGCCATAGGGTTTTTAAGAGATGTTCAGAGGTGGTCTGCTGTTGCCTACCTCCGCATCCTGGCCCTGCTATTCCTTGGAGGTCTCCTGTCCAAATACTGACCAAGGCTGACCCTGCTTAGCTTCCAAGACCTGACAAGACTGGGCTAGCTTGGCCTATCCAGTCAGGGCAGAAGGTCCCAATAAGAATTATCCCTGGATACACATGTATGTGTGAGCTCTGGGGGAATGCTCCTATAGCAAGGTATACGCACGTGTAGGCCATTCAGGTAATAGCAGTGCTCCAGGAACCTCTTACTGCTCAGGGAACTTGATGGCATGGAAAGAACTATTCCTAATGACTGTTCCATGGGTGTTCATGCCATTACAGTCTCCCTATTTGGCATTAGTCTTGTCACGGCAGTAGCAGTCCTATCCCCACTGTAGCCACCAAGCATAACTGACCAAACAGAACTGCTGCCCATGTAAACTGGTCTCTTTGGTGTTCTCTGCCTCCATCTTTTCTGCAGGTCATTTCTTTTTGGGGGGGAAAGAAATGAAAACCGAGGAAAATATCATTAGTTAGAAAAATAGGTCCCTGGCTTGGTAGCTAATGAAGCTTTCCAGCCTGCAGCCTTATGAGAAAAAATGGAATCTTTTTAGCATAGGAAGGAAAGTATTATTGAAAGAGACCTGTCATTTTTCATATACACCCAGACTTTGGGGGGGGGGGGATGACACACACCACACATCACATTTTTAAGCTAGTCAACCACAACAGCAACAAATAAAGCACAGCAGAATCTGCTTTGTAGCTCAGGGTCTAATCCTGTCAAATGCGTTACTTCAGGAGAAATGTCTTATTGTGCAAAAGTCTGAAATTGAGAGAGGGAGCTAAAATCTAGCCTGCAGCTTTGAAGTCAGCTGTCTGTGCGTAGTCCTCCAAGAATTCCGCATGGCAAACTTTGAGAGAACTAGTTGCTAATTCACTAGCACAGCTCAGTCACAGAGGCCTATGGCTGTAGAAGGCTTGTCGTCTGTGGCTCAGAGGTATAGCATATATGCGTAGGGGCCACAGCACAATGGTAGGGCATGTTTTGCACATGCTGCAGAAAAGTAGATGCATGGGTGCCTCCCTGACTTCCTCAGGCCACTGAGAATGCATGTGAATGGGCAGTTGCTGATCTTTAGCCATTTGCAGGGTGACACTTTCAGAAGGTTTTGCTCACGAGTGAGAGGCGGTCCTGCAGGTATGTGGATCCACAGCCACCAAGAACCCTGCAGGTGAGAACCAGAACCCTGAATTGAATCCGGTAACTGATCTTGGAGTTTTGGCACCAATTTTGACCAATAGGGAAAAAGAGGGCTTGGGAATATAAGAACTGGTACAAGAGGAAAAGCTGTTCTTCTTCCCAGGGAACAGGGCCAGAGGGGCTGCTGTGGGGAAGAAACCCTCATCCTGAGGGAAGGGTGAGTAGTCTAAGGCCACTTGAGATAGTGAGCTAGGGACAGTATATATTTAGACACGTTAGGGTGTTTGATTTCTCTTCACCCACTTACTGTTATTATTCTGCACCTTGTTTGTTTGACCTCCTATAAAATAAATTATTTTCATTGTTCACTCTGCCTGGTCCTCACGCGCATTTCGGCCAAAAGGGAGGTCTGAAGGTCTTGGGAGGGTGCTCTAGGCCTTCTCAAGCGATACTAATTCCAGAGTAGTGGCAGCGTCAGGTGACAACACTTAACAGGGAACAGGTCCCATTGAACTCAGGGGGGATGGCAAAGGATGAGATGGTTAGACAGTGTTATCAATGCAACAAACATGAAATTGAGCAAACTCTGGAGGACGGCGGAAGACAGGAGGGCCTGGTGTGATGGGGTTGCGAAGAGTCGGACTCGACTGCATGATTGAACAACAATAAATACATGCATAGGATGGCACAGCAAGGCAGCTTCCTGCTTTGGTTCAGAAATTCAGCACATGATTTTCATAAAAGATCCACATTCAGTCCCTGGTGCTGGGAAAGCCATTTGTCTGCTTCAGACCATGCAAACTGTTTACCAGTCAGTGAAGAAAATATGGTGCTAGCTAAACCAATGGTTCAAGGTTGCACTTCTGTGCCGATGTGCTAGCCAGATATAGTATGGAAACCTTAGCAATGTCTAACTACAGACATTTCTGATCTGAGTTCAGTAGCCCCTTAGAGACCAATAAGATTTTCAGGATATAAGTATACAGGAGTCAAAGCTCCCTTCATCTGACAGAGGTGTCTGACAAAGAGAGTTTTGACTCTCAAAAGCTTATACCCCAAAAATCTTGTTGGTCTCTAAAGCAATGTTCCCTCTAAGCTGTGGAGTCTTGGGTGCAAAAATTCTACTTTGTGAGCTACTGACATTAAAGTTGTGAGCAAGTGATTTAGCTACTGCATAAACTAGTTTTCTCCAGAGCCATCCTTTGTGAGCTAAGACAAAAATGTGTGAGCCAGAGGCTAAAAAACTGTGAGCTAGCTCACCCTAACTCAGCTTAGAGGGAACACTGCTCTAAAGGTCTACTGAAGTGGAATCCAGGTCTTCTACTGCAGTCAACACATCTACTCTCCTGAACCTATAGTGTTCTTATACACCAGGAGTGAGTATTGTCTGAGGAGCATAGGATATACCTTTTTAAAATTATAAATACACCTACAAGGGAAGAACATAGGACTGAGAGTCGTATTTACTTCCATCCTTGGCATGGGACCTGCAGCTCTGGCACACTTGCAGCTAACTTATTCTTCTGGCAGCAGTTGTTTCAAGGTGAGATCCACCTGCCAACCACAAGCCATGCCAGACGAGGGCCTTGCCCATTTTCCTGGAACTTAGGACAGGTACCAAATTGGGGAACAGTGTTTAGAAGAGCCACACACAGCTCCCAAGTCTCTGAGTGAATATCACTGCTCTACTTTGGGGACTTGCCAAGTACGCAGAATACATCCTTGTAAATTAACCCAGAGGAGCTTTAAAAATGGCTCACAGAGGAATAAATATGGTCTAGAGGGATGAACAACTGAGTGCAACTGTGCTTCAGTTAAACAAAAAATAAGCAGAGGAGAAATCAATCCCCTCAAACTTGAATCCCAAAAGGCAAGATTAAGCGGTGGGACGGGATTTCCAAATTGTAATTCTTTGCAAGCCCCGTTTGTTGGTTTTGTTTTTTTTATGGTTGCCAGCCTCCAGGTGGGGCCTGGGGAGCCCCCACTTTTACAACTGATCTCCAGCTGATAGAGATCAGCTCCCCTGGAGAAAATGGCTGCTTTGAAGGGTGGGCTCTATGGCACTGTACTATGCTGAAGCCCCTCCCCAAACCCCGCCCTCTCCTGGCTCCACCCCTGGCAACCCTGGTTTTTTTCTACTGGAAGACGGCTGCATTTATAACTTACTTTTTCCTCCTTTCCTTTTTCTTTGCTCAAGCAATGATGTACGTTTAAAAAATGTAATACTGGAAAGGCAGCATAAACATTTCCTAAATAAACACACAGATAAACTAAGCTGCAAACTTGCGCCGATCTCCCGTGGTGGCTTTACACAATCTCTCTTACGATAACAAAATGGAGGAGCAGACAAGAACTCTGCCCTCCCGCCCTGAGCTGTTTAGAGTCAAGGTAGAGATAAAAACCTGAACACAAGATGGAATCATTATTAAAAATGAAGCGGAACTCCGGGGAAACGTGTTTTGTTTTTTTAATGAAGTTTCTTAGTCCCCCATCAATGTAAAGAGAAGGCTGCACCTATTGAATTTCTGCCTGCCATTCTTAGCAAAAAATATACAAGTTACAGTCACGGTGAAGGCAGGGGGCGGGAATGTTGGCTTCTTTCGTCGTCTTCGCCGTCACCCTCTCCACGCTTCCCTACGACCGGTCTCCTGGAAACGATCCCTTTAAGAACCGGCGGCGCTCGGCGGGAAACGCCCCTTTACGTCACAAAACGCAATCACGTCGGCGCCACCCGCTCCTCCGTCTCGCGCGCCTGCGCAGGGTGGACGACAAGGGGAGGGGGGAAAAGAAGGCCGCTGCCGGCCGCCCCTCCCCTTTTGAGTGACTCAGTCGCCTCCGCCACCGTTCGCGGTGCGGGCCCTGCAGGGTGGGGGCCGTGGAAATGCCGCGGGTCTACATCGGGCGCCTCAGCTACCAGGCCCGAGAACGGGATGTGGAGCGGTTCTTTAAGGGCTACGGGAAAATCCTTGAAGTGGATCTCAAGAACGGGTGAGGCGGCCCGGCTTCCTCGCGAGAGGCCTAGCCCGGAATCCATCCATTCCCCCCACCCCCCGTTTTCCTCGCCTCCTGTCAGCGCGGCCTGGACACGCATGGCGCATGCGCGCCCTTTCTTCGTCCTTTCCCGCGCACGCCTCTCCCCTTTCCTCCTAGAACACCCCTCCCCCAACACGCATCTAGATGGGCATCCAAAGCGAAAAGAAAGGCCGCTCTCTGCTCTCATGGGTTTGGTGTGTGTGTGTGTGGGGGGGGGGGGGGGTGGCGAGAGAGGTGCTGGGCTTCTCTTGGGCCTGCGAGCCCGCCTGCTTCCATACTGGTTCCATATCTGCTCGGCTTGTATATGCCGTTTTCCAGTCCCACCTACCCCCCCCCCCCGAGGAGACTTACTTAAAAATGTTATTGCATGCAGTCAGAATAGAGCAGGGCTTCTTACTGACAATGCGTTTGTTTTCAGTAATATTCGTCTTGTACCGATATTGTGGCCAATATAAACAACTACCTGAGCAAAGTGGAGGAGAGCTTGGGCTCTAACCACATTTAGGAATATCCCTTGCCCCTTTTTTCTGATTACACCGATTTTGTTTTAAATAAAGAGCCTTTGGTTTGTCCGGTTAATGCAGAGTACTGAGCACTTGAGTTTTCTGTTTTGCTTTTTTAAATTGTCACGCACATGTCAAGCGGGTTTAACCTGAGTCAGATCAGCAATGAAGTCAGTATTGCTGGCTACCCTGCCCTGCACCCACTGTACAGGGTGTCAGGAAGCACATCTCTACCCTGTCTTTTTCACTGGGAAGGCTAGGGATTGAACTAGGGCAGTGGTGGTGAACCTGTTGCATGGATGCCAGAGGTGGCTCTCAGAGCCCTCTCTGTGGGCACGCGTGCCATCGCCCCAGCCAGGCCCAGACCATCATTAAAGTGTCGAATTCTCTGCCAAATAATTTTAAGTAAATGAAAGCATTTGGGATTGCTTTCCTTACTTTGTTTGGATCATCTTAAGTTAATGTATGAGTTGTTTTTTCTAAAGTAAAACCTCAGTATTCAGGTTAAATTGCCGTGTTGGCACTTTGCGATAAATAAGTGGGTTTTGGGTCGCAGTTTGGGCACTTGGTTTCTAAAAGGTTTGCAATCACTGAACTAGGACCTTTATGGATGTAAAGCAGGTGCTCTACCACTGAGCCATGAGCCCTCCCTGTTAAGCTTTTGTTCTTTAATATAATGTAAAATAACCTTTTAAGTGAATCAAAGGGGTTTCATTTCTGCATGTTCAGTATTGCTTCATCTCCACTGTTCAATGTTGGATTGCTTTTTTTCCCTTTTCTTCCTCAGAGGAAGGAGAGAATTCTCTCTTCATCCATTTCATTCTCAGCACAAAGCCTATGACATTGGCCTTGGCTAAGAGTAAAACAGGCATGCTGTCTGCTAGTACTTTAGTGGCAAGTGGGGATTTGTACACAGGTCTCCTCGGTTCGAATACTCTAACCACAGCTATATATTGACAGACACTTTCAGCATAAAATTTCTGGCTACAGACCCAATATTTTCCATTGACACACATGGTTATCTCACCCATTTTTAAGACACTCAGGGCCATGTATTATTTTATTTATTTTATTTCTTCAAATTTATACCCCGCCCTCCCCGCAAGCGGGCTTGCACATCATGTTTTCCTCCCAAGAGCCATGTGCTATAAGGGAAGTTGGGCTAAAAGAAAGTGACTGACCCAAGGGCATACAGTGACTTTCATTGCTGAGTGGGAATTTGAACCCGTGTCGTCTTGTTCCTAATCTAATTTACTAAATTTGTTTGCTCTCTTTAACATGCCAAACCCTATGCCAGCATCAGAGTTCAGGTTTGAAATTTGGGTTTATTTAAATCCAGTTGAGAATTCTTCCTCACCTCACCCTGGCAACATTTTATATTCTATTTTTATTGCAGGGAGATGTGTTGGGAGCTGACTTTTTATTAACAAACCGGAAGAAAATACAATAGAATATCAATGCCTTAGCTTGAGTTTGTAAAAATGCAATTTTTAAGAGAATCCATTTCAGTGGCTGGTTGCTGCTTCCCAAAATGTGATAGATGTTATGTGAGCACTCAGGTTTTCTGATTATCCTCCATATGTTCCTTGTTGGAGCAGCTGACACATTTTTGAGAAAACTGGAAGTGATTCTGCATTTGTCAGCAACTGAGTTCTGAATAGTTCTAATTGTTGAAAGTTTTGCCCGAAAAATAAATTGGACATAAGGTTGCCAGCTCCTGCCTGGAAATACTTGGAGATTTGGAGGCAGTGCCTGGAGAGGAGCTCAGTGGAGGTGTGATGCCATGGAGTCCACCCTAAAAAGCTGCCATTTCCTCCAAGGGAAGTGATCTCTGTAGCATGGAGATCAGCTATAATTCCTGGAGAACTCCCCAAATCTTAACTGGAAGGTGGTAATAGCTTCAGTTCCATTGTCTTAGAACAGCAAGATGGTTGATGTAAGATCTTTTTTACCATTCATGTACACTTGGCACATCTGATTCTAACAAAGTGGAAAATTAACTTCTGTTCTTGTGCACCACAAGCAGCTGAGAGCCAAGGCTGGACAGCAAGATGGCAAAATTTGCAGATGATACCAGATTATGAAGAACTCAAAATTAAATTCTTCAGACTGGATGAATGGGCAACAGAATGATAATATAGTCAAAAGCATACAAAGTGGAGCTAATTAGAACAAAATTGTGCATTCATTGTTGGAGTCTGAATTAGCTGTATTGTGACTGCTTAGTGAAGGATTTGGGTTAGGGTATGTGCTGATGCTGGTGCTTACCTAGACTGAAGAAACTTTCTATGTGGAAAAAGAAATTATGTCTACTTCAACTTTAAAAAAAAATGTAATTTAAAAGTTGAGAAAGAAAATAAAATACACCGAATACTGAGGCGGCAGAAATTAACTCTAGTAGTTTATGTATTGACAGGCCATGCTGGATCATGAGCCACATGGAAAAAATGTTTTTCTTATAAACACTTGCTAGAAATCACCATTGCCCAAATTTAAGGAGGATGGGGTTTATCTGTAGGCTATTAGCTACAATTGCTAACTGGAACTAGAGATGTGAGGAATTGTGAAAATTGGTGGGGATTTTTTCCCCTAGGTTTTTCCAACGGAAAAATTGGAAAATTTGGGGGAAACGCTGAAAAGAAATTACTATGAAATATTTTCTTTTTGAACAAATAAGATCCTTTTAAAGGCAAGTGTTTCACATCAGAACAGAGGAGAATGGAATTTCCCATTGGAAAAATGGGACAGTTTGGAGTAGCACTGGGAAAAGAACTTTTTGAGTGAGAAAAACCTTGTCTTCGTTCATTCACAGCAATAAAAAGTAAGAGGACTTTCTCGGTTTTTCCAGTGGAAAAAGTGGGGGGTTTGGGGGATCAGTGGGGGGTGGAAACTGTAGACATAATTTTTCCAAGGGTCTTTTTGTTGTTGTTTAAACCTAAATAATTTGGGCAACAATTAATGTGTTATAATTTGTTTAATGACAGGTTTACTGAAGAATTCAGTGTTTTCAGTGTTAAAAAGTTTTGCTTAGAATCCAAATATGCTAGCAGGTTCTACCTGCTGTAATTCTGAGAGAGTTTGGTTCCAAATAATGCACTTTTGTTTAGTACAGAATCTTTCAACCTTCAACTGTTACTTTTCATGTATTGAAATGGCAAAAATTAAAGATACATGTGCTTTGGTAGCATAAGGTGCAGAAGTTTGCAACTCTTTCTCGAGTGTTGGATATAGCCGGTTTAGCACCTCTGTGGGATCTTTGATTACCAGATGCTGAAGGCAGGCAGCATTATCACTCTGTTCATGAACCTCCACAGTTAATCTGATTCATCAAGGCAAATCCATTGTTTCACACTTTTCAGCAGCACATACATTCCCAGTGATGTTAATATAGTTTGCATGCTGAAAAGCTTGTTCAGCAACTTTTCTGTGCAGCAGCAAAGTTATATCTAGTTCGAGCAGTGAGATTGATGGGTCATAGCTCTTTCAGTTGCAGTGTTAAGAGTGGAAAGGACGTGGTTCACTAGAGAGTTCACAAATGGGTTTTCTTCTGGAATAAAAATTATCTAATGTAATTTTTATTATTATTATTATTATTATTATTGTTATTATTATTATTATTTCAAAAACCTTGTTTCTGACTCTTGTTGCTATATTTGAGAGTACAACATTATTGGGAGGTTTGCAGGAACAAAGTATCTTAGGGTTCCTAGGTCCCAGTGGGGTTTCCCCTGCTTTTGAAGTCTTTGATCCACCCCACTGCCAAACAGGGACATTGCTGCACAACATCCCCAACATGATGACGTCACCCAGAAGTGACATCATCACATCGCCATCATCAGGGTTGATGGTCTAGTTTTTGGGCAAACTCTGTGGTTTTGAAGGCAAAAAACCATAGAATTTTGCCCAAAAACTAGAGCGTCACCCCCGACATCAGGTACACAATGATGTCACTTCCAGGTGACATCTTTGTGTGCGGTGTGTGGTGGAAGATCCTGGAAAGCCCCCTGCCGGCTGCCAGGTAGGACCTGGCAACCCTAAAGTATCTTTTGTCACATACTTAGGACAATAATCCCAGACTGGAGGTCATATTCATCTGTAGCCTCAAAATAAAACAGGAGTCCTGTGGTCCTCGAGTCTCTCAGCATGAAAGACAAGCTTGTAAACAGAGTAAATTAAACACCCACAAAACATGTTCCAGCATAAGCTTTTGTGAGTTCACGTCATCAGCTGCATTGGTGACACATACATAGAATGAATGGGTAGAAAGTCATACAGGAGAGCTGCCATTTCATTAACCAGAAAAAAAACCTTCATGTCCATCAACTTGCATTGTGCTTTTTTCTATGAGCAGTGTGGTTTGCTTTGATGTTGTTTTTATTTAGTTCTTAGGTAATAATTAAAAGTGAACTGCAGAAAGAATGCTGTTTGAGACTTTGGTTCCCAAGGTTCATGACCATAGTTAATTTTAATTTCCTGAGGGAAATTATCAACAAGTCCCTCTTAGAGGGGCTTTTCCCAGGGGCACTCAAGGAAGCGATGGTCCACCCACTCCTTAAAAAAAACATATTTGGACCCGGCCGAATTGGCTAATTACTGGCCGGTCTCCAATTTGCCCTACTTGGGCAAATTAATTGAGAGGGCAGTGGCAATACAGTTACAGGGCTTTATGAATGACACATGTTAGATCCCTTCCATTCCGGCTTTCGCACAGGACGGAGATGGCACTGGTCCCTCTGACTGACAATCTCCGGAGGCATCTGGATTGGGGCAGTTTGGCAGTACTGTTGTTGGACCTATCAGCTGTGTTCGACATGGTCAACCATCAGTTGCTGCTTCGCGGCCTCGCCAGCATGGGAATACAGGGGCTTGCCTGGAAGTGGCTTGCTTCATTTCTCCAAGGTCGGGGACAAAGGGTAGCACTCAGGGAGCAGCAGTCCAGGAGACACCTGCTGGAGTGCGGAGTGCCTCAAGGGGCAGTGCTCTTCCCAGTGCTATTTAACATCTATATGCGCCCCCTTGCCCAGATAGCCTGGAGTCATGGGTTGGGATGTCATCAGTACGCTGACGACACCCAGCTCTATCTGATGTTGGGTGACCGGTCGAACTCCAGTCCTGAAGATCTGGACCGGGCGTTACGGGCCATGGCTGGTTGGCTCAGGCTGAGTGAGCTGAAACTGAATCTGGCGAAGACGGAGGTCCTGTGTGTAGGCCGGGGCAGTGTGCGGGTGGGGACCCCACTCCCAGCCTTCAGTGGGGCACCACTGGTGCCAGAGGTTAGGAGCCTGGGAGTTCTCCTGGACTCCTCCTTAACAATGGAGGCCCAGGTAGCAGCCGCTGCCAAGTCAGCCTTTTATAATCTTTGGCTGATTAGGCAGTTGGTTCCCTTCCTCGACTGCAACGACCTGGCCACAGTGATCCATGTGACTGTCACCTCAAGACTAGACTACTGTAATGCTCTCTACATGGGGCTGCCCTTGTCGCAAATTCGGAGGCTGCAGCTAGTGCAGAATGCTGCAGCCAGGCTGCTGATGGGCCTACCTAGATGGGAGCACATCCAGCCTGTGCTGAAGGCTCTGCACTGGCTGCCAATAGCATACCGAATCCGTTTCAAGGTGTTGGTGCTTACATTTAAAGTCCTGTATGGCCAGGGTCCAACATACCTGAGGGACAGCCTTTCCCCACATATACCCTAGAGAGCACTGAGGTTGGGGTCACAGAACCGGTTGACCCTCCTGGGTCCCAAGGAGGCCAGGCTCGCCGTGACGAGGGTTAGGGCTTTATTGGTAGCAGCTCCTTACTGGTGGAACGAGCTCCTGGAGAAGATCAAGGCCCTGCGGGATCTACTGCAGTTCCGCAGGGCCTGCAAGACCCTTCCACCAGGCCTTCAATTAGGAGCTGCCCCACCATTACCATCAATGAACCCGTCCCTCAGTTTTTCCATCTGGCTCACTCCTTCAAGTGACTCGGGACGACATTGAGCTGGATCTCAGCAGCTGTAGACATCTTAATATGCCATCCTAACATGTAAGTAATGAACTGTACAACTAATAGCACCTTATGGTTTTTATGGTTTTATCTGTATTGTATTGTTGTATATTGTTTTATTGGTTTTACCGGCAATTGGTGCCATTGCTGTAAGCCGCCCTGAGCCCGCTTGTGGGGAGGGCGGGGTATAAATAATAATAAATAATAATAATTAATTGCTTGGTCTGAAAATGTGTTCTGTATTGGAACCATCAGTGAAAATAGTTGTTAAGCGCAGATAGAAAGTGAAACTGGAATGTCATGTGCAGATCAGAAATACTGGCTCATGCTGTTTATTCTAATTATTGCTGCAGCCTTTACACTTTGGATATAGGCCCCTGTCAGAACAGGGACTTAAGAGCCCTTCTGGCTACAGGTGTGGTTCTGTGAACACTTCCTGTGCACTGACTAGACTTTGGGGAGAAGAATCCCAGTATAGCTTTCTGCTTGATATGCCAGCTCCTTCGACATCCTTCTTTCAAAGTCCTTCTTCACAGTTCTGACAGCACTGTGTTTTGCTTAAAGGCCGCTGTTAACTCAAAATATTCTGATTTATTGCAGAATTAAGGGAGGCTCCATACTAAATTGGCAATTTCCACCAGTTGAGGGACTCCTCCGTGTCATTCCTGTCTCCCGCAAGCAGCATTTTGTGCAGATCAGTGGGCTGTAATAGCAGGGGGGTGGCAGGAAAATTCTCATCAACTATTGGGGAAATTTAGGCTGGATCTAGCCCTCTGTCAAAGTGCCCTGCTTCTCAGCCACCTTCCAAGTATTCCTGGATTTAGTAGGAAAGCACTACAGTATATAAGGAAGCATTGCAAGGATTTTGCTCAGGTTTGCAAACATCTGCTTGTCTGGCCAGCTGTGGCAAGCAGGTGACTAGGTTGAGCCACCATTCTCCCTTCTTGGCAACGGTTTGCTTGCTGCTTGGAAGTTGAAGAGCAGAAGGAAGCAGCCTAGAACTTTGCTTCCAGAATTCTGTGTTTGAATAAGGGAACTGTACTCTGGGCTTTGTTCTACCTTCCACTCTTGGCGTTACAAATATCCTGGAAAAGAGAGAGCTATAAAGAGACAATCTTGGGTCCTGCTTTGAGCCACACATTCTCTTACTAAAAATGTTTATCACATTATTCCCCTCCTCCCCTGTTTTAGATGAAACCACTTTCCCCCAATTCGTCTGTAAAAGGGAGCAATGGGGAGGCTAACAGCTGAGCTACAAAACATGCTTTTTATCCTAATTAGTGAATTAATAAATTTTTTATTATTATTCTAATAGGAGTGGAAAAAAATTTGATACTACATTTTTCAGTGGAAACGTTTCTGCCCCACATATGTAAATACAGTCTGTTTATCTGTAATCATCTGTACTGTTGTGCTGCAAATCAGTCATCTTAAATGGGCTAAATGTGGGATATGAAGCAAGGATAAACCACAGTGCTTGTACCTTGCCTACTTGCCTTCTTTTACTAACAGTATTTAAATTTTGCTGGCATCATTTACATATTTATATTGGAATAGGAAAACCCACATCATTCCGTGAGTGCCAGAGCATCTGACTGCTGAGTCCATCCCATTAGAAGTAAGGAAGGTGTTCAGGTCAGTAGTTTTCCAACCCTGTTGGATGCTTTGCCTTGCCCTTTTTGTTTGGCTACAGAATTCATAGTTGGAGCTTTGGTAGTTGCAGTTCCACTTGGCTGTTTCCTTGCTTTGCAGAAAAGACTAGAAGGCAGAAAAGGAGGGCTGCAGAGTGAGAACTGGAGATGCTCAGCTGGCTGCTAGCCAGAGAGAGCGGAGTCAGGTAGCCTCAGTACTTTAGTGAGAGCAATTCTTGTTCTCTGTGTCCGTCCCCACACCGCTCACACACACCCACACATACCAGGGTACTGTCTGAAGTCAGGTGGCACAGTTGATGACTGCAAGGACGGCTGATCCTCCAGTGGCATTCTGTAGTTGTTTGGACCTCCCATTGTATCTGTATAAGGGGACAGGGAAGGGGTAGCTGCTAGAAGGAAAACAGAACCAGGGTGTCCCACACATTACTAATTTGCAATGCTCTTTATTATTTATAATTTTCTGTACTTATTTTTTTATATGTACCCTGTTTTTCAATCTCGAAGGATTCCCCAAGGTAGCATGTACTAAATAATAGGATACAATTAATTTGCAGTGCTTTTCAATCCAGAAGGATCCCCAAGGCAGCATGTACTAAGTGATAGGATACAATTAATTTGCTGTGCTTCCATCTCCTCTGACATAGCCAGCGCTCTGGGGTGGTACACTACTGAACCCAAGTTTTCAGCCCTTCTGGCTGTTTCCATTCCCTTCCATCCGGTCCCATTCTCTCAACTGATTGCTCAGTTTCCAGGCTGAATGCTCTTTGCTTGCTTCCTCCAGAACTTCTGTTACAGCCAAGATGCTTATTTGGTTTCATGAATTTATTTATTTATTTATTTGATTTTTATCCCACCCTCCCGCCGAAGCAAAGCATATCATTAATAAGTTCCGAGACTAAGCAGCAGTGAGTTGTAAACTTTTTGAGGGAAGCTCCTGGAGCACATTGTGCAGGCCCAATTATTTAGGTCCTTGGCCTAAGAGATTTCTTGAGAGATACTAAGGAATAACCATAATATCATTCATGAAAATGTAGCGCACTAACCTGTCGGCATCTATGTGAATGGGCTGTGCGTTGCTGTGTACGGTGGGAAGGGTGTGTGTGCTTTAGGCTGCATGCTATCAGTGTCATACGTTTAGGGAAATTCTTTTTATATATATATATAATTTTCTTTTCTACATACATTCTACAAAACTACACACTAAAATTGCAGCTATACAACAACCATATATGCTAGTAATTAATATCTTAAGTCAAAGCTTTTCTCTTATTCAAGTTAAGAATAAAAATTTTCTTCTGTTATATCAATATGCAATTTTTAAAAAAAATTATTGACAATGCAAGATTATATAGTGTAATAGAAACATTTCTTCTAAAGTTTAAGCTATTTTCTGCCTTTCCTTCCAGTCTTCTTGCTTTTATCGTCTCGGGGTGGTTTGGGTGCTGCCGCTCCCAATTCTGATTCAGATTTTACTTCTGAGCTGCCATCTGCAGATGTTTCATGGCTTTCCAGGCCATGCAAACATTCCAGTTCTCCTCCTCCTTCCTCTGTGTTCTTTGTATCCTTTTTAGGTTCTTGATGTCTTTTCAAAAACTGCTTCGCTTTAGTAAAAGAGTCAATCTTTTCTTTTTTCCTTTGTAAGTGAACATCAAGCCTTCAGGTAATATCCATCGGTAGGTAGTGTTATTTTCCCGTAGAAAGGTGGTTAAATCTTGTATTGTTTTCTCTTCTTCCTTATCTCAAATGGGATGTCTTTTAGTATTCTGATGTCTTCTTTGATTTTCAGTGTAGTCCCAGATGTTGCTTTCAGTATTGCATTTCTTATAGGTCTCTTAGAGAGTCTGACGTATATTTCACCAGGCAGGGTTTTTTTCTTAATAAATTCTGAATATGTCTGGTAGATCATATCCATTTTGCTTTGTATTACTTCCGCCTTGACGCCTGTCACTGGTGCTAGCGCTTCACTAAGGATTTTTTTCAGATTCTCAGTGTTTAGGGAAATTCTAAGGATACCTTTCCAGAGCCCTGCTTGGGATATCAGAATATAAGCATAAAAACATTTTTTTAAAGCATAAAACAATGTAAAAAATAAAGTCACTAGCAAAGAACTAGCCAATTCATGAGAATGGTGCATTGCAAAAGCAGCATCCAGGCTCGTTTTTTAAAAAAGGAAGAAAACAACTTAGCACAGAACATGAAACAGCGAGCATAGACCAGCTCTCAGGCCAGTGGCAGGCTATAGAAACAAGGACTGTGGTGACTCTTCAGTTAAAAGGGTTTATTTGTCAATATGCCTAATTCTCAACATGGCCAAATCTGTGAACACTTTAATGCAGAGACTGGGGCCATGAACAGAAAATACAGATGTTTCTAGAAACCTGAAAAAAGCCCCAGATTTGTAGAAGAATCTGAAATCTTTTTCTTTTTCTTTGTTTAAAAACCCTTCAGTGGAGGATTTAACACCCCAATAATAAAAGCAGTTCCTGTGGCTTTGAAAAACTAATACCCACTCATTGGCTGTTGTAGGAGTTGCTAGGCAACCACAACAGTATTGCTAGCCTTCAGGCCTTGGTTTCTGTCAGTAAAAGGCAGGGGAGTGGCCTTTCTGGGGCCATTTGACCTCTGAGGGAGAACTCAGCAGGACTAGGCCTGTCAGCAACCACCGGGGAACTCGCTACCACATGACTTGCATGACTCAACCAGGCTCTGTTACTTGCTACAGATCTGCAGCCAGCGCACAAAAGCAGTGTGATTATTGGTTAGAGTTTCAGACTAGGATCTGGGAGGCCCAGATTCAAAACTCCACTCCACCGTGGATGCTCACTGGGTGACCTTGGGCCAGTCTCTCTTCATAGGCTTCTTATGAATATGAAATGGAGATGGGAAGAATATTGTAAGCTACTTCAGGTCTGCTTTGGGGGGGGGAAGTGCAGGTATAAATTAAGTAAATAAGTAAAAATAAGCGTTCTAGTAAATTCTGTGGGAAACATTCTGTTTTCTGACACTGCATCATATATCACTGGACGAGGCACACAGGACCTCTGACTGATAGAATGGTCTTGTCTTAATGTGTGGTTTGAATAAGGAAGGGAGCCAGCTACATATATAGTTCAATTGATTGGTAATGTAAAACAAAGTAGTCAAAAAGATTGGAGTAAGTTTTGATTCCCTTTTTATTCTAGCATCCTAAAAGCTTATTTTGCAGAGGTGGGGCTGGGGGGGATTTAAACATTTTTTAAAATCTAAAACATTCCTCATAGTCTGTTGACCTCTTCTTCCATGCATCGCATGGTTGTGAGAGAAACCAGGCAAGAACCTTTGGCCCGCATCTTCACCCCTCTCATGTTTGAATGTCAGAAGGGATGGTGATGCAGTTAATTCTGGAGCACTTTTTTCCCCTGCCCTCCCCCAGGTATGGCTTTGTTGAGTTTGATGATGTGCGAGATGCCGATGATGCCGTTTATGAGCTAAACGGCAAGGATCTTTGCGGGGAGCGTGTCATTGTCGAGCATGCCCGAGGTCCTCGCCGTGACAGCAGTTATGGTTCTGGACGCAGTAAGCACTAACCTACCTTTGTCTTGGTGATATTTTTTTTCCTTTCTATTTGAAACGTAGCATTTAAAAATGATGTAATTTCTAATTATTGTTTTTAAAAGTTTAACTGTTGTTTCTATTAAAAATATGTATTATGAATTTTGCATTTTGATTAATGTAAAATGAAAGTAAATGAGCTTTAATTTTTCTTTATTTTAATTTATTTGTAAATATATGAATGGTTTTGTTTGTAAATGTGATTGTTTAACATAGACTTAACAAAGACCTCAATGTTTCAATTAAGAGTCCTTTGAGGCTAAGATGACTGACTGCCTGTTCCATTTGCTGACCCTGGGTTGCCTTTCCATGAGTGGCTCTTTGACCTTTGTGGCCCTTGGCTGATCCAAAAAAGGAAGCCATGTGACGACCGCAACCTTGT
This sequence comes from Gekko japonicus, assembly GCF_001447785.1. Lineage (NCBI taxonomy): Eukaryota > Metazoa > Chordata > Lepidosauria > Squamata > Gekkonidae > Gekko > Gekko japonicus. Next base: position 291,540 of record NW_015174284.1, on the reverse strand, counting down.
CCCATTAGACGTGGGTGGTGAGGACCCCAAGGGTTAGAGACAGATGTGATTAGACTGAAATAGGTGCCTGAAAACCTTTATTCATGGCAAATATTCAGAAAACTTTAAATCAATGTAAGTAACATTAGTAACTGACTATAGTGATTTGGTTTTTTTGTTTGTTTGTTTTGTTGTTTTTTTAAAAAAGTTAATTTCTATTAAACTTAAACTTAGCTGCATGTTGGATTTTTAATTGTAACTATAAAATATACAGCCATATTCTAATATTCTAGATAGATGTATATGTAATACACCATTTTAATGTCTGACGCTGTAGCGTATATATACATATATATATTTCAAAGAAAGGAGAATGTAGTAGTTCAGACTAGTGGGTGGGGAGGATTTAAATGTATTTATTAACATATTGGGTAGATTTTGTTTTCTTTGGGGGGGGGGGTGTAGATTAAACAACCTGACTCCAGTACCTTAGTTGAAGTATTTCCATCTGCTTATCGCCTCCTAAAGGTGGATATGGTTATAGAAGAAGTGGGAGAGATAAGTACGGTCCTCCGACCCGTACTGAATACAGATTGATCGTTGAAAATCTGTCAAGTCGTTGCAGTTGGCAGGATTTGAAGGTAAGTAGCTGGTGGTCCTTAAGTGTAAGGATGTGTTACTGGTGACAGAGGTCACGTTAATTCATGCCACAGTATTCCACATTATTGTGTATGGGTGTGAAGGCTGGACAATGAAAAAAGCTGACAGGAAGAAAGTAGATTTCATTGAAATGTGGTGTTAGAGGAGTTTTACAGATACCATGGGCTGCCAAAAAGACAAATAAGTGAGTTCTAGATGAAATTGAGCCTGAACTAAAGTGAGGCTATCATATATTTTGGTCACATTATGACAAGAATGCTAGGCAAAGTTGAAGGCATCAGGAAAAGATGTAGACCACCCAGCGTGAGATTAATTGACTTAATAAAGTAATAATAATAATAACATAATAATCTTTCAATTTATTGATCGCTCAATCCTTGCACAGCTGCCGGCTCTGAGCGATTTACAGTTACTCATGTGTTGACATGGGAGTAACAATGATGGGGGTAAGGGAGGACAACATATATCATTTTTAATCACACACACTTCGCAGTCGACAGGGAGTTCGGTCAGCTGTAAGCATCAGACGTGTTCCGGCAGCATTCTTTAGTCGGCGTCGCTTGATGTCAGCATTTTTCTCAGTCGCAGTGCACCACTGCCACCGTCTGGCCGGAATGGCCCATTGCAGGCTTTTCTTTGATGCTGCATAGATCTCTCTCGGCTTTTGATCTTACGCGCGGACCTTCCGTTTGTTGGCTAACACTTCCCACCGGGGGGGGTTAAGTGTGCCCACCCTCTCTAAGGAGTGGTACCCATTTTATCTACTCGCTGAAGCTTTCAAACCGCTGGGTGGACAGCGAGCTGGGGACACGGCTGGTAGCTCACACCAGTGCGGGGCTCGAACTGACAGCAGTCCTGTTCAGCTCAGATGTTTAACCATAGGATGAATCCCCTGTACCACCGCTCCCCTTGATCTGCTGTAGAAGTAGGGGTGTGTGTGTGTTGGGGGATTTGGGTTAGTTTGGATTCGAATCAGTTGGACCTGGAAAATATCCATACTCCCAAATACCAGTATCGGTATTTCATTGGTATTCAGGTCAATATTCGGAAACCCAAATATATTTGGCTTCATTATCCCCTAGGGGAATGCTGCAGCCATGCACCTCCCCAGCAAACTTTAAATGGCTTTAAGTACTTTAAATAGCTTCCCTTCTTTCTTCTGCTGCCTCTGCAGAATGATGCCTGAGAGGGAATGGAAAGGGAAGGTATTTAAAGTTTTAACACCTTCCCTTCACTGGGGAGGTACATGAAGGGAAAGTGTTTTAACTTTAAATACCTTCCTTTCCTTCTTGGGCTCGTGCCGCCTCCGTGGAGCAACACCCGAGAGGTGTTAAGTACCTTCCCTTCAGTGTTCTCTCTAAGATGAGTTAGAGTGATCTAGCTCACAGTTTTTTAGCTTCTGGCTCACACATTTTTGTCCTAGCTCAGGAAGGATGGCTCCAGAGCAAACTAATTTATGCAATAACCAAATTACTTACTCACAACTTTAATGCCAGTAGTTCACAAAGTAGAATTTTTGCTCACAAGAATCCACAGCTTAGAGGGAGCATTGCTTCCCTTTGCTGGGGAGTCATATGATAGAGGCCACATGACTTCATAAGTAGCCAAACCCAAATAAAAGCTGCATAATATCAGCTTTTTTGGGGGGTGGCTACTTCGGTAGCCAAATACAGATCTCTGATGTGTATTCGGCCGAATAAATACTACCCAACTACTGATAAGTTATTTTTCGGGTATTTATTCAGCTCGATGTATACCGTGTGAACACCCCTACAATCAAGGAAGCCATGGCCCTCAGTTTGGAAGACCTGAGATTGGCTGTTAACAATAGGACGTTTTGGAGGATATTAATTCGTAGGGTCACCATGTCGGAAGCAACTTCATGGCACTTAATACACGCACACAACTGGTGGGCCTCTGCTGATGGCGGGTGAGGTATGGCAACATAAATGACAGGTTTCCTCTGAACTCTTAGCTTCTGCCTGGGACTCCACAGAGTAAGCAGCCCTTCCATGTTGCTTGTTGAATCCCTGTTCAGAATTGGCTCTGCTATTGTTTTATCACTTAGTGTACATACTGTCATACCTGACAAAGGGAACTTTTACTCTCAAAAGCTTATACCCTCTCCAAAATCTTGTTGGTCTCTAAGATGCTACTGGACTCATTTGTTGTATTGTTGTGTGTGTGTGTAAAGTGCCCTCAAGTTGCAGCTGACATATGGTGACCCCGTAAGGCTTTCAAGGCAAGAAACTAACAGTTGTTTGCCATTGCATACTTCTGGATAGCAACCCTGGTCTTCTCTTGGTGGTCTCCCATCCAAACACTAACCAGGGCCAATCCTGCTTAGCTTCCAAGATCTGATGAGATCAGGCTAGTCTGTGCTATCCAGGTCACTGCTCTACTGTTGTATGTACCTGTTTCTGCAGTGAGCTGCATTGAGCAGGTCTGGTGAGATAACTTCCAAATTTTCTAAATTGATCAATAAGTGTGTTCCCTTGGGAGAGTAGGTATGGAATAGTGTTTCTTGTCTCAGGTGGGCATCTGGGGGACCCATGAAACTGTAATGTTTACTGGGTGACCTTAGCCCACTTCCTTCCCCCCTTCCTGTTAAACCTTTCTCACAAATGTGTTGTTGGAATCAAAGAGTAAGGAAGGACACCTGTGCCATCCAGTGTGTTTTGGAGGAAGGGTGAGAGAAAACTGTATTAGATGCACAGTGTGGGGCTTGCAATCTGTAACTTATGCTGTAAAGTGGTCTTATCGTGAGTGGTGACTGAAATGCAGGGTGCAAACATTTTTTGAAAATGGGTACTGGGGTAAGGATCAAGGTCACCCAAGTGAGCTAGCCTTTCTTTCCTGCACAGGTTATAAAAGCCAAGCCCACTGTTCACATGCATCGTCGAATGGGGCAGGGTGGTTGGGTGGGAACAGGCACCCTCTGGATTTAAAAGTATAGGCTTTTGTGCACTCTTTTATCTCCTAGGATTATATGCGTCAGGCAGGCGAAGTGACATATGCCGACGCACATAAAGGGAGAAAGAATGAAGGGGTGATTGAGTTCAAATCCTATTCGGACATGAAAAGAGCATTGGAAAAGCTGGATGGGACCGAAGTAAATGGTAGAAAGATAAGGCTGGTTGAAGACAGGCCTGGATCTAGACGACGACGCTCTTACTCCCGAAGTCGAACTCATTCAAGGTAGATCTGTTCATCCCTGTTCATGAAATCCATATTTTTGGTGTGTGTGTGTGTGTGAAGAAGAGAAAAGATTGGATTTATAGCCCACCCTTCACTACCCGAAGGAGTTTCAGAGCACCTTACAATCCCTTTCCTTTCCCCTCCCCACAACAGACATCTTGTGAGGTAGGTGGGGCTGAGAGCTCTCTCGAGAACTGCCCTTGAGGGAACAGCTCTGAAAGAACTTGTGACTGACCCAAGGTCACACCAGCAGCTGCATGTGGAGAAGTGGGGAATCAAACCCGGTTCTCCCAGATTAGAGTCTGCACTCTTAACCACTACATCAAATTGGCCCATGCCTGGAAGCCATGGCGACCTCTGGTGACTCCTGCTGGGGCATGGAGGATGTTCAGAGAACTGACTTGATAGCCTGCCTCTGCCTCCCAGCCCTGGTATTCTCTGGAGGTCTCCCATCCAAATACTTGCCAAGGTTGGCCTTGCTTAGCTTACAAGATCTGACAAGATCAGGCTTGCCTGGGCTGTCCAGGTCAGGGTATCATATGGCACACTTCTGCCGGGCTGCTGTAGAAGTAAAACCACAATGGTGCTGGTGATGTGGAAACAGGTGGATATTTAAGGTGTGCACTTCTAGTCTGGTTACAGTCCAATCCTGTGTGGCGTTATTGTGAAGCTCTTTGATATCAACAGTCTGGAAGAACTGTTAAGGATTGCACTGCTAGATTTGCCAGTTGCCTGGTCATGGATTTGCAAAATGCTAGGCTTGTCTTTCCAAACCAACCTTCTCTCTATAAACTGGGAATAATCTGCTTCATCAGGATTTAGAACACAGTTACTTAGACAGTGAGTAGCAATGACTTGCTGCATCTCTTCAATAGCAGGATGCAGTCACACAAGTAACTTTCTTTCCTCATTGTTGAGGGGGGAGAAAGGACCTTCCATCTGACTTGTATTCCAGACCAGATCTCTGAAGTTGGCAAAGTGAGTCTTTCTACATGGCTTTGGGCATGGCTGAAGCTGCACCCTGTCTCTCCCCCTACTTCATAGTGTTTGTCTTAATACCAGCCAGAGATAATTGCTACCCTGCATATTCTAGTGGAACCTCTTGTTGAGCTAAGAACATGAGAAAAAAGTTGTCAGCCAGAGCTTTTCATGCGCCCAGGCAACATTTACGAACCTTTGCCTTGTTGTCCACAGTGTCTGTAGTGCAGCATTTAATTGTTCTTAGTTGATTTGTGTCTGGGCAAGTCAGCAGTGTATTTAACCCTGATGCAAAATGATGGGGAGTGGGGTTAGTGCCTAGTAGTGTGTATATTATGGATAAACAGCTAACAATGCAACCTTCCCATAACTGTCAGTTTTTTTCCTTCTTTGGACTCTCCCTGTGGTCTCCCTGGCTTCTTATCTCTTTCCCAGCACAATGCATACTGCTGGTTCTTACTTTTAGGACTCTAAATGGCTTAGGGCCAGGGTACCTGAAAGATGAGCTCCTCCCAAACTATTCAGCCCACCAGTTAAGACCTGCCTCTCTAGTCCTGCTTCCTGTGCCCCCGCTTTCGGAGGTGAGGCAGGTAGCAAAGAAACACGGAATTTTCTGTGGTGGTACCTTGCCTTTGGAATGCCCTCCCTCGTAAGGCTCTCCAGGTGCCTATTTTACTTGAGGCTCTCCTGGCACCTGCTTTACTTACCAGGGCAAAACACTTCTTTTCACCCAGGCTTTTAATTAGGGTTTTTTTTTTATCTTACCAGCTGTTTAATGGTTTGTTTCTGTTTTATGGCCAGTTCTTATATTGCTTATATCCAGTGGCTGGTTTTTAATATTGTGGTGGTTTTAATCAAACAGGGTTCTGAAGAAATGGCATGGGAATATCCTAAATATATAAATAAATTTCAGGAAAAAAGGACGGAAGTAGGGGTGTGCAGAAAAAATAATTCGGCTGGCCAAATGACTCCCGAATGCCACCCTCGGCATCTTAAGCCGATTCAGGGCTCATTTGGACAGCCAAACCAGATTCGGCCAAGGGAAGGCAGTTTAAACTGTCTTCCCTCCAAGGGGGGGCTTGCCTGGGCTCCCCGCAATGAAGGGAGTGTGCCGCCTCTGTGGCGTGACTGCGGGTTTAAAGATTAAATCCCCCCCAGTTGCGCCGCAGAGGCGGCATGCTCCCTTTATTGAAAGAAAGGGGAGGGAGCGGGGAGGTATTTAAATGCCTCCCCGTGCTTTCCTTGGCTCGCCCACTTTGGCGGGCAAATGGAGGAAGGCTCCTAGAGCCCCCCCTCCCCACCCTTCCCTGGCTTGCTCGCCTCTGTGGGCGATCCAGGGAGGGAGCGGGGAGGTTTTTAAATCCCTCCCCGTGTCTTCTCCAGCTCACCCACCGCAGCGGGTAAGCTGGAGAAGGCTTCCAGAGGGGGCCCCCCACCTTTCCTAGCTCGCCCACCAAGGCGAGCGAGCTAAGAAAGGCCGGGGAGGGTGCGGGGAGGTGCTTTCCCTGGGGATGGGCGCCCCTCTTTGGGCCGCTGCTGAATTTCGGCAGCTGCTTTCAGCGGCAGGGCACGTTAGATCAGAGAATCTGATTCGGTCCTCGGCTGCCCAAAAGGGGGCCCAATGGCCTTTTTTCTGGGCTGCATTCAGTTCGGACGAACCGAATACACATCCCTAGACAAAAGTCTGATGAAGGTAGCCTAGACTCCTGAAAGCTTCTACTCCGAAACTCTTGTTGGTCTCTTAAGGTGCTCATGGACTCGAATGTAACTGGTCTGCTGCAGACCAACATGGCTGTCCTCTGAAAATATTTGCATTTTTTCCACTTGGTCTCCTGACGTCAGTTCTTGACTTAAGAAAAGTTCGCCGTGGCAGAATTTGAGAATTCTTCTGTCGTTCTCTTGGACATTCTGGAAATACAAAATAGAAATATAGTCCGGAAATGCTGCCTATGCTTGGACAGTCCCAACTTGGTACCAGGGTCTGGGTGAGGGGTGGGGCTACAGTCCAATAGGCCCTGCCCTGTCTAAAGATTCTTCTGCAAATTGTAGGGATTTCAGCACTGTCATTCTTTTTGCTTTCAGGTCTCGCTCTCGAAGCAGACACTCTCGTAAAAGCCGGAGTCGCAGTGGCAGTAGCAAAAGCAGCCATTCAAAAAGCAGGTCACGATCCAGGTACAGTGATGGGGTTTGCCAGCGAATTTTGCTGTCTCCTGTGTTGCAGAATTGATAAGTCTGCTGTTGATTCAGTCATCCCATCATAAGACCAGTTGAGAACTTTTTATCATCAGAGGTGCAGGGCTTGGGAGGAGGGGTTGTATTGGCTTCCAGTTAGTCTGTCCTCCCACCCCCAATCTTAAAATTTCCCATTCATTCTTGCTAGTTAAGCCAGTTCTGTTGCTTTAGCCATTTCTGTCTCCACCAGTTAGTTTAGCAGTTCATATATCTTGAATGCTTGCTGCCGTGTTTACATGTGTGAGTACTGCAGAAGCTAGATAGGTTTGGGTACATATATTCTGCAGTCAGTCCTATGTGAGAAGTTTTTAAAGCATTAACCGATGGACGCATTGTTACAAATAGCATTCAGCAAGGAGACTAGTGCTGTAAGCTGCTTTCTTTCCAGTGGGGGAAAAACAGTATAAATAATATTGCCAGTCATTGCAGGGAAGACAGTCTTTTTTTTGTACGTTCTCAGGTCTGGATCCCAGTCCAGAAGCAAGAGCCGCAGTCGAAGCAAAAGCCGTAGTGGAGGCCAGAAGGAAAAAAGCCGGAGTCCGAGCAAAGCTGACAAGAGCAGGAGCCGCAGCGGAAGCGCAGAGAAGTCCCGCAGCAAAAGCAAGGACAAGCCTGAGGATGTCGTTCAAAACGATGACGACGAGCGGGCAAAGAGCAGGAGTCCCAGCAAGGAAAAGAGTAAGAGTAAAAGCAGGAGTAGGAGCGGTAGTAAAGAGAGAGCAGAAGAAGAGGAGAGGGGGAGCGTAAGGGAGAGTAGGAGTAAGGAGAGAGAGAAGAGCAGCAGCAAGGCCAGGAGCAGGAGCAAAGAGGGGAGCAGGAGCCGCAGCCGCAGCAAGAGTAAGGACAAGAGGAAAGGCAGGAAGCGGAGCAGAGAGGAGAGCCGCAGCAGGAGCCGCAGCAGGAGCGAGCGGAGCAAGAGGCGGAGCAAGCGAGACAACAAGTCTAGCAGTAAGAAGAAAAAGCGAGAAGACCAAGAGCAGTCTAGGTCTAGGTCCCACTCTCGCTCTCGCTCCAAGGACAAGGAGCACACAAAAGCGGAATCCGACAAAAAGGAAGACAAAACCGAGGGTGGTGAGGAAATGGACACCCGGTGCAGAACCCGGTCAAGGTCAAATTCCAAGTCTAAACAAAACGTCAAATCGAAATCCCGCTCCAGATCCAAATCGGTCTCGAAAACAAGGTCCCAGTCCAAATCTAGATCGAGGTCTGCCTCTAGATCACATTCCCGATCGAGGTCCAGGTCTCGTTCCAGATCCTAAACTTGCTACAACCCCCACACTTAGAGCTCTATCAGAGAGAGAGAGAGAAGTCCTCCTTTTTTTGTACATGTTTGGTAGTTGTAGCACAAGTGATTGGAGTAGAACACATGGCACTGCTGTACATTTTTAATCCCCTTTCCCCAGTAGTGTGTCTTTAACTGTTTGGCCCAGCGCTCCCTCTCTGTACCTGTTCCGGTCTGAGAGGTTGTGAGCTTTGTGCTGGCACTGTAAGCCACCATGGGGGGGTTCCGAAATGGCCCTAGAGAGCGAACACCACATTCTTGATGGGCTTCTCAGATTGGAATGATGACTCCTAGGTAGGTATGGTAACTTTCAACAATTTACCCTTAAAATTTGATGCCCCTTGATGTATATGCCATTTAGTGAAAAAGTGAAAAAGTCTTAAATTTCATATTCCTTTTTCCCCACCTTTCATATATTTTGGACTTGCAGAGTTGTGAATAGCAAAAAGTCAGGAAAAAATAGATAACAGTAAAACCATAGGAAAGGAAGCAAAAAAAAAGAGAAAAATGTAGAGTTCCACATTCTGGTGTTGTGACAATATCCTTGTTTTATATTTTTTTATTTTTCTCCGTCTTGCAAAAGTACAGTGACCCCTGTTTCCATTAAATTTGAATAAAGACTATTTTTGCTTGACAGCGTTTTGTGTCATCTTTAAAAGTGAAGCTGATTGTTTGCCGGGAGGCTCCTGAAAGGTGCAGGATCTGTGCCGAACGATAACATCCCCACTGCATTAACTGTTATTATCTGTGTTGCATGGTGCTACGGGCAGGTGCTGACAGAGTTTTGCCTTTCATCAGAAACAAAGCAAACATCCTTGACCCTCCCTAGAAAGAAGTTATGTGAGCAGTTATTGCAGCAGTCAGTACAGTGGTTTGCTAACTGGAGAGGACGTAGGTTAGAAGCCAGTTGGCAGTTTCATTACAGAAAATGTTGTCCTCTATGGGGGTAGACCAGGTCTCCAGAGAACAAGTCTACTGACACCATTCCACTACAGCCCCGTAGCTAAGCACTTTTGGGGGAGGGGGCCTGCCAGCTAATTCAATCAAAGGCTCCAGGGCAAGGGCTGCAGTGGCAGCAGCTTCCCTCTCTCTCCACCCTCCCCCCCGCAAGGTCTTCCCTGCAGAGCGTCCAGGTCTGGCTCCCTCCCTCCCCAAGGAGCCCCAGTGTCTCTTCCAATGGCACAGCACCAAGGGCAGCATGATCTCCACTCTCAGCTCCCTCTCAAGGCACACGGTGGCCAGGCTGGAAATGAAGGTGCTGTGTATGGGCTCGTTGGTGCATTGGAGTTCATCTGGGCGCACCTGGCTGGGGCCAGGAGGCACCCACCTGCCGCCTTGCCTTGCCTTGCCTGGCTGGGCTTTACCTGCTGCTTGCAGGCAGCGCAACGAGCATTTGGTGGGAGCCCGAGATGTTGGCTTCTCCCCCCACCATTCATGCTTGCTGCCTGCCCAGGCAGCTCTCTCAGCTCAGCCTTGCTGCCACCGCTACTGGTGCCTCCGCCGCCTCTGAAATCACTGCCCTTGTCCTCCCTGTCGACAGGCTGATGGGCAGTCAGGGGGAGGTGGGGGAGGGGAGCCGAGGCTCAGGAAGGGGCCCCATAATAACTGCAGGGGGCCGGGCCCTATGGTAGCTATGGGCCTGAGACCTGGTCTCCAGAGAACAGGTCTACCCACCCCAGTCCACTATATTGGTAGATGTGGTCCCCAGAGAACAGGTCTACCTATCCCAGTCCACTATATTGGTAGATCTGGTCTCAGACCAGCGCCCTGCACTAGGCCTTAGAAAACATACCACCACGTTGCGGGGGAGGAACGCTTGCAGTCTACTTTGGGGTGTTTTTAGTGAAATAAGACAAATTACAGGTCAAGTATAACAGGTGGAACAATCACTGTCAGAACACTGCCTAACCTAACAAGCAGAAAGTTACTTAAATGTTACCAACCTGCCCAAACTACTTATTTATTCAGTTTTTTAATCCCACTTTTCCTGTGACTCAAGGCAGCTTACAAATGCTGAAAAGCATAATGGGTGTGCTATCTATATATGAATAGCGAAAGGCGCCCCCTGCCTGCAGATATCTAAATCCGCACATCGGGGGAACCTGGGGGGCAGGGAGATTTAACTGCACACTTGGGGCAGTCCGCAGGTGTGCATAAAAATCTGACAAGGTGAAAAAATATCGGGATATTTAAATCCCCCCAAAAGTAAAAGAGTATCCCCCTGCGCATGCGCAGGGAACGCTGTGCGAACTGCCTTGCTGCCGCCACAGGGGGCAGGAGAAGGCTTGGCAGGCCGGCCTTGCTGCTGCGGAGGGAGGAAGGGGGAAGCTTGGGCCGGCCTCGCCGCCGCTGCTGGGAGGGAGAGTGAAGCTTGGCGGGCCGGCCAGCCTCGCCGCTGCTGGGAGGGAGGAAGGGGGAAGCTTGGCCGGCCGGCTGGCTGGCTGGCCTCACCACTGATGCTGGAGAGGGAGGATGACATTTGGCAGGCTGGAATACTCCCCCCCCCCCGGTGAGTAGCGCTTCGGAGCTGGGGGGGGAGACCGGCAAGGCCCGGCAGCTACAAGCCACTTGGGCCTTGCTTCGGAGCCGGGGGGAGGAGAGACCGGCGAGGAAGGGGGGGAGGCTTGACGGGCCAGCCGGCATCTCCGCCACTGCTGGGTAGGGAGAGTGAAGCTTGGCGGGCGGGCTGGCCTCGCCACCGCTGCGGGAGGGTGACGCTTGGCGGGCTGGAATCCCCCCCCGCGAGTATCGCTTTGGAACCGGGGGGAGACCGGGGAGTTCCAGCAGCTACAAGCCACTCGGGCCTCGCTTCGGCGCCAGGGGGGGAGAGACCGGCGAGGCCCGGCGGCTGCAAGCCGGAGCCGAGGAGGGAGAGCCGGGGGTGGTGGAGGAGAAGGGGGGAACCGGCAGGATGGGGGGGAAGCTTACCTACTGCTGCTGCTTCCTCCGCCTGCTCTGCATGGAGCTCCCCCGCCCTCCCCCCACGAGTTTCACGAGTTTTATATATATATAAAATAACCAAGTTGCCCCCCCCCACGTGCGGATATCTAAATCCACACATCGGGAGCACTTGGGGGGCAGAAAGATTTTCCTGCACACTTGGAGCAGTCCCCAGGTGTGCAGAAAAATCTGAAAAGTTTAAAAAACTATATGGGGGATACTTAAATCCCCCCCAAAGTAAAAGAGTGTTCCCTGCGCATGTGCAGAGAACGCACCTACCTCTGGAATCTGTGGCAGAGCCATGCAGGGATCACTGCTTTTGGTGCTGGTGAGGTGGGTGGAGAAGCCTTGGGCTGGCGGCTAGGAGCTGCGGCCCTTGCCACTGCGGTGAGCCTGGTATGCCCTGCAGCTAGGAGCTGCGGCCGTTGTTGCTCACCGCTGTTGCAGTTGTGGGCGGCGGTGGTGGGGAGAAGCCTTGGCAGTCCAGGAGCGGCAGGGAATACACACACACCCTGCGAATATTGCAGATCCCCCTTCTTGTATATATATATTTCTCGCTCCATTATAGCCTATATGAACCATTATAGTCAATGGGCCCCATAGGCTATAAAGGAGGGTCTCTGAGGTGGGCTCTTTTTTAAGGTAGAAACACCAAATTTGCAGCACAGCTGCTGGTGCCTCTCCTTTTAAAAAAAGCCCCAAGTTTCAAAAAGATTGGACCAGGGGTCCAATTCTATGGGCCCCAGAAGGAGGTTCCCCAATCTTCCGTTGTTTCCAATGGAGGAGGAAATGCCTTGGTGGGAGCAGAATCCCTGAGCTGACATCTAAAATTTTGTGTGCCAGCACCAAGGGAACCTTTACCTTTACTTTACCTTACCCCCTAGCACAGCTTAGAGGGAGCTCTGCTTCCAGGGCAAGTGGCTGGCCACTGTGAGACAGGATACTGGACTTAGATGGACCACTGGCTTCAACCTCTTCCCTGCTTGCAGACAGCTCAGAGTTTGTGCTCTATCTCTTCATTCCTGAAAAGCATATATTTATACCCCGCCCAACCCGCAAGCAGGCTCAGGGCGGCTCTATGACACAACAACCTCTTCCCGGCCGTTGCCGTGACCGAGTTGGGGCATCCCTGTGTATATATATATATACTTATACTAGATCCAGAAATTGTACTCTGATGTGACTGATCACCTTTACTTTCTTTAGGCTGACCAGTTTACACTAAAAAGTAGTCTCTTCGGGGTTTATATATCTTGTGGATGGATTGAGGACAACTGCCAGATGTAGATCTTTATCAAAAAGTCAGGCACCAGTGCTTGTGAAAGGCAAACAGCACAATCCTTTATTTCACAGAAAATTCAACAGGGGGGTAGGATATTTACACAGGATATTTTGTTTCTTTATAGAATAAAAGCCTCACTCTGCTGTAACATAGGCTGTAGGCTTATAACTTTAAGTTTGTCACATTTCTTTGTGATTCCACTCTCCAGTATCTGACTGTGGTTAGCCTTTGGACTTTATCCGCCTGGTTCCCTGAGACTGACTGGTGTGACTACTCCAGCTTTTCCAGACCCTTAGTTCTTCCTATAACCACCACCATACAAGCAGTATATATGGTGTTTTGTGACTACTGAGGAGTTACACTGTATCTCCTCTCCGTTCACTCTCCTCTCTCATTAGAGGGTACCAGTTAGGAGTGTTATTCACCCCCAGTTTTCCTCAAACTGCTGCCTTGCTGTTTTAACTCAGCTCCAGGAGCTCCTTTCCCCTTAAGAGCTCTTCAGCTCTTCTTCCAACTGACTGTGTCAACTGTCAGCTGATAACTGTCACTTATTGAGAATTCTTTTGTTTTTTTTAATTGACGTTCCTAAAAAGAAGAGAATTTATGCTTTCAATATCAGAAAGATGGAGGGTATATAGAGGGATTAAGAAAAGATTGGGTGATGCTTTCATTAGTATGTTAATCTTTTCTTAGTATTAAACACATCTTCTTTTGGCTTCTGTGAGTTGTCTATCGTCTTTCATCTTTACCTGTAAAAAACAATCTGTTAGTGTATTAGTAGTGTCCTTTTGGATTATTGTTAGTAAAGTCTTTTCTTGCGCGTTCCGAACCAGTCTTCATGGTCTGGGCTGCCTCCCTTTTACGTCTCTCAGATTGTATGATGAACCTTTCCCCGCTCCATCTTCTGGAGTCTTGACTTCCCCCTCCGAGCCGCTGTCTCTGTCACTGTCCAATTCTTCCCATTTAGCGAGTGCTGCCTCCTCCGAGCTGGCGTGTCTCTTCAAAAAGTCTTGAGCTTTGAAAATGGAGTCAATCTTCTCCCTTTTGTCCTTAAACTTGAAGGTAAGTCCTTCTGGAATCAACCAGTGATAACTAGTTTGATGGTTTTGCAAGAATAAGGTCAGTCCTTTATATGCTTTCCTTTTCATTCGAATTTCAAATGGAACATCTTTCAACATCCTGACTGTCTGCTCTCCAATTTTCATAGGCGTTGAAGAAGAAGCTCTCAGTATTTGATCCCAAACTTTCTGTTTCGTAAACTTGACCACCACTTCTGCCGGCAGGTTATTCAATCTTGTAAAGTTGGAATAGGCTCTGTAAATCAGATCCATTTCCTCGCTTATTTTATCCGCTTCCCAGCCGGTGAGTGTTGCCAAGGTTTCAGCTAAAATACTTCGGAGATCTTCTTTTTCCAGTTCTTTTATGCCCTGAAACCGGAGAGTCAAATTTGATTTTTCCATTTGAAGCATCAATAACTTTTTATCTTGCATTTCTTGATGTTTTTCCATTTTATCCACCTTTTTCTTGACCTTTTGAGTATCTTCTGATGAGACCAGGCATTTTTGCGCGATTTCCTCCATTTTCTTGGCTGTATCATTTAATTGTAGCTGCTAGTTACTGATAACACTTTCCATGCTTGTTAACGTTTGGTTGATTTTTTGCATTTGCTCCAGCAGAGGGCGCAGAAGATCACTCTCCTGTTGAGTGACAGCCGGCTCCAAGGGGCGGGAGCCAGCACCGGAAGTTCCTCCCAGCTTCTTTGCCGGCTTCTCAAACTTTTTCTGCCCCGACATCTTTATTTTATTGTTTACTTTTTAAAAGTTCGTGCCGCGCAGCTAAGAAATGAATCTTCCTGCCTGTCTTTTAACAATTCTCCAAAAGGTAACACTGCTCTTTTCAGATTTCACTCCCCCCCTCTTCTCCTGTTAAATCAGTCTCTGTTATGTCGGGGGGGTGGAAGTTTCCCCCTCCTCCCTTGCGCTTTTTCGTTGGGGGGGGGGCATGCGCTTTGCTCCGTTTCCCGTTCCAGACAGGCAACTCACAGTTTCGGCCAAATATCTTCCTTTTAAACGCTTATCCACTTCATCACCCGGTGACGTCCGGCGGCTCTGCTAGTCCCCGTGCGGGGCACTGCCGTGGCTAGGGCCATTGGGGCATGGGGTGAGCCTCAATTTCCGACCATCTGGCCGGGAAAGAGGCACATCCCCTGTGCGCCCCGGATCGGAACCTCTGTCTGAGGCTCCTTAGGGTCTCCGCTTGTGCGGATCCCCCCCCCCCCGGCCGCGCGTGGGCGAATCGACTTCGGGAGCTCCCCAAAGATGCGACCGCCATTCACAGAGTCCAAACTGGAAGCCTCACTTATTGAGAATTCTAAGCAATCTTGCCCCCACCACTCTCAGTCATGTGACTCAGCAGCTCTCTTGTTTACCTGCTACTGTTCACCAAACCTTTATTTCCGTCACAGCATCCTTGGCTCAGAGCCAGAGTTGTAAAGCACTGACTGTATCCGAAACGTGGTGGGAGCAATTGAATTCATCTGCAGTATGGAATTACTATTATTTCTTTTTTCCCTCTCTAATTGCCTTTAGATGAACCAGTTTTCATAGTTTTGGTGCCTTCCCTTTGTTCACTTCTCTTCAGATTTCGTAGCTGTCCTGTCAGCTCTAATGAAAAGTCTTGCAAGTACAGAGTTCAAGATTTTAGTGCCATGGGTTTAATGTTTCAATGCCCTGCCTTCATTATTATCCGTAACATTTTCTAGACTGTTCTCAGTCAAAGTCTGTCAAGTCTGTTTATAGTCCTGTGTCTTTTAGCAACAGCTTCTTTGGTAGGGAGATGCATTAATGCTCGAATCTGAATCAGTTCAAATTGAACACACACAAACCTTTTTTTATTCTAGTTTGAATCCCTGGGGTATCCCCCATGCACCTCACATGTCTCTTGAGAAACCTGTATAAGGGTCAAGAAGCAACAGTTAGAACCGGATATGGAACAACTGATTGGTTTAGCATAGGAAAAGGAGTACGACAAGGATGTATATTGTCACCTTGCTTATTTAATATATATGCAGAGTACATCATGCGAAATGCTGGCCTGGATGAATCACAAGCGGGAATTAAGATTGCTGGGGAAAAGATCAACAACCTCAGATATGCAGATGATACCACTCTAATGGCAGATAGTGAAGAGGACCTAAAGAGCCTCCTGCTCAGAGTAAAAGAGGAGAGCGCAAAACTGGGCTTGAAGCTCAACATCAAAAAAACTAAGATCATGGCATCTGGCCCCATCACTCCTTGGCAAATAGAAGGGGAAGTCGTGGAAGTGGTGACAGACTTCACGTTCCTGGGATCCCAGATCACCGCAGACTGTGACAGCAGCCATGAAATTAAAAGACGCCTGCTCCTTGGGAGGAAAGCGATGGCGAACCTAAACGGCATGATAAAAAGTAGAGACATCTCCCTGCCAACAAAAGTCCGCATGGTCAAAGCAATGGTATTCCCAGTAGTCATGTATGGCTGCGAGAGTTGGACTATAAGGAAGGCCGAGCGCCGAAGAATAGATTCTTTTGAAATATGGTGCTGGAGAAGACTCTTGAGAGTCCCTTGGACTGCAAGAAGATCAAATCAGTCAATCCTAAAAGAAATCAACCCTGACTGTTCCCTGGAAGGCCAGATAATGAAACCGAAGCTCAAATACTTTGGCCACCAAATGAGAAGGGAGCACTCACTGGAGAAGACCCTGATGCTGGGAAAGATTGAAGGTCAAAGAAGACGGGGACGGCAAAGAATGAGATGGTTGGACAGTGTCATCGACGCAACAAACATGAAATTGAACCAACTTCAGAGGACAGCGGAAGACAGGAGGACCTGGCGGGAGCTGGTCCATGGGGTCGCAAAGAGTCGGACTCGACTGTGCGACTGAACAACAACAACAACAAAAAAGATACAAGTGGTTGGGAGGAGTCCCCAACCTTTTCAAGCCTGTGGGAACCTTTAGAAATCTGACGCAGGGTGGTGGGCGCAGCCACAAAATGGCGACTGCAGGAGGTGAAGTGAATTACAAAATATCAAGGAGGAATAACTGACTGCAGCTCTTCAGGATTTTAGGCAAAAGCTCCATTTCTTAGGATGCTTTTTGAAAATGACCATATTGTAGGGTTGCCAGGTCTTGGTTAGAAAATACCTGGAGACTTTGGGGGTGGATCTGGGAGAGGGCGGGGTTTGGGGAGGGAGCCTCAGCATGGGACAATGCCATAGAGTCCACCGTTCAAAGCAGCCATTTTCTCCAGGGGAACTGGTCTCTGTCAGGTGGAGATCAGTTGTAAAAGTGGGGGATCTCCAGGTCTCACCTGGAGGCTGGCAACCCTACCATATTGTCTACAATATTTCCTTGTATATACACAAATAGGCCTGTTGAGCTAGTTAAGAAACACTTACCTAGCAGTATGTCAGCTCTCCAATGGCCAATCCAAATCTCTGCTGGAAACAGCTGGTCGCGCCCACTTTCTGAAAACACTTAGTGGGCACCAGGAAAGGTGCCAGTAGGCACTGTGGCGACTGCACCATGTTGGGGACACCCTTGCTCTAGAGTAGAGAATATCTTTTCCAATTGAAATGTGGCTAAAATGAATTTTGAGAGCATGAAATATACATAGGTGGAACTTAATGAGGCAGAACTTTTGTTTTTACCCCTTGTGCTTTTGGTGTTTCTGTGGTACTCAGCAAGATGGAGGAAACATTTGAAGAAAGCAATATTTAATCGTTTTCCGTGGCAGCACAGTGGGTGTGTGCTGCATTTTTGTGTGTCTTTCTAGAAGTCCGTGTCCAATCTTCCGTGATTCATAAGCTGCTTACTGCTACAAATGCACCGTCATATATATATATATATATATATTGTGGGTGTGTGCTGCATTTTTGTGTGTCTTTCTAGAAGTCCGTGTCCAATCTTCCGTGATTCATAAGCTGCTTACTGCTACAAATGTATATATATATATATATATATATATATATATTTCAGCTGAACAATAGAAAATGAAAGTGGCTGGAAGCTCACAGCGTAGAAGCCTTGCTGGAAAATACCGGAGGAAGGCTGGCCCACTTTACAGAGCCTCTGCGGAAGCAAGCAGAATCGTTAACCATTTGCAAAGTTCTCTGGATGTATCTACGGCATTCTGTGTCATGGTGACTGTTGTTTCCGCGGACCGCCACCAGGGATCTGCGGCCTCAGTCCTTAGCTTGGTTCCAAACACAATAGGGACCAAGGATCCTAGACAACCCTGAGTCCTCCAATAGGACCTTTGGCGGGAAATTCAAAGCCCCCAATGGAACTGTGGGTGTGCCTAGGTATGTGTATATAGTTGGCCCTTGCTGGGCCATGTGTGTTCTCTTGTTGTGAAGTACAATAAACGCATCTAGTTAGCATGTCGTAGTCCGAGTCTCCATGTGCAAACCCAGTACTTTACAGTGGTGACGAGGATGGGATCCCGATGAGTGAGCCTGACTCTTAATCCAGCACCGCACCGAGCATCGATCCAGTGGAAGCCGCCACGCCCTGCATTGCTCCCGAGCAGCACCACAACGCGCACAACACTTCTGGACACTGCTCCCTGCTTCACTCAAGAGTCATGGCAGCCACTCCAGGACACCTCAAGGTCTTCGACCCACACACCCCGAGTTCTGGGACTCGTAGGTAGACCAGTTAACCTGCTATCTCGCCGACCACGAGATCACCGACTCCAGCAAGAAAAGGACTCTCCTTCTAAGTTCATGTGGAGTGGCCACCATTTGGCTAGCAAAAAGCTTCCTGGCTCCCAAGGCGCTCCTAGAAAATACGTACGAGGAGATTGTTGCGGTCTTGACCAAGTACTACGTGCCCAAGCCCACAACTATGGCTAAACGCATGGACTTCCAAGTGCGCCCCCAGAAGCCCAGCGAGATGGCTGCCGCCTTCATGACCGCCCTTCACCAGCACACGATGAATTGCGCGTTCACGACGGTGGAAGAGAACATCTTGACCCAGTTCGTCTGGGGTATGGGAGACACCAAACTCTGCTGCAAGCTGGTAGGCACCACCAACCTCAAAATTGATGATGCCGTACAGCTCGCCACCGCCTATGAAGCCTCCCACCGCAACCTTCTGCTATCGGCGTCACACCTCGTGTCTCCGGAAGCAGCGTCCGACAACTCAGATGAAGAGGACGTCCGGCTCGTCCACTCCTCCAGCCGCAGGAAGCCTCCCGGGCCTGCCAGAGCGACCAGGCACCCCGGCAAGTCTGCCGGCCAAGCACCGTGTGCCAGCTGTGGAGACACCCACGAATGCAGGTCGTGCCGTTTGTGTGATGTTACATGCCACATGTGCAGAAAGCAGGGACACTTAGCCAGTGTATGCAGGTCCAAAGGAGCCTGGACCCCGAACTCTCAGCCACAACCACATCGCCAGGCCGCGTTGCATACGAGGCCACCGTGGGCATGGAGGAACTCTACCTTCTTACAAGCCAACCTTCACTCCAGGTATTACGTCTCCCCAGCCAGACGGCAGCCCCTAAAATACAGGTCCAGGTTTGGATAGAGGGATCCCCCTGCTCCATGGAGTTAGACTCTGGGTCCACGGCGTCCATCATTTTGGTGGAAACACTGAAAAGTCTTTTTCCGAAAGGGGGCCCCCGCCTGCGACCCTCACCCTTGAACCTGGTGGACTTTCAAAGGAACCTAGTCCCTATACAGGGTGTGGGGGCCTTCCGGGTACAGTACTGGGGGTTTGAGGGCTACCTAGACTTAATAGTAGTCGAAGGGAACCTGGTCAGCCTCCTAGGTTGGGCTTGGTTTGCTCCACTGGGAATCACAATAGGAGGGATCAAACAATGCGCCCCAAGAGACTTTAGCGAGGTTTGTGGGGAATTCCCTGCGGTGTTTGATGGGGCTCTGGGATGTTACAAGGCCCCCCCGGTTTCACTACAACTTGACCCTAAGGTGGCCCCCATCTGCATGTGGTTCCGATGTACCCCATTTGCCCTGCAGCTTAAAACTGACACGGAACTGGACTGCTTGGTGGCACATGTGGCGTGGGAGACCCCCATTGTCACCCACATGAAGCCCAATGGCGACGACTGCATCTGTGTGGACTATAAATGCACCTTGAACAGGGCTCTACAGGACCATTCCTACCCGGTCCCAGTTGTGAGTCATGTGTTGGCCAACTCAGCAGGGGCCAAAATCTTCAGCAAGTTGGACCTCGCACAAGCATACCAACTGCCAGTGGACGATGCCACAGCCACCGCTCAGACCATAGTCTCTCATAGGGGGGCATTCAAGGTGAAGCGCTTACAGTTTGGGGTGAGTGTGGCTCCAGGGATCTTCCAGCATCTCATGGACGCTATGTTAAAAGGGATCCCTGGAGTGACGCCATTTTTTGATGTCCTCATCGCCACGGCTACCCCGGACAACTTCGCCACCCGTTTCCGTGCAGTCCTCCGCCGCTTCGACAAGGCTGGCCTGAAGGTGAAGCGGGAGAAATGCCTGCTTGGGGTCCCCGAAGTAGATTTCTTAGGGTTCCAGGTGGATGTGTCAGGCCTCCATCTGGCGAGGGACAAAGTCAAGGCCATCATGGAGGCCCCACTGCCCAAGTCCAAGGCGGAACTTCAGGTGTTCTTGGGACTCCTGAACTTTTATCACGCCTTCCTGCCCCACAAGGTGGTGGTGTCAGAGTCACTGCACAGACTCTTGGACAAATCGGCGCCATGGTCCTGGGGCCCCTGGGAGTCTGTGGCGTTCCGAGGAGGTCAAGGCGCTCCTGATTTCTAATGAGGTACTGGAGCATTTTGACGAGTCCCTGCCAGTGATTCTTGCCTGCGACGCCTCCCCTTATGGCGTGGGCCACCTACTCCCTGACAGTTGTGAGGTCCCAGTGGCTTACTACTCCTGTCCTTGTCGGCCACCGAGCGGAATTACACTCAGATTGACTGGGAGGGCCTGGCGATACTAGCGGGGGTCAGAAAGTATCATGACTTTTTGTACGGGCAGCCCTTCACTGTTGTAATGGACCACAGGCCACTTCTCGGACTCTTTGTGGCTTTCCCCCCGGGTCCTCTGCTGGTCCCTCTTCCTGGCAGGTTACAACTACCACCTGGAACATCACCTGGGGAAAGCCATGGGGCACGCCAACGCCCTCAGCCGGCTGCCGCTCCCATCCGTGTACACCCTCAGCTGGCTCCCGCTCATGGGGTCCTCTTGCTTGAGAGACTCCCTGACCCGCCCTGCAGGCCGCGGATGTCGCCAGCCGCTCGACCCACAACCCTGTCATCTCCTGGGTTTTGGGATGGGTGGTGAGGGGGTGGCCCATGACCTTCATGGGTCCAGAGTTTACAGCGTTCGCCACCCACAAGGACAAACTGTCGGCCTATAAGGGGATAGGGTGGTCATCCCCAACACCCTGAGACAACGCGTGCTCACCACGCTCCACAAAGCCCACCCGGGAATAGTCTGGATGAAGGTCCTGGCCCAGAGCTATATTTGGTGGCTAGGGATTGATGCGGAGATTGAGTCCTGAGTGTGGAGGTGCCAAGACATGCCAAACCCGTCGAGCGCACCCACTCAGTCCTGGGAGTCCATCCACAAGCCGTGGTCCCGGCTACACATTGACTTCACCAGCCCCTTTCAAGGTTGGATCTTCCTAGTCACAGTAGACTCATACTCTAAATGGTTTGAGATTATGGTCCGTGAAGGTACTCATCCGTGCGCTGTACTGGATCTTCACGACCCATGGGCTGCCGGACACAATAGTCTCCGACAACGGGGCGGCATTCACTTCGGAGGAGTTCCAAGACTTCCTCCAGTGGAACCTAATCCAGCATGTGAGGTCTGCACCCTTCCACCCCACGACCAACGGACAAGCGGAGCGGATGGTGTGCACCGCGAAGGAAGCCCTCAACAGGATCACGGACGGAGACTGGGAGTTCTGACTAGCCTGTTTCCTCCTAACTTAGCAGACTACTCCAAACCCCGTCAATGGCCGTTGCCCCACGGAACTCATGATGGGCTGCCATCTCACCATTCTACTGGACCGGCTGCATTTGGACCAGGTGTTGGAGTCGAGGAGGCTAACCGAACAAAGAGAGGCTCCCCGGGGGTTCATTAAGAACTTTGGGAAAGAAACCCCGTGGCTGGCGGGCTGGGTCGTCAGGCCCACAGGTCTGGTCTCCTATGAAGTGTGTATGGAGGATGGCCAGCTCCTCAAGAAACATGTGGACCAGCTACTGTGGTGACAGTTCCCAGCAGAGGCCCCCCGGGGCCCGTCGGGCCTGAGAGCTACGCACCAGAGGCAAGCGTCAGTGTGAGTCCACCAGCCCCAGTTGAGGCACCAACGGCTGTGGCGCCACCCACACCACCAGGGCCAGAAAAGCCGCCACTGCAGTAGCAAAGTGTCCCAGCTGACCGCCTGGAGACGGTCGCGAGCAACCACATCCCGGCGCCCCAGTGTTCCCTGCAAGAGTGCCGGCCGCCAGCCTACCTACAGGACTATGTGACATCGGTTGGTTTGGAGGAGAGGGGGGTTGTGTCCACAGACCGCCACCAGGGGTCTGCGGCCTCAGTCCTTAGCTTGATTCCAAACACAATAAGGACCAAGGATTCTAGACCACCCTGAGTCCTCCAATAGGACCTTTGGCGGAAAATTCAAAGTCCCCAATGGAACTGTGGGTGTGCCTGGGTGGAGTGTATATAGTTGGCCCTTGCCGGGCCGTGTGTGTTCTCTTGTTGTGGAGTACAATAAACGTGTCTAGTTAGCATGTCGTAGTCCGAGTCTCCATGTGCAAACCCAGTACTTTACAGCGACCTAGTAGGTAGACTCAGTTCATCTCGCTGAAAGCCACTTGTCTTGATAGAAACTATTTTCGTGTTTCAAAATCATCCAGGGCTTTCTTTTAAGCCTAAACCTCAAACCTGGCTCTTAGTGACACCATGACTCAGCTGTGGTACTTACAAAGTAAGAGATTTATGTACCTGGCAACCAGGGGTCATTTTGTAGAAAAAGAGGCGCAGGAGCTCATTAGGATAACTCATTAGTATGCCACACCCCCTGACATCACCGGAAGTGTGTCAGAAGGCAACACCTACCGCTCAGGCTCCACTGGACTCTTTCGGATTGCTAGCTATGGGGGCGGGACGTGCTGATCTGCCCTCACAGAGGAGGGAGAGCTTGTACCTAAATAAACCTTGGCCTTAAAGGTGCCACTGGACTGTTTTGGATTGCTATCTGGAGGGGGGGGGCTCTGCAATTTACCTGGCTGCTTCTTGCTCCTTGTGGCCCGGGGCTGCTGGGAGCAGGGGCCAGGCCTTGTTGCACGTGCCCGCCCCCTGGGCTCTTTACTGCCAGAGCTCTGCTCCTGTGCGCTCCTGCAGGAAATGACCCCTGCTGGCAACGTAAAACAACATTTTAATAGGGTGCTTCCCCAAAAGCAAAAAATCAATAGGAATACTGAGTTACTGGGGACAGAAATCAGAACATAGGAGCTCCCTGGTCCTGGATATGTATGAACAGGCACAGGCTGAGAGGCGGCGGGGGGGGGGGGGGGGGGGGGGAGAGATTAAGGGAGCAAATTGCTCTGGGGCGACCACAAGGCCGAGGAATCCCTGCTGTATTGGTTCATATTACTTAAATTTGGTTGTACTTGGTTGATCTTTGACCTTCAATGCTATGGCTTAAAGAATCAAATCATGCCACATTCCCATGGGTATCCTCACCATATGGATTTTAAAAAATCAGTGGGGCAGGGATGGCCCCAGGAATAGAGTATATATATTTTTCTGCAAACCTGGTGTCAGCCTCAATTTTGCAGAAAAATCTGAAAATAACAAAGCAATGGGGAGAAGGATCCCCGAACTAACCCTGGTTGATATCTTGGATCAAAGTGTGTGGGGGTGTGTGTGAGGGTGTGCTGGGAAAATGTAAAAAACATGACCTTAGATGAATCAGTGTACCAGGACACAAAGCTAAGACACTGTTCTCTCCCCCCCCATCTCTTTGTTGCCCCCTCCCTTTCTCCCTCCCCTTTCCCCCTTTTCATTTAGCAACTCTCTCCCCTGCTTTACTATATTATAATTTTAATGGGGGGAAATTGTTCTGTTGGTAATTGATGTTTGTGATTTGATTATTAGAATGATTAGAAGATAAGCCACCTTTCTTGTCTATATCGATTCAGAACATTCGTTACTTGCTGCTATACTTGATATACCCTAATTTCCTTCCCTTCTACTCCACCACCTCTACAACATTTACTGCGTACTCTGGCTGCTGTTGTGGCTAGTGGCCAGCCAGACAGCTGGTCAGCCAAAGCAGAGATAGGTAAAGGATCCTTTCCCTCCCCCACCTAATCATATCTTCCCTAGTACCTCACACACTGTTTCAGTAGCCTATGAAGCACATCCAGGAGAACCCTGGAAAAGGTAATCCTCATGGTGGCAGATATTAAGCGATTAGACATGCTGGAAATTACATTTCCCAGGGTACCTTCAGCACACTTCCAATGGGCTGAAACAGGGAAGGGGGGCAAAAACAGGAAGAGAGAGAGATTATCCACCTGCGTATCTGTTGCGCAGCCAACCATCACCTCATCATTACATCAAGTCACAATGCATAATAATGGGATGGGGAGAGCAGGAGGGGGAGAAGGGGTGGAATTGCATTTACAGAGCTCAGTATTAAGAGGAAACATCCAGGGATGCAGAATGGGTGCATGCTTTCATTCACAGAAAAGAGACAATAAAGGCAGCATTACAGAATCTAATATTTCACAGCTGAATGGAAGGACACAGGAACTAGTGCTGGCAGGTCCCCTCTGGCCACTAGCAGGGGGCATAGGGTTGCCATCTCCAGAATGGGCAATTGTTGGAGATTTGGAGGTGGAGCCTGGGGAGGACAGGGACCTCAGTGGGGTACAATGCCATAGAGTCTGCCCTCCAAAGCATCCATTTTCTTCTAGAGACCTGACCTCTGTAGTCTGGAGATGAGCTGTAATTCTGGGAGATCCCTGGGCCTCACCTGGAGGCTGGCACCCCTACTTTGGGCACACTTCTTATAAAGCTCAAACCAAAGCGCTCTACCAAAAGAGGTTTTTCCATTAAATTAACTTCTTCTATGTGCTGCATTCATCTACCCTGTTACAGCTTTCCTGCATGGATCTAAAAGTAAAGAATTGTCCTGTAAACTGAACTCCATTAGCTGCAGCATACAAAATGGTCGGGTATGCAGCTGATGCCATCACCAGGGCAATTCTGTTGCAAGTCCTACTGTGTTAAGGCTATAAGAAGAGTTATGCTGGGTAAAACTGAAGATCCATCTAGCCCAGCAACATCTTTCCTACATTGGCAAGCCAGATGCTCCTATGAAGTAGAGTATGAAATCCATAGCTCTACCCTCTTGCCTGCATACTGTCCTTGAAGTCCCAGAGGCCGTCTATCCACCACTGCTTTACCATGGAGATTCCGTTTTGTTATCATGAATATGGACAGAACTATTCTGCTGTGGTGGCTCAAGTGGTTAAGATGCTGAACTGCAGGCTGGAAGGTTGGTAGTTCAGCAGTTCGAGACCCGAGTGCTGTGTGATGGAGTGAGCTCCCGTCTCTGGTTCCAGCTCCTGCCAACCTAGCAGTTTGAAAGCAAGAAATTGCAAGTAAATAAATAGGTACCGCTTCGGTGGGAAGGTAACGGCGTTCCGTGCGCCTTGGCATTTAGTCATGCCAGCCACATGACCACGGAAACAGCGCTGGCTCTTCGGCTTGGAAACGGAGATGAGCACCGCAACCCTAGGGTTGAATTTGACTGGCTTTTGAGCAAGGGAAACCCTTACCTTTACCCTATCCTGCCTGAATTTGCCCAATTGCCTTTGAAAACCATCTAACCTAGTAGCAATCACTGCATCCTGTAGCAGTGTGTTCCACAAGCTAATTATGCATTGTGTGAAAATGCACTTCCTTTTGTCTGTCCAATCAATTTCCTTAAATAACATCTCTGTATGAGACCCTGGTGAGCTGCTGCCAGTCAGAGTAGACAATACTGACCTTGATGGATTGATGGTCTGGTTCAGTATAAAGCAGCTTAATGTGTTCATCTAGTATTATTGCAATTCTAGTATATTAATATTGTTTTCTCCACACTGTGCATAAAACTTCCATCATGCTTCCCATCCTCTGGCCTCATTCTCAACCTTTAGAAGGCAATTTTATTAAAGATGGCACTCAATTAATGTTTATTCTTCTGCCTACTGGCTGTTTTAAATTATTGGTTTTAAATTAGTGGTTTTGTGTATTTCATCACCATTTATGAGCTGTTATTCCAGAGGATCCCCAGGTCTCTCCTGGGGGCTGGCATCCCTCTCCCCAAAGTACTACTAGACCCGAATCTAGCTGTTCTACTGCTTCCCTTTGAAACTATGTGCATTCTGTTATTATATTTATCATTTATGGTAAAACTGCAGAACCATATTGGCAGGTAGATTTGACAGGAAGTGCACATCAAAGACACAGTGGTGAGGAGGGGAAATGGGTTTAGGAGAAATACCAAGTGTCCAAAGTTACTATCAGCACATCAAAAGGATAATCTGTGCCACGTAGGCTTGGTGGGAGAAAACACATTACACTGGCAGCTGGACATGCAGATAGAGGTCATACCTAGACTACTTCTGCATCACACTAGCGGTAGGCATACCGCTAATCAAGAACCACTATGCTAAAAAAGTATTTGTAAGGCATGAAATGTTTTAGAACAAGAAAAAAAGACCCTGTAAGCATCAACAGATTTGACACGTGCTAATTCCAAATGCAATTACAAATACAAAGTAGTTAATTGTAGTGCAGTGGGGAGAACAGGATCTGGGAAATCTGGGTTCATATTCCCAGACAGCTATAAAGATTGTTGGGTGACTGCAGGCCACTTATTCTCACTCTCTCAGCCTAACAGCTGAGGGTAAAATGGGGAAGGGTGACCACAAGAAGCTGAGTTATAACTAACCTTTGGTCTATCAGGGTCAGTCTTGTCAGACTGGCTGTGGTTCTCCAGGTTATCAGGCGGAGGTTTTTCACATCACTTCCCTCCGGATTCATCAATCCCCAAATGGTAAATGGTGGGGATTGAAACTGGGACGTTCTTAACACGAAGCAGATGTTCTGCTACTGAGTTATGGGCCTTCCCATAAGTATAGCCTTTCCCAGAGTGAATCATATATGCCACCCTGAATCCTATGAAAATGGCAGATTCAACACTATAAGACAAAGTTTGAGTCCAGTGGCACCTTTAAGACCAACAATGATTTATTCACAATATCAGCTTTCATGTGCAAGCATACTTCCTCAGATACAGTGGAACAGAACCTCCTCAACCATTACTTATGGGGGGACTATTGTCAGGAAGGGCCATTTAGAGCCAAGATTCATATGTACTGGGTGACTATAGCTGAGCATGTAGGAAAGATCTGTGAGTGGCAGTAAATTAGCATACAAATACAAGAAACAAACAGATGTGGGAATCAGGTCTGAGTCCAATGGCACCTAAAAGACCAATAAAGTTCAATTCTGGGTATAAGCAAGAACTGAGAGACTTAGTATGTATATTCCTTCAGATTCATTGAAACAGATTTCCTCAAATATTGCATATAAGTATTAGTGCAACTCCAGAAGCTGCAGCTGGTGCAGAATGCGGCGGCCAGGCTGCTGATGGGCCTTCCCAGGTGGGAGCACATCCAGCCTGTGCTTAAGACTCTGCACTGGCTGCCAATAGCATTCCGGATTCGCTTCAAGGTGCTGTTTTTGACCTTTAAAGCCCTTTATGGTCAGGGACCGGCCTACCTGAGGGACCGCCTTTCCTCGTATTTCCTCAGAGAGCACTGAGATCAGGATCCCAAAACCGCCTGGACCTCCCTGGCCCTAAGGAAGTCAGGTTGATGGTAACCAGGACGAGGGCTTTTTCGTTTGTAGCTCCATCCTACTGGAACGAGCTCCCTGCCGAGATCAGGGCCCTGCGGGACCTGTCACAGTTCCGCAGGGCCGTGAAAACAGAACTTTTTAGGCAGGCGTTCCGATAGGAGCGACGTTTTACCAGCAGCGCCCTGTAGTGAACTCCAATCCTATACGATCTAATGCAGCGGTACCGCCGAATGTGTCCTTAAATTGCACTTTAGTTCTATCGCCATCTAATGAATGTTTTGTATTGATTGGTTGTGTTTTAATTGATGTTTTATATTTTATTGTGGATGTATACTGCTTGTCAGTTCTTGGAAGCCGCCCTGAGCCTGCCTTGCGGGAAGGGCGGGGTAAAAGTGAAACAAATAAATAAATAAGTAATGGGGGATAGTTGCCAAGAAGAGCTAATTAGAGTCAAGATGCCTAAGTACCTGAGCAGTAAATACAGCTAAGACTGGAATAACACATTAGGTAAGAGATGTAAATAACAGTAAGTTGGTATAATAGACAGAAATGTCAATATGAACCAACAATGAAATTAACTTTTTGAAAAATTGTCATGAATTACTGTAATTACTGTCATGAATTACTGTAAAAGTTTATGACTTTTGTCAGGAAAAGAGTAATTAAGATGAAGGTAACTCTTAATAATATTAGGGAAAGTTCCTATGAATGTGAACAATTAATTGAATGGCTATTTTATCTTTAACCATGAGGCTTAATCTATAATTATAATTTAAAAATAAGAAATTAAAACAGAAATAAAGAAGTGTGTGTGTGAGTAAAATTGCCATTTGCAGCTGACTTAAAGCAACCCCTACAAACTACAACAGAGATAAGGGAGGGGACTACATTTAGGGGATAAAGAAAAGATACCCACTACTGACTAAAAACCCAAGAGAAGAGATCTTCTAATCAGCTTGAATACACATCTAAGTCTTAATCATATTAATCTCATTACAAACTGAGTCACATATTCTGTTAACTTTCCCCAAATCTTAAATTTAACTGATATAAGGAAATACCCCAAAGCATCTCAATTCAAAATTTTTCAAAGGGACAATTCAGAGTCCTTCAGCCTTCACTTCTTCTTGTACAGTCTCTTCCGCAACTTATAAGGACTTTTAGGAGCTGCTGCCCCTTTCTCTGACAGAGTCCTCTCTGGAAGAACCCGAGTCCAGCTCGCCACTGGACTTGCTGTCCCCTTCTTTTTCTTCCTCCTCTGGCCCTCCCAGCTGGACTCTTAGAAATTCTCTCACTTTCAGAACAGAGTCGATCTTTTCTTTTTTATCCTTTATTTTGAAGGTGACGTCTTCTGGAGTTAGCCATCTATATCCAATTGAATTTGTTTGAAGAAAAAGAACAAGGTCTTTATATTTCTTTCTCCGCTGTCTTATTTCAAATGGAATATCCTTCAGAACTCTGATAACACTCTCCCCAGCTCTCAGGGGTGTTCCAGATACTGCTTTCAGGATTGCATCCCTTACATGCCTCTTTGAGAATCCTATGACAATTTCCCCAGGCAGATTATTTTTCTTTATGTATCCTGAATATGACCTGTAGGTAACTTCATTTTTCGCTTAGGAAAAATTCCGCCTTCATCACTATCACTGGGGCCAGTATTTCACTCATCATTTCCTTCAGATTCTCTCCCTTAGTCTCTGGCATGTCCTGAAAGCGAAGGATCATATTAGCCTTTTCCATTTGTAATTGTAGCAACTGCTCTTCTGTAGAAACTTGCTTCTTTTCCAGTTTTTGTACTTTCTTCTTCACCTTTTGGGTAGTGGCGTCAACTTCTTTCACCTTCTCATTTGTTTGAGTCATCATTTTCAGAGTCACGCTTATCTGATTTTGTTGAGTGGTGATACACTGGGTCATTGATGTCATCTGCTCTTTGAGATTATTAATTTGATCCAGCAGGTGGCGCATGGAGTCTGCCAAAGTCTTTGCCGGCTCGTTGGCTCCTTCCGGTTTTGGGCTCTCAGTTACTTTCGATTTCAGATGTTTCTCTTTCTCCATCCTCTTCCCCGCCATCTTTTTCGCTTTGTTTACTTTTGCAAACTTTTTGAAAGTCTCTGAATATGCGCTTAAACGCTCGCACTCACCTTGGTAAGTACTCCTTAACAGTTTTAACCGTTTATCCTTCCGCTCCCCCCCTCATTCGCTCTAAAGTCTATGCGCTTGGGAGACGTCTCTCCCCCGCTCGCCTTATCTTCTGTTCCGTGAGGTGCAGAGCTTCTTTTCTTTGTAATCAATGCTTAAACGACTCACGTTCATAATCAGCCTGCGGACCTCATTTACACTCCATTTCTAACGTTCAATCTCCTGCGCTTGCCTCGGTCAGCGTCACTTAGTCCATTCGGTCTCTCAGCACGAAGAACCGTCAGAGCGGAGAGGTGCCTCAATTCTCCGGCATTATGCTGTCGAAGAGGCAACCTCTCAAGAGCTCCATGGCCAGGATCCCTTCAGCCGGGTCCCTGGGGAAGTAGTGAGCCTGCACACCCCCTCATTCGGCTGGAGTGCAGTTTCACCCCCGGGAGGTCCGGGAGGTGATTCTGCTAGCGTGCCACCATCAACCGGAAGCGTGGTTTGCTATTATCCTGCCTCTGCATAGCAGCCCTTGACTCTTTTTTTTAAGTACCCGTAGGTACACTTTTATTATTTTTTCTTTTCATTATACACTACAAACACTACCGCCCTGGGCCGCTTGGAATCAAACATTATACAAACACGCCACCCTGGGCTCCTTGGGTAGGGTGGGATATAAATCCCAAGTAAATAAATAAATAAATAAATAAACATATGTGAAAACAAACAACGCGTAACTACCACTAACAAACATAAAACATATAACAGGAGGCTTATTCTATTCTTCGATTATCTATTTGTTACATTTATAATCTCGTTGTCTATTTTACTAGCTTATCTTTTCTGCGTACTCAAATTTCTATCAAGTTATTACGCTTATATTATACCAGTCATAAAATCTCTTCCAAGTTTTTTGAAATGTCCATTCTGTTCCAGCTCTCATCTCCAATGTCAATTTGTCATTCTCAGCCATTTCAAACAGCTTATTTACATATTCTTGTTTCGTTGGAATCTCCATTGTTTTCCAATATTTAGCATATAAAATCCTTGCCGCTGTCGACAAGTGAACAATCAAATACCTATCCGCTTTATCACTTTCTTGATGGCCTCCCATCCAAGTGCTAACCAGGGCAGCCACGATCTGACAAGAATCATGCTAGCCCGAGCCATCCAGGTCACAGCAAAGTAAAGTAACATTGGTTAATTTGAAAGGTTGGTTTCTTAGGACTATTGTGATACTAAATATGCAACAGGCTTTCAGGAGGCAAGTAGGAGAAATTTTACCTCTGACTGCTGCAGCATTAGGAGGCAAAAAGCTCTCATTCCTTCCCTTGCTAATAAATGACACTGTAATGAAATTGAAAAGGTGAGCTGCCACTGACACAATAGCATTATTGACTTCACACAATAATTGCCAATGCTTTTTTTAAAGGAATGTTTGACAGTAGTTGGCTGTGGTCATAGGGATGCCAGGTCTCCCGTGTCCACATGCAGGGGATTGGGATGGGGGGGGGGGTAGAGCTTCCAAATCCAGGTTGGGAAACTCCTGGAGATTTGGGGATGGAGTCTAGGGAAAACAAAGGCCTCAGTGGGGGTACAATGCCATAGATGCCACCCTCCAAATCATCCATTTTCTCCAGAGGAATTTATCTCTGTAGTCTGGAAATAAGTTGTAATTCCAGGGGATTTCCAGGTCTCACCTGGAAGCTGGCATCCCTAAATTGTTCGATTATCAATTGACAATATTTGGCCAGTCAGTCAACCAGAGTGCCACCCCTAACACACACACACACACACTTCACTGATATCCACCCTTTCTCTCCAATGGGTATCAAAGCAACTTGTTGTTGTTGTTCAGTCGCACAGTCGAGTCCGACTCTTTGCGACCCCATGAACCAGATCATGCCAGGCCTTCCTGTCCTCCGCTGTCCTCTGACGTTTGCTCAACTTCATGCTTGTTGCATCTATGACACTGTCTAACCTTCTCATCCTTTGCCGTCCCCGTCTTCTTTGACCTTCAATCTTTCCCAGCATCAGGGTCTTCTCCAGTGAGTGCTCCCTTCTCATTTGGTGGCCAAAGTATTTCAGCTTCAGTTTCATTATCTGGCCTTCCAGGAAACAGTCAGGGTTGATTTCTTTTAGGATTGACTGATTTGTTCTTCTTGCAGTCCAAGGGACTCTCAAGAGTCTTCTCCAGCACCATAGTTCAAAAGAATCTATTCTTCGGCGCTCGGCCTTCCTTATAGTCCAACTCTCGCAGCCATACATGACTATCAATTCAATTCAATTCAAATACCTTTTATTGGCATACAATATTAGAAGCATTTACCAATAATACAATCCAAAAGAAATTATAAAATAGTCGTGGCTATGTCAGGCCTAACTCAAGCTGTCACAAGCTAGAAGATGCCTGAATCATAAAATAAATTGCCCTTCAAAGCTTTTAAACTTAAGTTTTTAGACTTATAAATTAAGAATCATTAATATGATCAGGGTCACTCTTCCATTTTATAAAACCATGGAGAAACTTAGCGGTCAGTTCAATGATCTCCGGATCTCGTGAAGCAAGGAGAAATTGTACCTTGATTCTATCCGATTGGCCTGCTACCAACCTAAGGGGGGCTTCTATAAATTCCACTCGAATGTCATTTAACAATTTACAGTGTAAGAGTACGTGCTCAACAGTTTCTATTTCTCTTCTATTACATCCACAGAACCTGACTGAATAAGGAATTTGCTTATATCTCCCCTCAAGAATAGCAGAGGGCCATACATGACTACTGGGAATACCATTGCTTTGACCATGCGGATTT
>NW_015174284.1:217319-258979 GCF_001447785.1 Gekko japonicus | reverse complement strand
TGACACTGTCTAACCATCTCATCCTTTGCCGTCCCCGTCTTCTTTGACCTTCAATCTTTCCCAGCATCAGGGTCTTCTCCAGTGAGTGCTCCCTTCTCATTTGGTGGCCAAAGTATTTGAGCTTCAGTTTCATTATCTGGCCTTCCAGGGAACAGTCAGGGTTGATTTCTTTGAGGATTGACTGATTTGTTCTTCTTGCAGTCCAAGGGACTCTCAAGAGTCTTCTCCAGCACCATAGTTCAAAAGAATCTATTCTTCGGCGCTCGGCCTTCCTTATAGTCCAGCTCTCGCAGCCATACATGACTACTGGGAATACCATTGCTTTGACCATGCGGACTTTTGTTGGCAGGGTGATGTCTCTACTTTTTATCATGCTGTTTAGGTTCGCCATCGCTTTCCTCCCAAGGAGCAGGCGTCTTTTAATTTCATGGCTGCAGTCACAGTCTGCGGTGATCTGGGATCCCAGGAACGTGAAGTCTGTCACTACTTCCACGACTTCCCCTTCTATTTGCCAAGGAGTGATGGGGCCGGATGCCATGATCTTAGTTTTTTTGATGTTGAGCTTCAAGCCCACTTTTGCGCTCTCCTCTTTTACTCTGAGCAAGAGGCTCTTTAGATCCTTTTCACTTTCAGCCATTAGAGTGGTATCATCTGCATATCTGAGGTTGTTGATCTTTTCCCCAGCAATCTTAATTCCCGCTTGTGATTCATCCAGGCCAGCATTTCGCATGATGTACTCTGCATATATATTAAATAAGCAAGGTGACAGTATACATCCTTGTCGTACTCCTTTTCCTATGCTGAACCAATCAGTTGTTCCGTATCCGGTTCTAACTGTCGCTTCTTGGCCCTTATACAGGTTTCTCAAGAGACATGTGAGGTGGTCTGGTACTCCCATCTCTTTAAGGACCTGCCATAGTTTGTTGTGATCCACACAGTCAAAAGCTTTAGCATAGTCAATGAAGCAGAAGTAGATATTTTTCTGGTACTCTCTTGCTTTCTCCATAATCCAGCGAATGTTGGCAATTTGATCTCTAGTTCCTCTACCTCTTCGAAACCCAGCTTGTACTTCTGGTAGTTCTCTATCCACGTACTGTTGAAGCCTAGCTTGTAGGATCTTGAGCATGACCTTGCTAGCGTGTGATATGAGTGCAATTGTGCGATAGTTTGAACATTCCTTGGCGTTGCCCTTCTTTGGGATTGGAATGTATACTGATCTTTTCCAATCCTGTGGCCACTGTTGCGTTTTCCAAATTTGCTGGCAAATGGAGTGCAGCACTTTAACAGCATCATCTTCTAAGACTTTGAATAGCTCAGCTGGAATACCATCACCTCCACTAGCTTTGTTGTTAGTAATGCTTTCTAAGGCCCATTTAACTTCACATTCCAGGATGTCTGGCTCAAGGTCAGTGATTATACCGTCGTGTTTGTCAAGGACATTGAGGTCTTTCTTGTATAGTTCTTCTGTGTATTCTTGCCATCTTTTCCTAATCTCTTCTGCTTCTGTTAGGTCCCTACCGTTTTTGTCCTTTATCATGGCCAGCTTTGCATGGAACGCTCCCTTGATTTCTCCAATTTTCTTGAAGAGATCTCTAGTCCTTCCCATTCTATTGTTTTCTTCTATTACTTTGCACTGTTCATTCAGGAAGGCCTCCTTATCTCTCCTTGCTGTTCTCTGGAAATCTGCGTTCAGTTGGGTAAATCTTTCCTTTTCGCCTTTGCCTTTCGCTTTCCTTCTTTCTTCTGCTATTTGTAAAGCCTCATCAGAAAGCCACTTTGCTTCCTTGCATTTCTTTTTTTTGGGGGGGATGGTGGTGATTGCTGCCTCCTGTACAATGTCACAAACCTCCGTCCATAATTCTTCAGGCACTCTATCAAATCTAGACCCTTGAATCTATTCCACCTCTACTGTATATTCATCAGGGATGTGATCTAGGTCAAACCTGAATGGCCTCGTGGTTTTCCCGATTTTCTTCAGTTTAAGTCTGAATTTTGCAATGCGTAGCTCATGATCTGAGCCACAGTCAGCTCCAGGTCTTGTTTTTACTGACTGGATAGAGTTTCTCCATCTTTGACTGCAAATTATATAGTCAATCTGATTTCGGTGTTGCCCATCTGGTGATGTCCATGTGTAGAGTCGCCTCTTAGGTTGTTGGAAAAGGGTGTTCGCTATGACCAGTGTGTTCTCTTGACAAAACTCTGTTAACCTTTGCCCTGCTTCATTTTGCTTTCCCAGGCCAAACATGTCTGTTATTCCGGTTACCTTTTGACTTCCTACTTTAGCATTCCAGTCCCCTATGATGGTGAGGACATCATTTTTTGGTGTTAGTTCTATGAGGTGTTGTATGTCTTCATAGAACCAGTCCAGCCTCTTCTGCATCAGTGGTTGGGGCATAGACTTGGATTACTGTGATGCTGAATGGTTTGCCTTGGAATCAGATCAAAATCATTCTGTCATTTTGGAGATTGTATCCTAGTACTGACTTTTGCACTCTCTTGTTGACTATAAAGGCCACACCATTTTTTCTATGAGATTCCTGGCCACAGTAGCAGATATAGTGGTCTTCTGAGTTAAATTCGCCCATTCCTGTCCACTTTAGTTCCCCCGACTTTGGCCCCTCCTACTTGATCAACTAGCATCTCCCCTGCAACAACCCCTGTCTGCTTTAACCCCTCTTAAGTCCCACTTGCTATCCCCAACCCTTGCTTCTACTTTGATCTCTTGATCTGCAGTCAAGATACCCCCACACAGTCTGGCTAGTTCTGGTAGTGTGGATTCTTTTGTTTTCCATTTCGTCCCCTCCATTCTTCATTGGAACAACCAAGCTGCAAGACAGATAAGTATCGCCCACCATCACCCCTACCTGCTAATGCAAAAGTGCTTATTTTAATACTGTAATTCTTAGGAACTTGATTGAATGTGTGAGTGCATCAGTATTGTTTGTATGAAATATATTTTCAAGTAAAAGACATATATTTTAACTACAACAGCCTCGAATCCTGTACTGGTAACCCTTGGTGGGAACAGGACCTTGGTATAAACTGGCAAGAACCCATTTATAAATTGCCAATTGCTGTAAATAAATCAATTCGGCTAACAGGAAAGCAACTTACAGCGGCCCAAAATCACACAGCCAGTTGTCATGGCAGAGTGGGGCTATGAACTTGGGTCTCTCAGATCCTGGTCTGATGCTCTAACCATGACACCACACTGGTTCTAGAAAGAAGTTGATGGGCCCATGAAGTAAGAGGTACAGAAAAGGAAATACTTGTTTACTCAACAAGTAATTAAATGGTAGAATCCACAGCTGGTGGAGGTAGTAAAGGCCACAGGGACAGATAGCTTGAAGGGGGGGGGGCAGAAAGACAGATCATGGAGAAGAGGGGTCCATCAGTGGCTACCAGCCATGGTGAATAAACGAAAGTCCCATATTCAGAAGCAACCCCCCCCCAATAATAATAACCAGAGCTAGGAGGCAGCATCAGGACAAGTTATTGGCCTCTGGTCTCATCCAGCAGTGCTGTTCTTAAATTCTATACCGGAGCTTATGTCATTTGTTACTCTCTGGGTGAATCCTCTGTTTTCCTTGTCACACCACCGAGCACTCTTCGGAGCTAAAGGACAAGAAAGCTGCAGTAGTATTCTGCTGTCTTCTGAGAGGCTAACCAAAATATTGACTTTACTAGCAATCAGGTGGCTGAGAACAAATCAACCAACAAGAAACACACGGGGGGAAAGTAGGGCTTCCGGTTGATGGCGGCATGCTCACGGACTCACCTCCTGGACCTCCCGGGGGTGTCTCTGTGCTCCGGCGGACGGAGGGGTTGAGCAGGCTCGTAAGCCCCCCCAGGAGCCCGAGGAAGGGCACCTGGCCAAGGAGCTTTGAGGGGGTAGCCTCTTCTCTGGCCGAATGCCAGAGAATTGAGGCTCCCCCTTGCTCCAGTGGTCCGTCCAGCCAAGAGACCTGATGGTACAAGTGGACCCTGCTTAGCTTCCGATATCTGACAACAGCAGGGTAGCCTATGGCCATCCAGGTCAGGGCAAGAAATGAACACAGGTGGTTGTCCATTGCCTGCCTCTGCATAGTGACCCTGGACTGCCTCGGTTGGTCTCCCATCCAAGTAATAACCAAGGCCGACCCTGCTTAGCTTCCGATATCTGACAACAGCAGGGTAGCCTATGGCCATCCAGGTCAGGGCAAGAAATGAACACAGGTGGTTGTCCATTGCCTGCCTCTGCATAGTGACCCTGGACTGCCTCGGTTGGTCTCCCATCCAAGTAATAACCAAGGCCGACCCTGCTTAGCTTCCGATATCTGACAACAGCAGGGTAGCCTATGGCCATCCAGGTCAGGGCAAGAAATGAACACAGGTGGTTGTCCATTGCCTGCCTCTGCATAGTGACCCTGGACTCCCTTGGTTGGTCTCCCATCCAAGTAATAACCAAGGCCGACCCTGCTTAGCTTCCGATATCTGACAACAGCAGGGTAGCCTATGGCCATCCAGGTCGGGGCAAGAAATGAACACAGGTGGTTGTCCATTGCCTGCCTCTGCGTAGGAACCCTGGACTTCCTTGGTGGTCTCCCATCCAAGTAATAACCACGGCTGACCCTGCTTAGCTTTCAAGGTCTGATGAGACTGGGCTAACCTGGGCCATCCAAGTCAGGGCTCTTAACTTGTAGGAAGAGCCTCTAAGACTAGAGGAAACCTCCTTGGTGGATCTCTGGATCCACCCCAGTGCGGAGCAACCCCGGAGTTCCTTGGTGTGGGTCTTCCATCCACATACTAACCAGGGCCGACGCTTCTTGGCTTCCAAGATACGATGAGACCGGGGCATTTGGGTATGCAGTTCAGGGATCCCTAGCCCCACAGTTCAGACAAAGGAAATACTTTTAGTCTTGAGTCGGTCTGCACAAATGGACTGGCACAGACTTGCATCGGTAGTGCTGAGAGTATGGCCTCACTAACTGTGGAACGGCCCTAGTTAAGAACCTAAGGAAAGCGCTGTTGGAAAGCGCTGGTTCGTCTGGTGAGGACTCTTTGTCTGAGCAGGGGGCATCAGCCCCGAAAAGTTCCTACAAACTGCGGAAGAGAGAGACGAAGAAGTAAAGGCTGAAGGACTCTGAATTGTTCCTTTGAGAACTTTTGTTTCTAGGGGATGATGGGGGGCACTGTTATTGGGCAATTAAATGTAACTGGGGATGGTTAAAAGGGTTAAAAGATTGACACAGTTCATAAGAAGTACAAAGATGAAAAGTCTGAATGAAGTATAAAAAGCTAGTTGGAGATCTCCTCTCTTGGGTTTTTAGTTAGTAGTGGGTTCTTTACTTTCTCCCTTATATGTAGCTTTCCCTTTCCCTTTTTTCTGTTCTAGTTTTTGTAGTGTTTAAAAAATCAATAAAAAATCCCCTCCGGGGGCTTAAAAAAAAAGAAACACACGGGGGGAAAGTTTTTGATGGGGTCAGACCTGAATGTGTGTGATGAATACACAGCAGTTCTCATAGGTCCAACTCCAGTAATAATGTGATCTACTGGTCTGTAATAATTATTTGGATACCGCTGTAGACCTGAGAGATCTGTTTTTTGTTTCACTGGGACCCAACAAGCCAAAAGAAGCAGTAGAAGCAGCAGCAGCATTTTGAGCACAGGCAAGCAGTAGATACATCCCTTCTATCAGTTTCATACCCAGCTAACAGCATTAGTAGAGGAATCTGCCTGGACAGAGGTCAAAACTCCCTTGCAAGCCCCATATTGTGTCTGACTTTAGAGATGAAGAGCCCATACCTGGCTTCCACATTCTGATTTTCATCACTTGTTTGTCCCTGTTGCTTCAGGGTTCCTCCCCCCAATGTGTTTTGCTCTCTCTAGTAGTCCCAGAGGGAGCAAGACACATGTGGAAAAGGGGGGGGGGGGCAAAGCAATAGGGACAAATGAGGGACAAAAATGAGAATGTGGAAGAGTGTGTTAGCCGAGTCAGTATTTAGTGTCTGATACAGACCAGTTGTGCCTTTTCTAAATGCCAGCCCTGACTTTTAACAGAACAAACTTTTATATAGGCCTCTTTCCAAACTGAGTGCAAGGAATGATCAGCTGCTACAGTGGATTCCAGTGTTTTTCCTTACTAATCTCAGAAGAAGACCTCTGGAAACCCGTCAGGGCTTCAGTTGGAGCAACAATCAACTCAATGATTTGGATAATTATAGGGGAAATAATCATGTCCCCCAAGCCTGAGATTCTCTTTGTGGCCACGTATGCAGGTGCGCAGCAGAAAACATGTTTTCTATGGTTCGCCAAAGCCATGTCATACTTTTGCTATGGAACACTTGATCATAGACTGGTGCTTAATGGGAACAGTTATCAGAAGTGAGGGGAACAGTTTCCATGTGGATATATTAAACTGTATCACGTGCAGAGCTTTCATGAGACTGGTAGGCTTTTAAACGAGTCT
Organism: Gekko japonicus; assembly: GCF_001447785.1. Lineage (NCBI taxonomy): Eukaryota > Metazoa > Chordata > Lepidosauria > Squamata > Gekkonidae > Gekko > Gekko japonicus. Next base: position 252,531 of record NW_015174284.1, on the reverse strand, counting down.
CTCTAGCTGTCCTTTTAATATCCGTTTGACCTACTAACGATTATCAAGTGATACTATTGATGTGTACTGCTCAATGGAACCTTCTAAGGAAATCGACCCACCAACACAAAGTTCTGAATTAATTGGAGGAGGGCATCCTGATCCTGCCGATCTTATTGCTGAGTTACCTGCAGAAGAGGTTTCCTCTGCTGAGACTGCAGTTGAATCAAGCCAAAGGGGAAGACCACAGCAGCAGCAAAAATGTCTGGCCTGGATGGCTGAATATGCTACCTAGGGGGAGGGGTGTTGTGCACTGCCCCTTTAAGAGGCTATCCCAATAGGCCTTAGAGCAAGCAGGAGAGTAGGAGGGATTCCGTGTTTCTCTTCTCAGTCACCCTGCTGTAGAAACAGCTTAGTTAAGTACTGTTATTCTTTATTCCAGTAGCCAAGTTGCCTGCCTTACAGTTACTGTTAATAAAGAGGCCTTCAGCAAAAATGTTTTGGGTACCCAAAATATTGTACTTATTTGAAACGTTACCAATGGGAGCAAAATAAAATAAAATTGTACAATGGAATAGACTACTAAAAGAATGGATATTTGGTTTTTTTAAAAATGTAGGTTTCAGAAAAGGATAGTGTATAGCCATAAGTTAGAACTTGGATGGGGAGTCCCAGATCTAAATAATTATTATGATGCATTCCAGCTTAAATCACTACTACAGCTAGGAGAGGAAAGAGAATGGAAATGGGTTAGATTTGAGAATGAGATCAACAATAATGTAGGAAGACTAGGTATTTTTTACAGCAAAAGACCTAAAACTAACAATAGGCCCTAGAAGAGCAACACTAGAAGTTTGGAAGAAATGGCAACCGAAATGGCTAGGAAGACCCTCGAGATGGGTGCCTTTAGAAACTATTATAGAAGAGGAGCAAGAAAATAAATGGTGGGAAACTCTAAGGTCCAAAGGATACTACAGAGTGGGGGATATGTTTAGAGGGAAAACTCTTAAGCCATTACAAGAAGCCCAACAGTTTCTTCTTCAAGTGGTGTAGAAATATCCCTTCCATGATTTCTCATCTCATGTTCCTCTTCTGCTGTTCCATCTTCTTCAATTATAGTCCAGACCATCCACAAAGTGTCGGTTGTTTCTACAGAAACAAAGTCAATTTTTGTATATTATCCTCTTTATAAAATGTCTTTTAGTAGGTCTCACAAGGATTTCACCGGGCATAATAATCTTCTTAATATATTGTAGATACATTCCATAGAGCATATCCAACTTGCTTATATAAGATCCACTTTAAATCTGTTACCGGTTCCATAGCCTTGCTCAATACTGCTTCTAAATTTTTCCCATTGTTCTCGAAATTTTGCTCTGTTTTGCTGATAGCTTTTTAAGATGGTTTTGTAATATCTCCAAATTAGACTTTAATAAAGTCAGGTGGTCCAGCAGAGGGCATAGTCGAACTGTTAGCATGATTGGGATGTCTGTAATTGCTTCCGGTCTCGTGACCAAGTTAGCATTTCATAAGAACATAAGAACATAAGAGATGCCAATGTTGGATCAGGCCAAAGGCCCATCCAGTCCAACACTCTGTATCCCACAGTGGCCAGAAATACCAGTGCCATCAGGAGGTCCACCAGTGGGGCCAGGACATTAGAAGCCCTCCCACTGTTGACCCCCCCCCAAGCACCAAGATGACAGAGCATCACTTGCCCCAGAGTCCCTATCTATACCTTGTGGCTAATAGCCACTGATGGACCTCTGCTCCATATGCTTATCTAATTCCCTTTTGAAGCCGTCCATGCTTGTAGCTGCCACCACTTCCTGTGGCAGTGAATTCCAAGTGTTAATCACTCTTTGGGTGAAGAAGTACTTCCTTTTATCCGTTCTAACCCGACCGCTCAGCAATTTCATGGAGTGCCCACGGGTTCTTGTATTGTGAGAAAGGGAGAAAAGTACCTCTTTCTTTACCTGCTCTTTCCCATGCATAATCTTATAAACCTCGATCATGTCACCCCTCAGTCGTCTTTTCTCCAAGCTAAAGAGCCCTAAGCGCTTTAACCTTTCCTCATAGGGAAAGTGTTCCAACCCTTTTATCATTCGAGTTGCCCTTTTCTGCACTTTTTCCAAAGCTATAATATCCTTTTTAAGGTGTGGTGACCAGAATTGCACACAGTATTCCAGATGAGGTCGCACCATTGATTTATATAGGGGCATTATGATATTGGCTGATCTGTTTTCAATACCCTTCCTAATAATCCCCAGCATAGCATTGGCCTTCTTTATTGCAGTCACACACTGTCTCGACATTTTCAGTGAGTTATCTACTACAACTCCAAGATCTCTCTCTTGATCTGTCTCTGCCAGTTCAGACCCCATCAATGTGTATTTATATTTAGGATTTTTGGCTCCAATGTGCATCACCTTGCACTTGGCCACATTGAACCCCATTTGCCATGTTGACGCCCACTTGCCCATCTTTGACAGATCCCTTTGGAGTGCCTCACAATCCTCACTGGTTTTCACCACCCTGAACAACTTCGTATCATCCGCAAATTTAGTCACTTCACTGCTTACTCCCAACTCCAAATCATTAATGAACAAGTTAAAAAGCAGTGGACCAAGTACTGATCCCTGCGGTACCCCACTGCTTACCTCCCTCCACTGTGAAAATTGCCCATTTATACTCACTCTCTGTTTTCTATTAATTAGCCAGTTTTTGATCCCATGATTTTTGAGCTTACTTAGGAGCCTTTGATGAGGAACTTTATCAAAAGCTTTCTGGACGTCAAGGTAAACAATATCTATTGGATCCCCCTTGTCCACATGTTTGTTCACCCCCTCAAAGAACATTAACAGGTTAGTGAGACAAGATCTTCCCTTACAGAACCCATGCTGAGTCTGCCTCAATAGGTTTTGTTCATCTATGTGCCTACTAATTCTTTCCTTAATAATGGTTTCCACCAATTTACCCGGTAGAAAGGGAAGGGAGGAGGGAGGAAGAGGAAGGGGAGGAAATGGTAAGAAATTGAATTACATGCACTGTAAAAGTCTAAAAAGAAAAAAACCAATAAAAATATACATTAAAAAAAAGCATTTATGGGCCCAATTGTAGCCTCATTACAGAATAAAGTATACAATATACACAAGTAGGAAATATTGCGACCTGACATGTTTCAACCCTAACAGGCCTTCTTCAGTGGTCAAGCAATATTTGTACATATAGGCTCATGATACAATAGTAAGACAATTGCCAAGTTAATATAGAACCAGAAAAGGAATTTTATAGTAACTCAATTGACCCAAGACATAGGAATGTGTATGAGGCCTCCTGAAGTATAGCATTGTGTCATAGTCAGAAGCATACGTGCTGAATTATGTTACTATTGTATGTCTTCGAATTCTGGTCCAGAAGATTCAGGTGCAAAGAACTGTCCCCATATGTGCCCCAGAGAGCTTTATGCTCAGCAGAACAACATCGACTGGAAGTCCCCAGCCCAAAAGGTGCCTACCTGGCCTCAACTAGGGCCAGAGCTTTCTACGTTTGAGGCAGGGTTTCCCCTGATTTCTGAGGCTCCAGCCCACCACCAGCCAGCTGGTCAGTGGGGGAAGCCCCACCCCTGAACAGGCATGTTGCCCCGTGATGTCCCTGTCATAATGATGTCACCCAGAAGTGACGTCATCGTGTCAGGGACATTGGGGGGGGGTACTCTAGTTTTTGGGCAAACTCTATGGTTTTGAAGGCAAAAAAACCCATAGAGTTTTGCCCAAAAACTAGAGCAGAACCCCCTGACGTCCCCGGCATGATGATGTCACTTCCGGGTGATGTCATTGCAGTGCGCATGCACCAGAAGATCCAGAGGAGAGGCAGGATTCCCCTGCAGACAGCCAGGTAGGACCTGGCAACCACATCCTGGCCCCAGCCTGGTGTAACATGCTTCCAATTGAGATCAGGGCCCTGTGAGATTTATTACAGTTCCACAGGGCCTGTAAAACAGAGCTGTTCTGCCAGGCTTTCAGCTAACTGACAGGCATCCATTCATTTAGGTACCTCCTGCCCAAACTGCCCTCCAATTTCCTTATGGTGTAGATGCCAGATGTCACCATCAATTGTAACAGGACTGTTTATCATAGTTCTGCCCACCTGATCTTCAACACAAGCTGCACAATTGATTATTGCTGGCCTACCATCTGTCTTGTATTCAGGATTCTTATTGTTATGCTTTTCAGTTGTTTTATAGTTTATATCTCTGTTTTGAGCCAGCTTGCAAGGGAGGGCAGGATACAAGTTAAATAAAATAAATAAGATAAAGGCAGTATATGTAGAGTTCAGGAGGTCTGCCCACCTCCACACACACTGCAGCTTCAGCAAGACCTCTGTATCATACACCTTCCAACCAAACCCCAGGACCTTAGCACATGGACTAGAAAGCTAAATACTTGCTGGATTGCAGAATGATAGAATTACGTACCTCAGATTATAAACTTTTTTTAAAAAAGATGCCTCATATATTTGTACTAAGTTGTGTGAAGAGTTGCACTTCACTTCCAAAATATGACCAAATGGGCACCAACCACCACCTACAATTTATGTTTCTAAGGTATGTTTAAATGAGTTAATTCATGGCTGCACTGGAATTTCCTTAACTCCCATCATATCCATGGCCTTCAGTTTTTCAAGACATGGGATCCACCTTTAACTTCCAGGCAGCATCTGAGTTGCATGCATTAGGGGGTCACATGGCTGGAAGTGGGAACACTAGATATGACCTCACTCATGTCAAGGTAGTGGACCAAGAGAGCTGGGGCCAGGAAGTACAAGCCAAGCACCAGCAGGTTACCATAGTGAGGAACTCCTCACCATCCTGCTGCTGCTTTCAGTATGCATGCAAAGAAAAGCAGAAGACATGGCTCTCTTAGTCTCTATGCATGCACACAGCACTGGTGGTGGAAACTGCCATTTCCAGCTAACATATGGCAACCCTGGAGGGTTTTCAGTGCAAGAGTCAAACAAAGTTGGTTTGCCTCTGCCTCTGCATAGCAACCCTGTACTTTCATCCAAGTACTACCCAGGACTGACTCTGCTTAGCTTCCAAGAAGAGATCAGGCTAGTCTGGGCCATCCAGGTAAGGGCACACTGGCAATAGGTCCTGCCCAAAAAAGGAAAAATTGGTGGTTCTCTAAAGGCTCATGGCCCAGCAGGGGTTGCTTGTGATCTACCTGAGAATCCCAATCCATGGTCAGAGGACCAGTGATTTAGTGGATATTAGCTAATGTGCTTCTCACACCCTCCCCAAAATGGGCAACGTTATCTATCTTGAGCTTGTGTGTGTGTGTAAAGTGACAGCAATTCACAGATGATTAATGGTGACCCCTCATCATGTTTTCAAGGCTAGAGAGGAAAAGAGATGGTTTTCTGTTGCTTGCTTCTGTGGAGCAACCTTGGACTTCCTTGGACTTCATAATCGTAACAAGTTCAGGAACTGAAAAACAGAAGAAGCCAATAAAACAATACAACCAGTGAAACCAGCAGGGCCATAAAACAAGGATCTCCATTCAGAAGTACACCTTAAAATAACCTTTATGTGGGACAACTGCAATTGCCACACCTGTTGTGTTTAACTGCGGTGTGGATTCTTTGATGTCACTCCACACTGAGCATTTATGTGGCTTTTCCTGACTTCCTATCCTTTCATGCTTGCTATGGCTTGATTTGCCATTCAGGATTTTTGCACGCCATGACAAGAGTTCTTTGTGACTTTCTTCTTGAACTGGAACAATGGATTTCTTCCTCCACTTTGGAAGATGATCAGTTTTTCTTCTCTTGTGACAGCCAGCATGGTGTAGTGGTTAAGAGCAGCAGACCTCTAACCTGGAGAACTGGGTTTGATTCCCCACTCCTCCACGTGAAGCCTGCTTGGGTGACCCTGGGCCAGCTACAGTTCCCTCAGAACTCTCTCAGCCCTGCCTGCCTCACCAGGTGCCTGCTGTGGGGAGAGGAAGGGAAGGCGACTATAAGCCACTTTGAGACTCCTTAAGGAAGAGAAAAGTGGGATATAAAAACAACTCTTCTGCTGCTGCTGCTTCTGCTTCTTCTTGTGCTCCTGCCCTGTAAGAATAAAGATGGAAATCCAACCAGGAAATGAAGTCAGGTAACTCATATTGTGAGTAAAAGAGTGGGAAAGTTTAAATGGGAATGTACATCTTGCCATGTGTTAATTAATTTCAGAACTCTGCCTTCCTCGCTGCACCTCTAGGACTTCAGACTCTCTCCACTTAACCCTTATATTTGCATTTCACCAAAAACAATTATAAGCATGTGAAAGAGGGCAGGGCAGGCTTTTCAGCTGGTGAACTGAAGAGGAGTTTTTTTGCTCTGGTGTAGATGCTCGTTGCATTTTTGTCTCTGAGAGGTAGAGATGTTAAGATTGCTCCCAACATGTTTTGGGTCAGAGGCAGAAGAGAAAGGGTGTGAATATCTGTGTCTCTGTCCACCTTGGAAAGCAAAGGCTCTCCCAAGGCACTTCCAGTTTGAGAGCCAGTTTGGTGTAATGGTTAAGTGTGCAGGCTCTAATCTGGGAGAACTGGGTCTGATTCCCCGCTCCTCCACAGGCAGCTCCTGGATGACCTTGGGCAAGCCATAGTTCTGTCAGAGCTGTTCTTGAAAGAGCAGTCCTTGAAAGACCTCTTTCAGCCCCACCTACCTCACAGGGTGTCTGTTGTGGGGAGGGGAAGAGAAAGGAGTTTGTAAACAGGCTCTGAGTCTCCAAGTGAAAGGCGGAGTATAAATCCAATCTCCTCTTCCTCTTCCTCCTCCTCCTCTTCTTCTTTCTCTGGATTTGAGTGCTGAAGATCAAAAAACTCACTCTGGATTAAGTAATCAGGACTACGAACCAAGGTAAACCAAGGTAACTCCTCAACCCACAATTTCCTTCGTGTTCCCAGAATGCAAATATAAGTCTTGCATAGTGGAATTCTATGCTCTGGCTGCCTAGGCATAAGATCACATTGAGGCTTGTTACTTTAGAAAAGAAACAGAAGTTTGTAATTGTTAAATAACTCTGTGCTTGACAGGAAAGGCAGAGACAAGTTTCTAGCTATCTATCTAAGCTAGGATGGATAGGGACCAAAGCAAAGCATGCCCAGCCTTCATGGTGAACAGAGAGAGAGAGAGGCCAACAGGAAGGAACTCCTAAGAGGAGCATTCTGGGTAACAGAGGGACAGCAACATGGAAGAAAAGTTCAGGAAGTGCCCTAACCTTTACTGACCCTACTGCCCTCCTCTGGTACTGTCCATGGTACTTATGTAACCCCTGTCACTTTCAATTTTACATTTAATTTCTATTAAAGGGTTTAGAAATTAGAGGCAGCAGGCCCATAGCCAGAATTTTTTTGTTGGGGGGCAATTTTTTTGTTAAATGGGCAGTTTAGCGTGGTGGAGAGCAGCTCATTATGTGTCTGTAAAGAACTGCCATGCTTATATTTCTAAATAATTGAGTCAAGTGGTATAGCACACAAAAATGCTTCAGGTTTATTACTAAGATATTTTCATGTAGAACATATTGAGCACTCTTAACAAGTAACAGACAACACACATTTTTCATCATCATCACACCTTCTCAATTCTGCCTGTTTGATTTTACAAATCTCAGTGAGTCAAGCAGAATATTAAATATATTAAAATACATTTCCCTATACACACAGCTCAGTGAGACAAGCTGACCGTAAATGGACCGGTACCTCTACACAGTTCAGTGAGATAAATGGACCATAAATGCCAAATAATGAATAAAACCAACCATGCAGGAAAATTTACTCAAATAGTGTTAAAGAATGGGTAGAAGAATTATGGCCTGTCTCTCTTTTGACTTAGGTGGGCAGCTGTATCGGTTTGAAGCGATAGAATAAAGTTTGAGTCCAGTGGCACCTTTAAGACCAACAAAGGTTTACTCAAATATTTGAAAAAGTGTGCTTTGCCCACAAAAGCTCATGCCTTGAACAAACCTTTGTTGGTCTTAAAGGTGCCCCCACTGGACTCAAACTCTGTTCTGCTGCTTCAGACCAACATGGCTGACTACCTGGATTTAATTCTGGGTATAAGCTTTCATGTTCAGACACACTTCTTCAGATACCACACAAAAGTGTATACCCAGAATTAAACTTTGTTGGTCTTAAAGGTACCATTGGATTCAGACTTTGTCCTGTAAGGTAGGTTAGGCCGAGAGGGTGTGCCTGGCCCAAACCTCCAAGGCAGAAGGAGGATCTGAACCTGTCTCTTTGTCTGATGCTCCAACTGCTACACCACAGGGGCTCTTTGTAATAATAAATGATAATGATGTATTATTTTTCTCATATGGGTCTTATCTTGGCTGGCCAGTCTCCCGGGGCCTCCTTACATCAGAATCCAGCCTTGACCGCAAGCAGCCCTTCGTCAGCCCAGCTTCCCATTCATTTGCTAAACGGCTCTGACTAGCCAGGAGTCCAAATATCTATAACATGTTTTTGGCACATCTCCCCTCTGCTATTCTTGAGGGGAGATATAAGCAAATTCCTTATTCAGTCAGGTTCTGTGGATGTAATAGAAGAGAAATAGAAACTGTTGAGCACGTACTCTTACACTGTAAATTGTTAAATGACATTCGAGTGGAGTTTATAGAAGCCCCCCTTAGGTTGGTAGCAGGCCAATCGGATAGAATCAAGGTACAATTTCTCCTTGCTTCACGAGATCCGGAGATCATTGAACTGACCGCTAAGTTTCTCCATTGTTTTATAAAACGGAAGAGTGACCCTGATCATATTAATGATTCTTAATTTATAAGTCTAAAAACTTAAGTTTAAAAGCTTTGAAGGGCAATTTATTTTATGATTCAGGCATCTTCTAGCTTGTGACAGCTTGAGTTTAGAATGCCAATTTATTTTATGATTCAGGCATCTTTTGTATGGTCAAATCTAGCTTGTGACAACTTGAGTTAGGCCTAACATAGCCACAACTATCTATTTTATAATTTCTTTTGGATTGTATTATTGGGAAATGCTTCTAATATTGTATGCCAATAAAAGGTATTTGAATTTGAATTTGTTTTTGGCACATGTAAAAAAAAGGTACAAAACAAGGGAGCAGAATTGTCAAGAATGTTTTCATTGCTCTTCCCCCTTATGGATCTCCACAAAGCAAAGAGGCCAGAAAAGAGGTCTTACAACCTCACAATTGCTCCAACTCTTATCTTCTATGTCATCTTATTTAAACTACTAACTCGTAATAGTCCCAAAAGCAATAGTCTGCAATAATTTATTTGAAGTTTGAATTTTATTTAAATTTTAAGTCCACATTTCATTTAAACTTTCATTTAAGCTTGACATGTGAATTTCATTTCTTAAAAATTTCATTTAAAAATCCATTTAAAATCTTCATTTAAAATTAAAAACCAGGAGGGAGTTATAGTAAAAGTTACAGTGAAAGTTTCTACGAGTGAGAGTGAATACGAAAGGAAGAGGATAGGGGGAGGCCTAACTACCACCATGACTTGCCAGCCACACGCACAGGCAAGAAGTATAACTGAGGGTGCCTCGTGCCCAAGGAGAAGGCAGGAACCTGAGGAAGTGTGCGGGGCCTACTGCTTTCCAGGTGCCAGTGCCACCTCTCCCCTTCTCTCACTGGGAAGGGGTGTTGGATCCCCAAGCATCGAGAATAAATCCACGTTTCAGAAAAGCAAAATTTATTTCAAAGCTTTGGAAAGATACTCAAACAAGTCCTTTGTTAGGAATGGGTACAAACAGCCAGGGCAAGTATAATAAAGGGATTTGAACCAGGTACCGAACCAATGGATCACTTTCCCGCTGGCGGGTAAAAGGAAACGGTTGCGCGCTCAATCCCTGGGAACACTACTATCTCCAGACATAACACAGGTACAGTTCCCAGGCTCTAAAGGCAACAAGCTAGCATTCAAGCTCACCTCCTACACCACGTCCTCCAGATGCTTGGCTTAGCATTACAGCAAAGTAAAATACAGGCTAGCAGGCAGAGGGGGGGGATGAACTGTACAGGCGTACAAGTAACACAGAACACAATGGCAGCTCGCTGACAAGGGGCAGACAAGAGGGGAAAGGGTGTGGGGAAGTGCTCAGGACTCTCACCTATTTTCAGCGAGCCACTGACTCCAGGGGAAGTGGTGAGCCTCCTTACTTTCTGCTGCTACTCCCTCTCCTTCAGGAGAGCAGGTGGAGGTGGGCGCTCTCACTTCCACCTCAAGCCGCAAGGAGTCGGCCTGGCTACAACTCATGCTGCCTGCTCTGAGAGGGGCCGGCCACTAAGGCACTAGAGCAGGCTCTATGTAATACATGGGGCCTGTTATGTACATGGACCACCACCAGGGGTCCGCGGCACATGCAGGAGCTTGGCTCCTGGAACAAAGGAAACTTTGGATCCTGGTTTCCCCCAGCCCCAACCAATAGCCACTTGGCGGGACATTCAGACCCTCCAATGGGAATAGGGGGTGCTGGGTGGATATGTATATAGTTGGCCCTGTCGGGCCATTAGAGTTAGTCTTGTGTTAAGTACAATAAACGTGTGCAACCGCATGTCGTCGTCCGAGTCCTCCATGCGGCGGACCCAGTACTTTGCAGTGGCGACGAGGATGGGATCCCGCTGAGCCAGGCCTGGCTTGCATCCCAGTACAGCACGAGCACCATTCCAGCCGATGCACCCCGCATCGCTCTCAAGCAACACCTCACCGCGCACCGCATCAAGGAACCCCGCTCCCCGCTAACGCTACACCATGGCCTCTGCTTGGGGGAACTTGGAGATCTTCGATCCAGCCCATCCCAAACTCTGGGACTCATGGACCGACCAACCAACATGCCATCTCGTCTATAACGAGGTCACCGATCCGGGCAAAAGACGAGCCCTACTCCTGAGCTCCTGTGGAGTGAACACAGTCCGCCTCACCAAAAGCCTCCTCGTACTTAAATGTGGTTTTTGGGATTTTTCGGTGATTTGCAGGGAGTTCTCGGTTGGAGCCCTGGTCGATCCTCGAGTGTTTGTACGAGGAGATCATCGAAGACAGGGTACCTCACGCCCCGGTCAACCACGCTCGCCAGGCACATCAAGTTCCAGGGCGTCCAGAAACCGGTCGAGTCGCCCGCATCTTTCATGGCAGCCCTGCGCCAGCTGGCTATGGACTGTGCCTTCACCAAGGTGGAGGAGAACCTCTTGACGCAATTTGCGTGGGGCACCAGCAACCTGAAGCTGTGGAGGAAGATGATAGGCACCGCCGACATCAAAATCGATGCGGCCCTACAACTCGCCATCGCCCACAAGACCTCCTACGGCAACCGTCTGCCGGTAGCATCTCACCTCATGCTCCCCGACTTGGGCCCCGAGAACTTGGAGGAGGAGGACGTCCATCTCGTCCGGCCGCCCTCGCGCCGAAAGCCACCGGGTCCTGCAGCCTCTGGACCCACCGGAAAGACCACAGGCCGTTCCTCATGCACCAGTTGCAGTGAGGCACACAAGTGCAAGTCTTGCCGATTCTGCTACGCGACTTGCCACACCTGTGGGAAACAGGTCACCTCGCTCGCATCTGCCGGTCAAAGGGAAGCCAGCACCAGCAGCCCCCAACTCAGGCATGCCGCCCCGCCGCCACCCATGAGACGGCAGCAGAGACATCCAACCTCTACCTCCTCACAGACCGGCCATCCCTACAGGTACTCCACCTCCACAACTTATAGGATACCTCGAAGATCCAGTTAACTGTTCGGATCTAAGGGTCCCCTTGCACAATGGAAGTGGACTCGGGGTCAGCAGGGTCCATCATTTCCGTGGACATGCTACGCAGACTTTGCCCTAAGGGAGGACCCCGCTTATGACCATCCCATTTGAGTTTGGTGGATTTCCAAAGGAACCCGGTTCCAATCAGGGGGGTGGGGACATTCCGAGTACAGTTCCAGGGGTTCGAGGGACTGTTGGACCTGATAGTGGTGGAGGGAAATCTGGTCAGTCTGCTGGGTCGGGCCTGGTTTGCGCCACTGGGCATCATGGTGGGGGTCGGGGGAGTACTTAAATGTGGTTTTTGGGATTTTTCGGTGATTTGCAGGGAGTTCTCGGTTGTTTTTGATGGGGCTTTAGGTTGCTACAAGGGCCCCCCAGTCTCTTTACAGTTAGACCCCCTGGTAGCTCCTATCCGTATGCGGTTCCGCTCAGCTCCACTCGCCATACGGCCTAAAATTGATGCGGAGCTGGACCGCTTGGTGGTGCAAGGGGTACTGGAGCCAGTTCCACACGCTATATGGGAAACGCCCATCGTGACCCCCCCCCCCAAGCCAAATGGTGAAGTCCGCATCCGTGCGGACTACAAATGCACAATTAAGGCCCTCCACGACCACTCAGCTAAGATTTTCGGGAAACTAGACCTGGCGCAAGCTTATCAACAGCTGCCGGTCGACCAGGCCACGGCCACGGCGCAGACCATAGTCACCCACAAGGGGGGCCTTAAGGTAAAGAGGCTACAATTTGGCGTGAGCGTAGCCCCGGGGATTTTTCAACAACTAATGGACTCCTTGTTAAAAGGGATCCCTGGAGTGATGCCATTTTTCAACGACGTCTTGATTGCCGCGGCATCCCCCAACGACTTTGCCTCTCGCCTCCGCGCCATCCTGCAACGCTTTAACTCGGCTGGCCTCAAAGTGAAACGGGAGAAGTGCCTCCTCGGGGTTTCAGAGGTGGACTTTCTGGGGTTCAGGGTAGATGTGACCGGCCTTCATCTGGCGAAGGACAAGGTGAAGGCCATCGTGGAGGCTCCCGCCCCCACATGCGAAGTGGAACTACAGGCGTTCTTGGGACTAATAAACTTTTACCATGCCTTTTTGCCACACAAGGCTGCGGTTGCAGAGCCCCTTCACCGGCTGCTGGATAAGTCGGCCCCTTGATCATGGGGCTCGAGGGAGGCGGCAGCGTTCAGAGGGGTGAAGGCACTTTTAATTTCTAACGACGTACTTGCCCATTTTGACGAATCCCTCCCGGTTGTCCTTGCTTGCGACGCCTCTCCCTACGGCGTCGGCGCTGTGCTCGGCCATGTCCTTCGTGATGGCCATGAGGTTCCCATGGCCTACTACTCATGAACTTTAACGGCCGCGGAGTGTAACTATGCACAAATTGACCCGGAGGGGTTGGCAATCGTAGCGGGGGTGAAAAAATTCCACAACTTCGTTTACGGCCACCCCTTCACGATTTAGTATTGCTGTAGCAAAGGATGGTTAATGAAAACTAGGAAGATAACCAAGAAGGTTAAATTGAATTAAAATTGAAATTAAATTAAATGTCAAAGCAATATTTGTTATAAGGCATTTGTGTGGGTTATTTTAGAAAGTTTCTAAAGTTTCTAGAAAGAAAGAAAGGTAAACATTATTAGTACCTGTAAGAAAATTTCTGTAAGAAATGGGAAGTTGAATTTAGTAAAATGCAATCTTAAAGGGATGTGAATTAGATATGTTTCCTTTTTAGGGTTAATATAATTGTTTTTAGAATGTTTTGATTACAGAATGGCTCTTTATAAGCAGTAGAACATTAAGGATCCATAATTGTATGAGTAAGGTAGTTTTGAGGTTAAGACATTATAAGATTTGAATATGAGAATCCATAGATATGAAATTTATACAATTTAAACACAGTTAAATAACTGAAATGTTTTATTAAAATATATTAAAAAGGTAATAAGGTAATAAGATTGTATAATTTTTAAAGAAGTTATAGAATGTTTTTATGATGTAAAGGCAATAATATTTTTTTGCAGATATCAAGAAATGTATGGACTTAAATAATTAGAGTTAATATAAAGAATTACCTGATTGTATAAGTAGAATTATTAATGTAATGTAATAGTGTATGTAGAAGTAAATTGTAAGCACTATTTTCTTTTTCCCTGAACCTTTTTTCCCTTTCCTATTCCCTATCCCCCTACCCCTTTCCCTTTACAATATTCAATAAAAATAATTAAAAAAAAATTTAAGTGCGCAGACTCTAATCTGGGAGAACCGGGTTTGATTCCTCACTCCCCCACATGCAGCTGCTGGATGACCTTGAGCAAGCCATAGTTCTGTCAGAGCTGTTCTTGAAAGCTGTTCTCTCAGCCCCACCTACCTCACAGGGTGTCCGTTTTGGGATGGGGAAGGGAAAGGAGTTTGTAAGCCGCTCTGAGACTCTGAGTGAAGGGTGGGGTATAAATCCAATCTCCTCTTCTTCTTCTTGATGAGGGGACAGGGCATATTTGGGAGGAGGCATCATCCTTGTCAGCATTCTCACGGCTATGGGCCTGGGCTAAAGATCAAAGATGGGTAGCCCCTGTGATGAAATGGCTGCCAGGCCTTAAAATGGATACCAGCCTGGTAGTTCCTTACGTGCGGGTACGTTTGGGGGGGTACTCCATAGGGAACAATGGAGCTACCATACCTGCCTGCCTACACTTCCCAGCAGCCTTGAGGGGAAAAAGCGGGAAAAGAGGGACACACCCCAGGGGCGGGGCCAAGGAGAAAGGGTTTTTTTGGCTCCTGAGGGGAAAAGAGACAGTCTCAGCCTGGTCTTCAGAGTGGACGGCAGGTTCAAGTGAGAGTACAGGTGGGACTCCTGTTACCAGAGACTCCGTGGGCAATCCAGGCCACCATAGATAGTGGTGGAGAGCCAGGAGGGTGGCAGTACTGGTGGCCAGTCCTGAGGAGGAGGGCTGGAGTTTCTCTCCACAACAGGAGGGGGAAACGCAAATCCGGGCCTCCCCACTGTGCATGTTACCAGGGGCAAAGGGAGGCCAGGGAACACAAACGGGGCTAAATCTGAGGGGTTGCTAACTCTCCAGGGGGCACCCAAAGATCGAGGTACCCACTTCCCAAGGTGGGGAATTTAGCCAGAGGGGTCTCACTGTCCCTCAAGGAAGGTGGTCTCAATTCAGTGAGTGGTGGCAGCATTTAATGAAGAGAAATAGTCCCACCAGGCAGGGTGGGAAGGCCAAAACAGGGGCTTGCGAGCCACAGGATGGCACCTCAGTCTCTCAGGGCTGAGGGTGGGTCCCTGTTTCACCACAGCCCCACCGCCTCAGTCAGTCTGGCCTGAAGCAGGAGTAAGAGAAGGCCCAGAGCTTGAAGGAAGGAAAATGCTGATTTCTTTGCAAGTACATGATGGGGCCAACCAGGAAGAAATTACATACTTGAATTTCCCTTTTAGGACTTG
The DNA here is from genome assembly GCF_001447785.1 of Gekko japonicus. NCBI lineage: Eukaryota > Metazoa > Chordata > Lepidosauria > Squamata > Gekkonidae > Gekko > Gekko japonicus. The sequence continues at coordinate 237,333 of NW_015174284.1, read as the reverse complement.
TTATAAAGAAAGGGTTTGTCAAGCTGTTAGTTGAGTTGTGGTTAAAGATATGGTTTAAAACTTTCCCCTGAAAGAGGCTGTGGAAGAAGAAAATGCCTGTTTAAAAACAGTCCTGTAGAATCTTAAAGAAGCAAGAACAAACCCTTTTTATGTGCTAAATCCTGCTTGGAGATTTGGGACACTAATACCTTCCTTTATTGGGCTTCTTTGTGGTGAGGGAAGAAAGCCTCTGCCTGAAAGGCATAAAGGCAGAGAGGTTGGGACCCTTTAAATAGACTTCGTTTGGGCATTTAGGCAGGTCTCGCTGGAGCATTACCTTTTCAAAGCATTACCTTTTCAGGCTCAGGAGAGATTTTTTAAAAATCTGTTGATGTGAAGGGTACACATCTAGGAGATTAGCAAGTAAGCATCAAACGGACTCCCCTCCCTTTTTTTGACCAGGCAGTTCTTAAAGCTTCATAGTGTCCTTTTGCAAACAAATCCCCCATTCTCAAATCCCAAACCAAACCTATTTGCAAACCTCTCTTGCCACAACCCCCATAGAGACAGTACTGCTGAAGGGCCATCTCACCTCTCTTTGCATTCCCCAAGCAGCCTTCTTCAAAGCTTAGTTAAAGCTACCAACAAAATTGGAACAAGATTTGCTTCATGCCACGTTAAGATTAGCATAACACCTTCTCCCCCAAGCATGTGGGATGGCTTCTAGTGGGCTTGGGGGAAAACAAAGAAATGTGGTTCAGTTTGTGGCTGAACTACGAACTGAACCACAAACCGGACGGTTCGTGGGGAGCAGAAAGCATGGGTTTAAAGGGGCTCTGAGTCCTTTAACATCCCTGCTTTCTGGTCCCCAAGAAGGCTGCGGAAAACAGCTGAGTGGTGGGGAGCAGAAAGCAGAGGTTTAAAGGGACTCAGAGTCTCTAAATATGAACCACCACAAACTCTTTAAAAGTTCATGAACATTTGTGACCGCAGGCTGCCACAAATGTTGGTTTGTGAAGCAGGAACCGGCTAAAATTCATCATGAACGTTAGTTTGTGAGCCGGTTAGTGCCCATCCCTACCTGTCACAGTCACTCTCCATCCATACACAAACAAGCTCTATTCTTCAGAAGGAACGGGCATCTTCTAAAGGGACAGGCACCCCAGCTCCATCCATCTGAAGGAACAGGCACCCCAGCTCCATCCATCTGAAGGGACAGGCACCCAAGCTCCATCTATCTGAAGGGATGGGCACCCAAGCTCTGTTCATTTGAATGGACCAAAACCCAAACTCTGTCCCTCTGAAGGGATGAGCACCCATTCGCTCACACTTTCGCTTTTCATCCATACACAATCCCTCCTCCCAGCTTCCACCCAGGAATATCCACCCACTTCTGCTAGCCAACTGCTGCCAGTTTCTGTCAGCCAATGTCATCAGAAGTTTCAGCTGTGGCAACCCACCAGGCTTTGAGTTGGGAGTTACCCCCTGCTTACACTGTAAGCCCTCCTGCTTTCACAGAAAAACTTGCCTTCTTGATCAGTTCTCATCCATCCACACATTGCCCTCTTCTCCATATCAACTCTCCTCCTCTCTTGTTGGTCGGATCTGCCAGCTTGCCTCAGTCCGGTGGAAATACAAAGAGCAGGACTTAAAGACCAATCTGAGAACTCAGGGCTGTTTTCACCTTGGCCCACTTGGTGACCCTTTAGCTCCCATTCACACTCCATGAAAGAATACACAATGAGCAGTATATGTAGCACTCCAAAATATATTAATTCCTGTTTGGTGGGTTGCAATGTCATCCTTCCCTTCATCCATGGAGTTTGGGGGGTTCGCATGGTTCTCGCCCATCGCAATTGGCTCCTCCCAGCAACCTGGCAATTAGAGCAGGCCAAGTGACAGACACTGCCCAGAGCCAGGCTTTGTGTGGATGTGAACCCAGGGCTCCCTAATGTGATATTCCAACCACTGTCTCATAATACCTCTGCCACTATGAACAAGTCAGAACTCAAGGACTTGTTTATTCCTCCTCTTCCTCTTTGTCTTGCCAGTACAGCTTGCCAGACTGCCCTGGAGGGTGCCATCCTCTCAAGCTGGCAGGTATAAAGGCCTCCTTGTCTAAGCAGAAGAATGGGGATCAGGAAGGAAAGAAGAGAAGTAAAGGAGTTGGGAAACTTGCCTTAAACATCACGACTCTCTTGATGGCTTGCAGGCGCACCTCACCCAAACTCCACCCTGGGACATCCCTGCAAGAAAAACACAGGATAAGCAGGCTGAGTCCTGCAGTTCCATTCACCAGCATCCTCCAAACTCTTCCACTGCCTTCAGTTGGCCAATATCTACCAGAGCCTGCATCCCCTGGCTGCAGTCCATGAAAGTCTATTGCTTTCTGCTTTAAACATGAACCGTCACGACCTCTTTAAAAGTTAATGAAAGTTTGACAGTGACCAGAAAGCGAACTGAGTGCTGAAGGGAGGAAAATAAATACAGAAGGACAAAGAAAACCTGATGGACATGCATGGTGAAAGTAAGGGAGAACACCTGTTCTTGTCTGAATGCCCCCCCCCCCGTATTCTTTTGCAGAATGGAGCATGGAATCACTGTGAATCTCAGTAGAGCTGTTTTCTTGTGAACCTGTCTGCTTTTACCCCTCTTAAGTCCCACTTGCTATCTCCAACCCTTGCCTCTACTAATCTCTTGATCTGCAGTCAAGAGACCCACACGTTCTGGCTGGTTCTGGTTGTGTGTGAATTCCCTTTGTTTCCATTTCTTCCCATCCATTCTTCATTGGAACAACCAAGCTTCAAGACAGATAAGTATCGCCCACCATCACCCCTACCTGCTAATGCAACTGTGCTTATTTCCTACTGTAACTCTTAGGAACTTGATTGAATGTGTGAGTGCATCAGTATGTTTGTATGAGATATATTTTTTAAGTAAAAGACATCTATTTTAATTACAACAGCCTTGAATCCTTTACTAGTAACCCTTGGTGGGATCAGGACCTTGGTATAAATTGGCAAGAACCCATTTATAAATTGCCAATTGCTGGCTTCCGGTACGGCGCAGCGAGCGAGCGGGTATTCTTCGGAACTCCCGAATTGCCCACTCCCCTCTTTGCTCCTTTGATGCCTTTCTGGCTCACTGTGGGCATCGCCCAACCTCCTGGAGGGAGGTGGGTTAGCAGGAGGCTTCACTCGGTCACCTCCCGCACCCGGAAAGTGTGGGGGTGAGCCGTTTTTTGCCTCGAAGCAGGAGTGACCGAGGGAAAGAAAAATGGCGCCCATGTTTTTCTTTAGCTGCAACCAGCCGTTTTAAAGACCATTTCGTTCATGGGGGGGGTTTTTCCCTTTGATTCATCTTGCAACAAAAGAAACTTGTGAGTATGCAATTGCTCTCTTTACAATCTGTGATGACCCTCATTAAATAACTCCCACAAGATTAGCTCAAACTTTTGAAATGCATAAGCGGCCATGGAAAGGAACGGAGCAAGTGATAAGGAAATGGCGTTATTTGGGGAATAGGAAGAAGACTCAGCAGGAGAAACAATATTAATTAACTTAGAAAACAGTGAACTTGGATATATAACCTTGGACCAATTCAAAGAAATTCTATTTAACGAGGTGCAGCAGGCAGCTGAGGCTGCCTGCAAAAATATTATTAAGAACCTTCTAAATAAAAATCTAGAATTGGAAAGCAAACAGAAACCAGACCTGGAAGAGGAGGAGGAGCCCCGCAATGTCAGCATTCTGTGATTTCAGAGAAGGAACAAGGAGACTGCCAAGATAAAAAAGTACAAGACTCATTTTGTATGGAGACAGAAAAGAAACGCTCCCAGATAGTTGAGTAAAGTATTTTGCAAAGCGAACTTAGACAGTAGGATTTACAGAAGGAAATGCCTGAAAGCAACTTAATGCAGATACGAAGAAATGGAGTAAAAAGAAAATGAGACAATTTCCAAAGAAAAGGACTAATGGCTGCAAAGCACATGTGCCAGATCTGATTAAACAGGAAAAACAAGATGGAGCAGATATATATGAGTATAAAGAGGAGAAGCATCAAGAAATGATCATAAAGAAAAGGGCGCTTCAGGAAACAGGGTTGCCATCTGTATTAGGTGGTAGCATAATTCTTTTTCTTTTTTATATACTGAATGAAATGTGGATGGTGTTAAAGGATGGAAATGAATGTACTAGACTAAGGCATTTTGATTTATTTTGGAATGATAATAAGAACTATGTGCAGTTTAATGGTTAAGTACTTTTGGGTTATCTTCAAAGCTTATTTCTGTTGTTGCTTATTTTTGTTAGCATAATACAAAGAAACTAAGCCCCAGTCACACGGGCCAGATATCGTGGGGGGGAGGCGTGGCTGTTTGTCCCGGAGCGAACTACCGCGCGGTAACCGGATCAAATGTCCTGCCCGACGTCCCATGGTTGGGGGGAGGTGTCGATCATACCTCAGTCCTGCGGCACGGCAAAGAAGCAGTGCCGCGGGGGTTGTGTTATTGTTTTTTAACCCAAGTGTTCGCATGCGCCGTTGGGTGCTTGTGCGCACCCGTGGAGACTTGACCAAAAAAAGGTTTTCGCGACGGGACATGGGCGGGCACCGGATGCCACGAGCTAACACCGGAAATGTGTTCTGACGCCTGCCCTTGCCCCACGGTTTCCAGAAACTAGTACCTCGGAGGTACTAGTTTTTTACAGTGCATCTTCGGAGTGAAGCCTCGGGTGAGCCACGGGAGCTCTACGCTTCCCAGATGTGGTGGTGAGATCACGCCCGGAAAATCCACCTATCTTTCGTCTCTCTAGCATGCCAAATGCTCTGTGTGACCGGGGCCTAAGTACTGTAAGAAGGATTCGGGTAGTCTATTAATAACTTTTACCTGAAAAAAAGAAAGTGAGTGGTAAAAAGTAATTTATATCTGACTCTAGATCATTAATTCTGAATATCTGAATTCTGGGTCTCATTATATGCTTGGATAATCCCCAGTAAATGGTTATATACAGCTGAGTTATTTTTAAATTTTTATTTCTAATGTTGTTTACAGGGGTTATTTTTGCCATTATAATGTAAATAAATGAAAAAGGACTAAAGTTGTGAGTATTAATATGTTGTTAGAATATAATATATAAAATATACGGTTAAGATTGGAAAATAAGGTCATGGACCTGTTGGGGTCTGGTTAAGCATTCAGGAAACTTTTGCCGAGAAGACTATTGGAGAACTCAGCTGTTGTTGATATCTGTTGAATTAAATAGAAGAAGGTACAATGAAGTACATGCTTGTAGAAAGGTTTTACTTTTATTGATGCTAAAGGTCCATTGACAGTAACACTGTTAGGAATGAGTTGCAACCAAAGAGCATGTCAGGATATAGTACATTCAAATCACCAAGACCCAATTGCGGGACTTCCTGCGCGTGGCATTAGGCCTGAGAACTAATGGTACTAATAAGCATAACAGGTGAAGCTTCCCACGACTCATCCGCGGGATAACCCAAGCAATGTCTCCAGCGGCACTCCTCCTGCGGCCTTGAAAGATACTTGTTGCTATAGCAAAGCAATTAAGTGCAAGGAAAGGAATGCGCATGAAAGTGAAAGCAGAAACACATTTGGCAGCTTGCTGACAGTAATATGATAGGTAATTAGAATGTAAGTCTGAGAACCTTTATATTTTGGGCTGAAAAGTAGATTGATGGATTATGAGAAATATGCGTTGATTCATAGTGGAAAAATACATAAGATATGAAGAAATATCTTAAAGTTAAGTTTGATTGTTGCAATGGTGTTGAAAAATGTAATATTTGGTTGGGTAGTTGTTTGTTTGTTTATCTAAGTTTGTCTTGTCTTTAAAATTCAATAAAGAAATTATTTTTTTTTAATTGCCAATTGCTGTAAATAAAGCAATTCGGCTAACACCACCTCCTGTGGCAGTGAATTCCATGTGTTAATCACTCTTTGGGTGAAGAAGTACTTGTTTTTATCTGTTCTAACCCGGCTGCTCAGCAATTTCATGGAGTGCCCACGAGTTCTTGTATTGTGGAAAACCCGCACTAAAAAGAACCACCTACCTGGGTGGTTCTTGCGAAGTAGAGCGCCTCAAACCGGCCGTGGGATCGGCCACGCGTCCTTGTGGCGGCACATCCCGGCCTCCGGCCGAACTGCGCATGCTCGAGCATGCGCAGTTCGGCCGGAGGCCGGGATGTGCCGCCACAAGGACGCGTGGCCGATCCCACGGCCGGTTTGAGGCGCTCTACTTCGCAAGAACCACCCAGGTAGGTGGTTCTTTTTAGTGCGGGTTTTCACTCGGAAGAGACAGATCGGGGACGGGCAGGCAACGATTCCCAGATGTTGCCGTGGGATCGCGCCCGTTTGATCCGCCCCCATTCTGTCTCGCTCCCGGACCAAAACCCCTCGTATGAACGGGGTCCTAGTTGCCCTTTTCTGCACTTTTTCCAATGCTATATCTTTTTTGAGGTGTGGTGACCAGAACTGTACACAGTACTCCAAATGAGGTCGCACCATTGATTTATACAGGGGCATTATGATACTGGCTGATTTGTTTTCAATTCCCTTCATAATAATCCCAAGCATACCATTGGCCTTTTTTATTGCAGTCGCACACTGTCTCAACATTTTCATTGAGTTATATACTACGACTCCAAGATCTCTCTCTTGGTCAGTCTTTGCCAGTTTGGACCCCATTAACGTGTATTTATACTTAGGATTTTTGGCTCCAATGTGCATCACTTTGCACTTGGCCACATTGAACCCCATTTGCCACATTGATACCCACTCGCCCATCCTCGACAGATCCCTTTGGAGTGCCTCACAATCCTCTCTGGTTCTCACCCCCCTGAACAACTTTGTGTCCTGCAAATTTAGCCAGTTCAGTGCTTACTCCCAACTCCAAATAATTAATCAACAAGTTAAAAAGCATCGGACCAAGTACTGATCCCTGTGGTACCCCATTGCTTACCACCCTCCACTGAGAAAATTATTCTCTCTGTGTTTCCTATTAATTATACAGTTTTAGATCCACAAAAGACCTCAGCAGAGTACGATACCATACAGTCCACCTTCCAAAGCAGCCATTTTCTCCAGGGGAACTGATTCCTGTCATCTGAAGACCAGTTGTAATTTTGGGAGACCTCCAGACACCACCTGGAGGTTGGAAACCCTAGATCCAGTGCATGTGACTCTAAAATTGAGCTCTATATGTTCATCTGTTTTCCATGGGATTGTTGAAGGTGGCATGCATTGGGAGGGTGTTTTGGGAAATATGAATTCTAGGTATGGCATGATTTCACTTTTGTATTTTCTACAAACATGGAGGTTTCACTTAGAGCGGCAAAGCTGTTCAAAGTGTCCTTCTCCCCCCACAAACTTTGCTGCTCTTCTACAAGCTAGGCTCCTTAGAAGCATTTATCTGCAATCCAATACCTTCTGTACAACTTCATTCTGTTCTGACATTGCACAGAAAAAATATTTCAAGTGGAAATATTCCTTTTGTGCTTCAGACTGGCGTGCTTAAATCCCAGCCAAAGAAAGAAACTGGTGCCACGCTCTTCTACTCTGCCTGGGGTTCATTTATCTGCCTGGGTCCCCTAACCCAGGCGTGGGTGAACTCCCAACATAGGCTTTCCTTAAATATTCTCTTTTTTAAAAAATTTCAGCTCATTTGTTGCTGTAGAGAATTTCTCTTGGCACTCCTTTTTCCATCAGGCAGGCCTGGCGTCTATTTGGTTGGCTGCAATAGGTTTACGTTGCCAAACTATGTGGCCCTCCTGCTTAGATGATTGGTTTTGGGATAGAAACTCAAGCTGAGTTTTTGAGATTGCAGGCTCTGTTCAGGAATCTTCTGGAGTGTGTGGCACACCAGGGTTTTTAAACATGCTTGTCATGTAGCATGGGTGCATGTTGGGACTGGCATCAGTAGCTGGCATTCTTAGGCATCAAGGCCCATGCCCTAGCTAGAGGGCCCCAGCCAAACTATGAAGCCCTTTGGCCTACTTCATGGGTCTCCAACCTTTTAGAGCCTGCAGGCACATTCAGAATTCTGATCTGGTGTGGTGGGTGCAGCCTCCAAATGGCTGCTGCAGGAAGTGGAACCACCCACAAAATGATTGCCACAACTGAACTTCAGTCACACAGTGAAGATCTTTGTGCTGTGGTGGCAGCTGCTGCTGTGAGTGTATATGAGTATGGTTGTGTGAGTGTATATGAGTATGCTTGTAGATCACCGAATGATTGCACCTTAATTTTGTTGTACTATGTACAATGACAATAAAGTTTATTATTATTATTATTATTATTATTATTATTATTATTATTATTAGCAATGTTTCCAAAAAATCTGCACAACCAATCAAACCTCCAATGGCCAATTAGAAGCCCCACCTGGCCACGCCTATTTTTCTAAAAACACTTGGTGCACTCCAGGAAAGCTGACAGCAGGTGTCATCTTACACATGGACACCACCCTGTCCTACCTGCATCTCCTCTTGGTCATTGCCATCTGCTCGCCCAGGGTGGGGAGAAGGAGCAACCACTGCTATTCACCTCAACATCTACCTTAGGGTTATAGTAAGGATTCGTTACAAAAGGAGAAGGGGAATAAAGACGTGGCAAAGAGGTTATCTTCTTGAAGAGGAAGTCCTACTGAGAGCATCTTGATCAAGATCCGAATTAAGTTTGGAGCCGCCTCCACCTCTCCCCCCACTTCCTTTCTCTCTAGAAACTGAATATAGATACATCAGATCCTGAGTTAGAATGACCCATATTTCAGGAGTTTTACTCTTGTCAAATATCTCAAAAGAAAGGCAGGTCTCCTATCTTCTCACCAGTCCTCTGTTGGTGAAAGATAAAGACCTCAAATCAAAGGCTAGTAATGCTCCGTTGGGGGGTGGGATGTAAAATGCTGTCAAGTTGCAGCCAATTTATGGCGACCCCATGGAGTTTTCAAGGCAAGAGACTAACAGGTTGCCATTGCCTGCCTCTGCATAGCAGCCCTGGGATTCCTTAACTGTCTCCTATCCAAATACTGACCAATGCTGCTTCCAAGATCTGACGAGATCAGACTAGTCTGGGCCGTCCAGCTCAGCATGTGCAATTACTGCATCAATAAAAATAAATCCTGCCAGCAGGCTTGTTGTTTAAAAATGTGCTTTGAACATCTAAGATTTAATAACATTTAAATTAGTTAAAATTTCCATGTGAATTCTCCAGACCATGCTGAGAAGCCTTCTCCTGTGCTGAAGAGGAAGGTGCATGCTATAGCAGCATTGCTACTGGAGATTATTTATTAGATTTCCGGCACACACACACCTTTCCTCCAAGAAACTCAGATTGGTAGACATGGTCCTCCTCCTCCTCCTTTTGTCTTCATAACAATCCTGGGAAGTAGGTTAGGCTGACTGAGAGTGACCATTAGGGTTGCCAGCTCCACGGTGATAAATACCTGGAGATATGGAGGGGTGGAGCCTGAGGAGAGTGGGGTTTGGCAAGGGGAGGGACTTCTGTGGGGTATAATGCCACAGAATCCACTTTCCCAAGCGGCCATTTCTTCAGGGGAATCTTTCAAAGAAGCCGTTTTTTTCTGTCGCCTGGAAATTAGTTGTAATCTCAGGAAATCTCCAGCCATCACCTGGAGGCTGGCACCCCTAGTTGACCAGGACAAGGACACCCAGTGAACAGAGTAAGGATTTGAACTCAGGTCTCCTTGGCCGAGGTTAAAACACTAGCCACTACCCCAGGCTAGCTTTCCATGCCTGGTTACAGTTCTACTTCCATTCATTTCAACAAGGGCTGAAATCCCACTCAACCATGAATCTCATTGCATGGCTGTGAGCCAGTTTCAAAACCTAACACACCCGGAAGGGTTGTTGTAAGGACAAAAGGGGGAGGACCTCCCTGGATGATGGATGGATTCAATGTAAAAGAGATGCAAGAGTTTTCATTGCACATGAAAGAAGATGGGGGAAGGCAGGGTTTTTTTCTCTTTATTTATTTCACTTATACCCCACTTTTGCCCCCAATTATGTTGTTCTCCTCCATTTCACCTAGCAACTACCACCCTGTGAGGTAGCTTAGGCTGAGAGGGAATGGCTGGCCCAAAATCACCCAGCGAGCTTCCATGGCAGTAGAGATTTGAACTTGGATCTCCTAGATCTTACTCAGAATAACCTCTATACCCTCTATACCATGCTGGTTCTCTGTATGGAATGTGTGGTAATCTAAGAGAAAGTGGTCTCCTAAATATATGCAGGACAGCAACAATCCCAATGGAAATTTGTATTGGCCTGGTTGACGTACTCAGAATTCCAAACCTATACACAACCTGTGATGAGAATTTAATCGCTTATGTATAGACTACAGTAAAGCACACGTCTTATCTCTTGACTTCAAAAATCTCTCTTTGAAAAATGCTGCTGAGAACATATGTTCTTGATAGGGCAGAAAGGTACAGAAAGGCAGCTATGGCTGACTATAAAAGAATCCCCCCCCTCCTTTTGTCAAAGCAGAACAAATTTAGGAGGACGGGGGGGGGAAGCTTTGCTCATGTATCCACCTATTGGATAACTAATCTGCATTTAAAAGAGTGCATGAATATGTATTTTGTGCATCCTGGATATTCAAAAGCGCCAAGTAGCTCTTTGCTGTGGATTTAATAAGAATTGGTATAAGAAAGATTTTTAAAAAACAGCAACAACATAAGGTTGATTAGAAATATCTCAGGAGGGGAGAAAACGAGTCTCTGACATTCCCTTCAATTTAATTCAGGACCATAAGCTGATCACTGGAAGGAAAGTTTTCAGGTTTGGCTCCCGCCTCGCCCACCCGCGGTGGAGGAGGGAATCCGCGCGAGCGGAGACCCAAACGAGCCCCTCAGAAAGAGAGGGGCTCGGATCCGGGGTGCATTAGGGTGCACTGGGGGGAGTCTCTTTCTTGGCCGAGTGGTCGGAAAACGAGACTCTCGCCATGCCCTGCCCCAATGGACCTTGCTGCGTGAGCGACCCCGTATGGGGTTTAGCGGAGCCACCAGACGTCACCGAGTGATAAAGCGAACAACTGATGAAATGAAAAAAGAAAAGATCGGCTAAACTGTGAGTTGTCAAATGCGAAGAAAAAGAATTAAGAGGGGCCCCCCCAGCGGAAAAGACGAGGAGGTAAACCCTCTAACTTCGTTAGCGAGAGAATAAAGGGGGGGGGAATGGACTGTGCGAGTAGTAGTGACTTGTTTTGATGCATTTGGAATAAAGCGAGAAAATTTCTGTTTCTTTGGAGCGCGTTTTAAGAACTTTATTAAAAGTAAACAAAAATAATAAGATGTCGGAGCTGGGCTAAAAGACAAGTGGAGAAGAAGGGAGGAACTTCCGGTCTGGGCGTTTGCTTTTTTGTGAGAACCGGCTGATTAATGTTTGGAATGTTTATGGCTGTATTCTGGCCGGGAACTGTGAGAAAAGCTGAACTGTGACAGCGAGAAAGTGCCTTATAAGCGCTTTTAAAAGTCAACAGTTGCGGAGGAAGATCCAGCGAAGAGAATGGCAGCGTTTAAAAGTGAAACTGGAATTAAAAAGAAAAAGAAAATCCATTCTCAGAGCTAGAGATCTTTGGAAAGGGCATGAAAGAGCATGAAAGAGTGAAGATTTACAGTATATGAAATGGAAGTGTTAACAGCGACCCGGAGGATGACTGGAAAAGCCGGAGGGAGGGAAACAGAAGAAGCCCCTCCATGAAATCGGGAATTTAAAAGAAGCCAGCACGCGAAGGAGCGGTTCTGAATGCGCCTTGAGGAAACTTTAACTAACAGAGCATCGAATGAACACTACTAATACACTAACATAGATAACACCTTTAACTGGTTTGAAGAAAGAAGTTTGAATGCACACAGAGGAAGCCTAAGAAGATAATTTGGACACTACTAACAGATTAATTTACAAGTTAATATATCACTCAGCTTTCTCTTACTCCCACTATATACCCTCCCTAATTTTCTATTTAAGCGAAATACCTCTCCTTTTTAGGAGAGTAAATAAAGCCTTTATATATATATAAAAAAGAACCCAATAATGATTCTAATTCCCGATGCCTTTTATTCCAAGGGTACCATTTCTAACCTGGATAGCCCAGGCTAGCCTGATCTCATCAGATCTCAGATGCCAAGCAGGGTGGACCCTGGTCAGTATTTGGATGAGAGACCACCAGGAAAGGCCAGGGTTGCTATGCTGATGTAAGCAATGGCAAACCGCTTCTGAAGCTCTCTTGCTTTGAAAACCCTACAGGGTCGCCATAAGTTGTCCCTGACTTGATAGGCCTTTACACCACCACCACCTCTTGGGTGCTTACTCTGGAGAAGCCCCAAATAACTCCTGTAAAGCAAGGTGGGACATCAACAAAATGTTCTCAGCAGAAGCAGACTGGGGCTTGGAGCCTAGATCTTATTTTTAAACTTTCAGTTCATGCCATCCTAATCAAAGGTTGGTGTAGGACACAATCTGTTCATGCTGGCTTCTGGTTGTACCAGCTCAGGACAAGGTGGTTGGTAGTTATTTTGGAGATGTGGATGGTTCTGACACATGTTTTTTGCTCATGAACACTTTCGACTACCAATATATTGGTGGAGGTGTGCCAAAAAGCTGCATCCTACACCTACCAGTGTCTCCTCCCACCTGGTATGCTCGGTCATGCACGCCAGGTCCACTCAATGTTCTACAACAAAGTCCCGAAGGACTGCTGTCTTGTTGTTAATAGACCTGGTGTTGCACAACACCAATGACGGAGGGGGATTACTAATCCTAGCCCCACTGCCGACCTCCTTTGGGATGGGAAGCAGGCTGGAAGGACACCGAGCCCTCTTGTTTCTCAGCGTCCTTCCTTTGTCATTCCGTGTTCTACAACTGCAGCCAGCTCGGCAGGGAGACATCCGCAGAGTTCCTGGCGGAACTGCGCCATCTCACCACCGACTGCACATTTGGACGAGGCCCTCCACGACCGTTTCGTCGTGGGCCTGTGCGAGGAGAAGCTCAGACGGCGGATCATGGAAAAGGAGACTGTCACCCTCGCCGTAGCCTTATCCACCGCCATTGCCTGGGAACGATCGTACACCGCCCCAGCCGCGGCCCTGCAGGTCGAGCCGGAGGAGCCAGAGGAACAGGATGTCCACCGAGCCTATGTAGGGCCCCGGCATCGCCCTCAAGCACCGCACCGTACACCAGCTGCGAACGCGAGCGCCGCCCGCCAGCCCTCCCGTGTGTGCCAGCGGCAGGGACCAGCACGATCGGAAGCCCTGCCGGTTCCGAAACATCACGTGCCGGTCCTGTGGGTGCACAAGCCACATCGCAAGGGCATGCCGCTCTAAAGCAACGATCCGGACCCAGCCACCGCATCAGAGAGTGGATGCACACTTCGAGGACGACGCCGGCGCAGAGGACCTCTACCACCTCACGCACACAGCAGAAAAGGTACTGCAACTCCCCGGCAAATCACCCAACCAAAAATTCCTAGCCGCTGTAAACATCGAGGGGTTCCCATGCCTTATGGAAATAGACTCGGGCTCCACGGTCTCAATAATCTCGGAAGCCACCCTGAAACGCCTGTGCCCAAAGGGGGGACCCTGCTTGCGCACAGCCCAGTTGACGCTCATGGACTTTCAGTGGAACCGGGTGCCGATAAAGGGGGTTGGAACCTTCCGGGTGCAATACAAGAAATTTAAGAGGAAATTGGACTTAATCGTGGTTGAAGGGGACCTGGTCAGCTTGCTGGGACGGGAATGGTTCGAGCCCCTGGGAATCACAGTCGAGGGAGTCCAGATGTGTACTACCCAGGACTTCAAAGGGATTTGCCAGGAGTTTCCCACGGTTTTTGATGATTCCCTGGGCTGGTATACGCCCCAGCCTGGAACCAGTCTCCCACGCGGCGTGGGAGACCCCAATAGTCATAGTAAACAAACCAAATGGGAAAGTCCGCATCTGCACGGACTATAAATGCACGTTGAATAAGGCGCTACAGGACCACGCATATCCGGTCCCTGTGGTTAGCCACATACTGGCCACCTTGGGAGGGGCAAAGATCTTCGGAAAACTGGATCTCGCCCAAGCTTACCAGCAGCTACCGGTGGATGAGGCAACCACTGAGGCGCAAACTATTGTGACCCACCGGGAGGCATTCAGGGTGAAGAGGCTGCAATTCGGGGTGAGCGTAGCACGAGGGCTATTCCAGCAACTAATGGACTCCCTTCTTAAAGGAATCCCGGGCGTCACCCTGTTCTTTGATGATGTGATGATCGCCGCCGCCACGCCGGCCGACTTCGCAGACCGTCTCCGCGCCGTGCTCAGCCGTTTCCGGGACGCCGGGCTTAAAGTCAAACTGGAAAAGTGCCGGCTGGAGTGCCGGCTGTGGATTTCCTGGGGTTCACGGTGGACGCAGAGGGCCTCCACCCAACCCGCGAGAAAGTGAAGGCAATCGTGGAGGCACTGCCACCGAAGTCCAAGGTAGAACTGCAGGCCTTCTTAGGAATCCTGAACTTTTACCACACCTTTCTTCCCCACAAGGCGGCGGTGGCGGAACCCCTCCATTGCTTGTTGGACAAGCAGGCCCCTTGGGTGAGGGGCCCCGCCAGGCTGCCGCGTTTCGGAATGTCAAGGGACTTTTAATTTCCAACGCGGTCCTGGCCCACTTTGATGAGCCGCTGCCGGTGGTGTTGGCATGCGACGCCTCGCCCTATGGCGTCGGGGCTGTGCTAGCGCATCGCCTACCGGACAGGCGGGAGGTCCCGGTCGTGTATTACTCGCGCATTCTATCTGCAGCAGAGCGTAACTACGCCCAGATAGATCACGAGGGACTTGCAATTGTGGCCGGGGTAAAAAAATTCCATGACTTTGTTTACGGCCAGCCCTTCACCATCGCCACGGATCACCGCCCGCTCCTTGGCCTGTTCGCGCCCGACTGCAGGATGCCGTAAGTTCTCTCCCCGCGGGTCTTGCGGTGGACCATTTTCCTGGAGGGCTATGACTACCAGATAGAGCACCGTCCTGGAAAAGCTATGGGCCACGCCGATGCCCTTAGCCGCCTTCCCCTGCCGGATGTCGTGGAAGACCCTGCCCCGGTGCACCGGGTCCTTCAGATGGAGGACCTCCCAGACGCGCCACTCCAGGCTGCTGACGTTGCCCACCGCTCAGCCCGGGACCCCACCTTATCCCGGGTGCTGGGCTGGGTGGTGAGGGGGTGGCCTATGAAGGTGTAGGGGTCAGCGTTCACGGCATTCACGGCTCGCAGGGATGAGTTGTCGGTGCACAAAGGCTGCCTGCTGTGGGGAGACAGGGCCGTGGTCCCCAGCACCCTTCGACAAAAGGTTTTACAGGCCCTTCACGACCCAGGGGTGTGGCCCCAAGGATGTATATAGTTGGCCAGCCGGCCGTTAGTTCCTATCTCTTGTTGTGTACTAATAAAGCGTGCATTGGACCATGCCGGTTTGCGTCCTTTATTCAGGCTGCTAAACCCACTACACAATAGACTAGAAAATAATTCTCCCATGATGTTATCAATGATTCAAGCTAGATCTTAGCAGCTGCCATGAAATGGAAAGCTGTGCACAGCTGTAGAGATCATGTGCAGGTGGACAGATGGATGTCACAAGATGCATCCATGCACCTACTCAGAGATGTAACCTGTAGAGCAGGAGTTCCCAACCTTTTTGAGCCTATGGACACCTTTAGAATTCTGATACAGCCTGATGGGCGCAGGTGCAGGATGGCTGCCACAGAAGGTGGAGCAAGACACAAAATGGCTGCTGAAGCTTACCTTCACTCACACAGTGAAGATCCTTGTGCTGTAGTGGCAGCTGCTACCAAAGCAGCTTTTTAAAAAAATCCACCCAGTCACTCATGTTTCTAGTGCTCAGTCCGAAGGATTGCTGGGGAGATGCTCTACTTTGCCCTGGCCACTTTCTAAAAATAATTGGCAGGCACCAGGAAAGATATTGGCGGGTGCCCAGGCACCCACAGGCACCATGTTGGGGACCCCTGCTCTAGAGACCCCAAACAGGATCTGAATGATGACATCACTAGAAGCTTGTGCTAACAAAATCTTAACAAAGAGTTCTAAAAGGCAAAAACAGGGACACTGCTTGAGAGAGAGGGGGGGGGGGGGGGGGGAACAGGGACTGTCCCTGGACAATTCAGTTCATTTATTTAGTGCATTAGCCTGAGAGCCATAGCAATTAATACAATACAGTAAAATCATCACAATACATACAACCTATAAAATAGGCGTGACATCTAATAAATCACAGTTTTTTAAAAATACATCATAATAATAATAATATAATATTGGCATTTAAACCCTAATAATAGCACACTAGTATTTAGCAACATTTGATAACCTAAAACAAATACCAATCCCAAAACCAAATACCAATACCAGTGACCCAGAGTGAGACAATAACCAATTAACTTAATAGGGAGCTGTTATGATTAGGTTTTTAATTTTGTCTTCACAGTAGAGGTAATAAATTTTGCCATACTAATTGCAAGAAATTTATCTCTATCTGTCAACAGAAACATTAATTTAACCTGATCTGGCTTCCCTAAGAGTCATGATAAAATGGTCCCAAGAAATCTAACTCGTTCTAGCATGTAACCAGAGCACATCCTAACTACATCTCTATCTGACAGAGAAAGGGAGAGACTAAAGTGTGGACGTTCGGAGGAGGGAATTGCCCTAAGAGTAGCAATCTGGAGACAGACAAGGAGTGACACATAATAGAAGAGAAGGTGCTGACCTCACTATCCTATCTAATTGTGTTCCTGCTGTCCACTCCAGGGTCTTCTTCTCTTCTTCTTTGTACATCAGACATTGTCTTTTCCAACAGCTTCCTAGGTGACATTGGGTCAGTCATGCTCTCTCAGTCTAACCAACCCCATAGGGTGGTTGTGAGAATAAAATGGAAGAGAGAAGAATGATAAAAGCCACTTTAGGACCCCCGTTGGAAAGATAGGTGGATGTTATGGAAGAAAGGGCAAAATTATGACTTTCTTTTCTGGGAAACTCCTTTAGACCAAGGGTTCTCTAGAAAGCAGCCATGTAACCAAGCGCAGTACTAGAACAATAACAAGGTATGGTCAATGGAGTTGGAACTAAGCCAGCATCCTCTCTTAAGAGTGACGAGCTGATTTCACAGATCCCACCCAAAGCCCCATTTCTGATGTCAGAGGCTACTGTTATGAACTAGAGACTTATAAAATATAGTACCCTATAAAATATAGCATAAATCTTACCTATTGTCCTGTAAAATTGTCTTACCAAACCCTCTGCATTAGGCAAACCCCAGGCTGATCTCACACAAGTAACTTCAGCATGAGCTATACGATAATTCTGACTGGTGGCTCTCAATTAAGGATAGTGGGTGCAATTCAGCCCTTTCTGTAAAAAAAATTAAATTGAAATATGTATGTGTGTATATTTATTTATTTATTTATTTATTTAACCTTCGATTTATATACCGCCCTAACCCCCCCCAATGGGGGTCTCTGGGCGGTTTACAGCTTTGTAGTGCTAATCACTTTTATGGATCCCTAACTATGGGCACATTCTCAGGGGTTGGGTCAGCCTACCTAGCACCCCGGTGGTGGCGGGCGGCTCTTCCTTCTGGTCTCCGGCTTCGGCTTCCTTGGCTCCTTTGGTCGGCAGGACGCTCCTCTCTCCGGCGCAGTTCTTCTTCAGTGAGGCAGCCGTCTTGGTGTGTGAGTTCGTCTCTCCCGGCCTTGGCTCTGTCCGATAGGCTCCGCCGCGCCGGGAGATGACGTCATCCGCACCTTCTGCTGCCCGCGCCGGCCGCTTTCTGTTGGAACTCCGCAGGCCACCAGGGATTGCTCCACTGGCTCTCGATGTTCCACCGCGCCGCCTCGTCTCTGCCGCCAGGATCCGCCGTCACCGTCGCCGCCATTGTTGTTGTTCCTTCGCTGCTGCCACTGCCGCACACCACACTCCTCGGACGAGGGGGGTGCCCCTACCCTACTAAGGGTAGGTTCCCATTCATCTACTCATCCTTTAACGGGCTTTTGAACCGCTGGGTGGGCGGGAGCTGGGACGCAGGCCGGGAGCTCACTTTTTTTTCCTCTTTTTTCCATTTTTCAATAATAAAATTCTTCAGGTGACCTATCTTTTAACTGTTGTTCTTATATATTTAAACTTACTCTAAATATCTTTCTAACTTCAGTAGTTATCAAAGCAAAACAGAGTATTTTTCACATCCCAATATTTCTCTAAATATTCTTTAAAATCTTTCCAATCTGCAAAGAATTCTTCTGCTTCCTGATTCTTAAGCTTTCTTGTCATTTTATCCATTTCAACCATAAAGAGTAACTTTTTTAACCACTCCCAAATCTCAGGAGTTCTTTCTTGTTTCCAGCATTGAGCATACGTCATTCTAGCAGTTGTAATCATATACCACATTAAAGTCCGTTTTGCAATGTTGACTTCTTCCATTGGTCTGTACAAATCTTGAAGGATCAGAACCCTAAAGGCAAATCAGCCACAAGGATTAGGCCAAAAAGGTGTGCTTGTTTCAGGTGAATTTTAATAGCAGGTTTTAAAAGTATCTCATTCTAGCAATCAAGACTATTTTTATATGGACTTCAAGTGAACCATTAACCTACTCTCTTACAATCTTCCTTGGATCCCATTTCATTTAAATTGTCACAGCTTCTGGCCTGCTGGAGGCTTCATTTTTATTATGTGTGTTTTACAGCTCCGAGGAGGGAGGGAAATCATTTTATGTGAGTGTGTGTGTGTGTTGTTATTGTTTTACTAGTCAAACATAACTGAGGAGAAAAGCATTTCCAATTATGGAGGTAAGCCATTTGAACAAATGGAATGAGAACAAAAATCAAAGTGGCATAGCAATCGTGACAGCGTGCCAAACATCCTGAGCCATTAAAAACTGTAGTATATGCTCAAAAGCCCTAGGTGTATATTTGGGGAAAGAAATGGATCTGGCTAAACCATTTTGTGCAAGCTGTTGACAGCTTCATTAAACACATTCGACAGACCATATCAAAGCCCTAATAAAGAATGCAGACAAGTATATCTTTGTAGAGCTTTTAACTGTCATGGCAAAGCACGCATGTAGTGACCAGCCCAGAGATCTAACTACATTTATTTACTTATCTACCTATTTATTTAATTCAATTCAATTTATATTTTGCCCTCCCTGCAAGTGGGCTCAGGGCAGATCACAGTAAGATTCATAAATGAAAATGTAAAAGGTAAAGGTTTCCTTGCTCGAAAGCCAGTCGAGTCTGACTCTAGGGTTGCGGTGCTCATCTCCATTTCAAAGCCGAAGAGCCAGCGCTGTCCAAAGACATTTCCGTGGTCATGTGGCCGGCATGACTGAACACCAAGGCGCACGGAACGCTGTTACCTTCCTACCAAAGTGGTACCTATTTGTTGTTGTCCGACTCTTTGCGACCCCATGGACCAGCTCCCGCCAGGCCCCCCTGTCTTCCGCCGTCCTCTGAAGTTGGCGCAATTTCATGTTCGTTGCATCGATGACACTGTCTAACCATCTCATCCTTTGCCATCCCCGTCTTCTTTGACCTTCTATCTTTCCCAGCATCAGGGTCTTCTCCAGTGATTGCTCCCTTCTCATTTGGTGGCCAAAGTATTTGAGCTTCAGTTTCATTATCTGGCCTTCCAGAGAACAGTCAGGGTTGATTTCTTTTAGGATTGACTGATTTGATCTCCTGGCAGTCCAAGAGTCTTCTCCAGCACCATAGTTCAAAAGAATCTATTCTTCGGCACTCGGCTTTCCTTATAGTCCAACTCTCGCAGCCATACATGACTACTGGGAATACCATGGCTTTGACCATGCGGACTTTTGTTGGCAGGGTGATGTCTCTACTTTTTATCATGTTGTTTAGGTTCACCATCGCTTTCCTCCCAAGGAGCAGGCATCTTTTAATTTCATGGCTGCTATCACAGTCTGCGGTGATCTGGGATCCCAGGAACGTGAAGTCTGTCACTACTTCCACGACT
>NW_015174284.1:211492-216839 GCF_001447785.1 Gekko japonicus | reverse complement strand
TTTTTTCCCCCCAAGTCCCCGTGGTTGCGCACATGCACCCAACGGAGCATGCGCATTCGTAGTGAACACAAAACAAGAAAACTAGTTCGCCGCGCCGCGCGCTTCTTCGTTGCGCGCAGGCATGTGTTGTGATCGACGCCTCTCCGTAACCACAGAAGCTCCACGGTACCTCCACAGAACCTCCACAGGAGGTATGATCGCTTTACTGCGTGTTAGTTTGCCCCAGGGCAAACAGCCACGCTTCCCCCCCGCAGTTTCCTGCCCGTGTGACCGGGGCCGTAGATATTTTTCTGGTACTCTCTTGCTTTCTCCATAATCCAGCGAATGTTGGCAATTCGATCTCTAGTTCCTCTACCTCTTCGAAATCCAGCTTGTACTTCTGGTAGTTCTCTATCCACGTATTGTTGAAGCCTAGCTTGTAGGATCTTGAGCATGACCTTGCTAGCGTGTGATATGAGTGCAATTGTGCAATAGTTTGAGCGTTCCTTGGCAGGTACCTATTTATCTACTTGCAATTTCTTGCTTTCGAACTGCTAGGTTGGCAGGAGCTGGAACCAGACCGTCATGCGGCAACCTGGGTCTCGAACTGCTGAACTACTGACCTTCCACAGCCTGCAGTTCAGCATCTTAACCACTTGAGCCACAGCAGCTCCAATGAAAATGTACAGAATAATTAAAAACAATTTAAAATAGCATAGATTTAAAGTGAAAGAAAGAAAAAACAAAACAGGTAGCACTATTTCACTATATACATTATTTTCTTCCTTTAATTGTGGGAAGGGAGGTAGGATATAAATATTTTATTTGTTTACTTCACTTATAGTCCACCTTTCTCATTGACACTCATGATGGATTACAGAATTCAATGACAATGCAATAAAAACAGTATAATATATACAATGAACAATGAAGTGAAAACTGTTTAGTACATACTACTACTAATGCAAAAAGAGATATATACCTGAAATAGAAAATTAGAAAATAATGCTATACAAACAGCATAATACATAAGAATAAAAGATAACATCCCAAATGTTTTACAGAAAGTAGAATTAGAATCCCATTTACATCAGAAAAAGGCTGTCCTCCTTTACTACAACCCTATCCCATTTATAACACAAAATACCTTTCTAACCTTTGGACTGCACTGCTTACAATGTTGTTTTCGCTATTCAAAGATATCTCTTATTCTAAATAAATACTAGTTGTTGCCAAGTCATTATTCATATTAGTATTAATAATTCAGAAACATGTATCTTAATTACAAGCAGTGTGGAATGGCATGGTATAGGCAAATTTCATCAGATCTTGGAAGCTAAGCAGGGTGGGCACTTTGATAGCAGACCACTGAGGAAGACCCTGCAGAGAAATGCAATGGCAAACCACCTCTGCTTCTCACTTGCCTTGAAAGCCCCTTGCTGGTTGGTTGCTACTTGATGCAGGGCCATAGCCTTCAGTAGAGCTTTAGGGGCTCTGCTCTCTATGTGTTAAGTCGACTACTTAACAAAGAGTCAGAGAGTGACTTCAGCTAATGATTCAGCTTTATTGAGCAACGCGAAATACAACCATAAACAGAATAACCAGAACAGCTTTTGCATTGTAGCTGTGCTTCTTTTTAAACTCTCCCGGCTAATGTAGCCAAGCCCTACTGTACATTACAACCAATAGGATTGTCAAGATAACATCCAATCACAGACGTTCCCGCTCAGGGAACTGGATGGTAGGTGATTGGTCAGCTCTTCCTGGGCTACCAATAGGGATTGAATGATTAGGATTCTTGCCCAGGACGAAGCTTTACATGGTGTTTCAATTAGTGATTTCAAACACAGTTTTCCATTGCATTGAATACACCACACTATGGATTAGGGGTGAGCCCCAGCACCAATGAGTCCTCAGAGCCCCAGTGAGTCCCCAGCAAGCCTCAGCTCCAGCCAGGAAGTTGGCTCTTGGAGAGCTCTCCAAGACCTGGCTATGGGGCTGGTTACTCCAGAGCAGCCCCATTGAGCTGCATAGGGCATTGCTGAGGGCAGCTGGGCTGAAATCCATCCCGACCATCTGGGTCTGGAAAAAACTGGAAGCATTTTCCTTTCCTTTTTTTTAAAGTTATAAAGTGTTTATTAAAAAGAAAACCACGTTAGGCCAGGAGTCCTGGTCAGGCATGGCTGCTGGGGCATGTGTGGCAAAGCTGAGAACGGATAGGGTTGCCAGCCTCCAGGTGGGGCCTGGGGATCTCCTGCTTTTACAACTGATCCTAGGGTTGCCAAGTGTATCTTCGCCGGGAGCGGGGGGCTCCCGGCTGGCGTCTTGTGCGCGCGCCGCACACACGTCACCCGGAAGTGACGGGAGGACGCCAGGCACACTGGGGGCGGGGCCATGTCCATACAAGGGAAAACCATAGAGGGCCCCCGAAGAATTCCTGGCTATGAGGCTGACTTGGCGGCACTTATATGTATACATATCTTAAATACAAACTGTCACTAAAGCAACAGTATTTATAATATGGAAAAGCCTTTCTTAAATACAAGCTGTGGGTGAATCATTATTAATATTAGCATTAATAATTTGAAAAAAGACTTTCCTAAATATATGTTGTTCCTGATGTGTTATGCACCATCAAGTTGCTTCCGATTTATGGCAACCCTATGATGTCCTCCAAAATGTCCTATTGTTAACAGCCTTGCTTAGGTCTTGCAAACTGAGGGCCTGGCTTCCTTCATTTAATCAACCCATCTCATGTTGGGGTATCTTCCTCTTTTCCTGCTGCCTTCAACTTTTCCTAGCATTATTGTCTTTACTAATGACTCTTGTCTTCTCATAATGTGACCAAAGTACGATAGACTCAGTTGAGCCACTTTAGCTTCCAGGGAGAGTTCAGGCTTGATTTGAACAAGAACCCACTTGTTTTTCTTTTTTGTGGCCCACAGTATCCGTAGAACTCTCCTTCAAGACCACATTTCAAATGAATCCACTTTCTTCCTGGCTGCTTTCTTCACTGTCCAACTTTCACACACATATATAGTAATGGGGAATACTATAGTATGAATTTTCTCGGTCAGCAGCGACCCATCTTTATACTTAAGGGTCTTTTCTAGCTCCTTCATGGCTGCCCTTCTCATTCTCAGTCACCTTCTGATTTCTTGGTTGCAGCCTCCCTTTTGGCTGATGACTGAGTCAAAGAATAGAAAAACAACTTCAGTTTCTTCATCATCAACCTTAAAATTGTGTAATTCCTCAGCAGTCATTACTGTTGTCTTCTTGATATTCAGATGTAATCCTGCTTTGGCACCTTCTGCTTTAACCTTCATCTGTAGTCATTTCAAGTCTTCACTTTTTTTCAGCCATCTGGGGTCATATATCTCAAATTGTTAATATCCAAATGTTAACTCCGATTTTTAACTCCACTTTCATCTAAATCTAATGCAGCTTTCCTTTGGATATGTTCCTGATATGTTCTGACATGTTATTAATATTAATAGTTTGGAAAGTTCTTAAACCTTAGCTTTTGCCAAACATGATCAATATTACCATTAACCATTCAGAAAGAACTTTCATAAATGCAAATTGTTGATGAAGTATCATCATCAATATTAGTAATTTGTTAAAAGCTTTATTAAACACCAGCACTTGCCACAATATTACCAGTAGTATTAATAATTTGAAAAAGATTTTGCTAAGCATAAGTTGGTACTGTAGCATTATTAATCATGCTTATATTAATAATTTGGAAAGGGCTTTCTCCAACACAAGCTGTTTGCCACAGTACAGTACAATCAATAACATGAATGGTAATCCTAACTATTCACACTGACAGTGTTGGTGAGAGCCAGGGTTGGTGTCAGCATACCCTAAAGTGGGGCAGGTGCCAGGGCCCAAGGCTTTGGTGGGGCCCACTGCTGCTGACCACCCCCATCCACACATCTCTCCTGCTACCTTTCTTCTTACCCTTTCCCATCTTTTTGCTTCAAGTACTGTACCACCTGTGCTCTACAGTCCTCAGTGGAATGGGAGAATTTTGGGGCAGGGACTTGGGCAGTAATGTTGTACAATGTTGCGATGTCACTTCCAGCTGAGTACCTAGAAATGACATCACAGCATTCTACGAATTCCTTCATCTCAATGGTAAAACCATAATTCTGGGGGCATCTCCAGGCCCCACCTGGAGGTTGGTAATCATCTGCAGGGACTACTGGATGTTGTTGGCAAAGGGTGTGCAAAGGCAACTGCACATGAGTGGTGGGACAGCTTGTGGGTATGAGAAGGATGCACATGGACATATGGGGAGAAGGATGCACATGGACATATGGGGGGGCTAGCATAGTGGAAAAGGAAGCATGAGGGGCCTGGTGGTGGGTGGGCAACCAGAGGCTCCTGGCCACTGTCTATCCAGGCTCCCCTAAACCAGCTCTGATGGGATGGGAATAATCCTAAACAGGTTGCTTCAAAAGTAAGCCATGTTTTATTCAATGAGGCTTACTCTCAGGAAAGCATCCTTAGGACTGCAGTCATCTCCATCACTTCATGACCAAAGTGTTACAATTAGTGTACTGTTTATGAAGCTATTCTCCAAGAACCCGCCCCCTACCGAATGTAAGCCCCGCCCCCGCTCTTCAAGAGATCCGCCAATCCGCTCGGACCTTCCCTCCGCCTCAGCCTGGCGCCCCTCCCTCCAATGCTTCGTTGACGGCCCGCGGCCGGAACGGCTCGCGCCCCCGTGATTCCGCGCATGCTCTGTGGCCGTTCCAGTCAACCCCTGAGGAATTCTTTCTTTATTTTTTTTTTTTAAGTGAGGGGATTTAAAAGGACGAGACGGCTGTAGGCAAGGGTGAGTGGCCGAGGTGGGGGAAAAAAGGTCTTGAATTTTTTAAAAGCGGGAGCGCTTGTTAACCTCCCCCCCCCCCCCTTCTCCTGCTTCCTTTGTACTTTCACCGTCTTAAACTGAGTTGAGGAACGAAAGGGGTGGTGGTGAAATAAACACACTTCAAGCTCCTCCCGCCATTTTGTGGCTGGAGGGGGGCATATACTAAGTGTCGGGGGGGGTACTCCTTCTCTTCGGAGGTGCTTCCTTCCTTCCTTCTTTCTCCGTCACGGGAAAATTCCGGTGGGGAAGTTGGGAGGCGGAGAAGGATGGCGAGCTCTTCTGCCGTCTCTGCACTTCGGAGCGGGGCGGGGGGCTGCCTTCTGCCGTCGCAACGACCGGCCAAGTTCTTAAAAACTTTTAACTTCTCTTCACGGTTTTGGGATCTTGCAAAGAGGGGAGGGGGACGCTTTGCGGAGGAGCGCCTTTTCCTCTCTCGCAGGAAACCGGCCGGGTTGGGGGGGGGGGGGTTGTCACCGGGTTTAATATATT
>NW_015174284.1:191874-211380 GCF_001447785.1 Gekko japonicus | reverse complement strand
TTTAAACCAGTGTAATACCTCTTATTCTCTCCCTCCCCCCTCCCCGTATTCAGTCTATCTTAAACCTTCTTTTTCTTATTCTCACCCCGCAATGTACTGTCTCCCAGTCCTCCACAGTGCATGTATTTTTGTTTTGTTTGTCTCATCATGCACCTCTTCTTGCCGTCCCTTTAGCGCCCATAGATTACATTGGTTCTGCACCTCACAAGTTAAGCTTGCCATCGACCATAATGCACACAGTCTCTTCTGCTGTCCATATGTAACATAGTGCGCCTTCAGCTACCATAGTAGATGCATACACTCTTTTACTCTTCCTGCACCTCTTTCTCTCACCCTAGGAACACCTTATAGCGTGCATGCTTACTACACTCTGTAGTATATGTGCACTCTCTGCATCTTTCAGTACACTCCTACTTTTTGTTTTCTCACCATAGTATCTGTGCACTGTATTGCGCTTCCTGTACTCCATAACACACTTTTTCTTGCTTCACATATTGGTCTTACACTCCCTGAACTCTTATTGTTCTCATTCTTCCTGCATCCCATGGTGCATGCTGTTTTTTCTTGTTCTCCCTGTAGCTTATATACCATGCATGTTCTTTCTGTATGTAGGATTTGAGTCTAGTAGTACCTTAAAGATCAACAAGATTCCAGGGTATAAGCTCAGTCTTGTTGGTCTTTAAGGCACCTCAATAGTGTCAAAGCAGCCTTCATCAGAACTCTCACTCTTGAAAAATTATACTGTGGAATACTGAACTCAAATCTTACTCTTATGCTGCAGACCAACACAGTTGCCAACCTGATACTTTCTGTATATAGGGCTGCCAACCAGCCTGGAGAAAAATATCCTGCCTCTTTAACAGAGGCTTAATGCACAGATCCCCAACATGGTGCCCATGGGCACCGTGACACCTACCGCCAGTTCCCTGATGCCTCCCAAGTGTTTTTAGAAAATTGATGGGGCCAGGTGGGGCTTTTGTCCGGCAAGCCTTCTGATTGGCCATTAGAGATTGGACAGAGATTGGACATTGGAGATTGGAGAAATGGACAGCTGAGGCTTTCCATGACATGGAGGTAAATAACATCACCTTGGAAATAACATCCCATTAAGCCTCTATTAAAGGGACATGAGTTTTTCTTCTCCAGGCAACCTAAGTGTGTATACCTCCTAATGTGTATACCTCATCACATGCATACTCTCTGACCAGCACAGTTCTGTTTGTACCACCATTCTGTTCTTGCACCCCAGGTTTCTCTAGGTATACACTTAAAAATGCAGTCTGTGACTTGTCCCTGAGGGAGTCTGGGATACCGTCATTGTGCCTGGTTGGTTGTAACAGGCAGGAAAAATGAATGCCATCTCCACTGCCCACCCCTGAATTGAGCGTGAAGAAAAGCAATGCAGAACACAATGCATGCGTTCTTTCTTTACTTCATTAATACCCTGTCTTTGT
The DNA here is from genome assembly GCF_001447785.1 of Gekko japonicus. Lineage (NCBI taxonomy): Eukaryota > Metazoa > Chordata > Lepidosauria > Squamata > Gekkonidae > Gekko > Gekko japonicus. The sequence goes on along the minus strand of NW_015174284.1, from coordinate 209,926 downwards.
CCCCAATGGGGACCCGAAGTAGCTTACATTGTTCTCCTGATCCTAGTCTTACAGTTTGACCACTACACTACACTGGCATCTTCCTTCCATCCTATGTGGAAGTGGGTACAGCCTGCATACAGTTGGTGTTTGGAATTCCCAAGCTGTGAATGGGAAGATGCCCGGGACTTCAGGTTACATATAGAGGAAGATAGGACTTGAAAATAATAACTTAGTAGGAATCCCCCCCCCTTTACTTAATTCATAGTTTTTATTATAGTGATTTATTATATTGTATTTGTTTATTTTATTTCTTCTGTGGGCATTGGTTATGTTCATAAATAACTGGCTAAACACGGGAACCTGGAAGTAATTAGTGTAAATTTTAACTCAGCCATGAAATTTCTAGGTGACCTTAGCTAAACCACTCTCTCTAACCCTCACCTATAGCATGGATATAACAACACTCACTTGCCTTACAGGACTGTTGTAAAGGTTATTGAGACATTATACGTGAAGCACTTTGAACCACTGAAATGTGCACATTATTACTGTTATACCTTGCTTTATTTAGCTACTTCTCAGAGGGATTGGCATGGCTGGATTTGTCCGGTTCAGTCTTTTAGTGGCAGACTCCCGCCTCCTTTGAAATCCTTTTATTCCCCGCTCTAGTAAATATATAGCTAAATAAAAACTTTAATAGTGTCTTTATACTCCCTACATTTGCATTTAAAAATGAATTATTTTGAAGCAGTAGATAGGGTAGGAAAGTTGTTTTATTGTTGGAAAGGATAATTATTAACTATTATGAAGCGGTACGTTTTTACTGAAAATTAAAGGCATTTTTGGCCTTGTTTTGGAACCCATATATACTTATGTCTTGAAATTACTGGCCACAATCCAGAATGGAGTTGGATGTTGTGACATCAAAGTCTTCATTCCAGTGGGACTTGCGCATGCACATGAGCATTTGAATTGTGGCTGCTGACTCTCTTGAAGCTCTTGGCAAGTTGTTATAAGATTATAGCCTCAATCAGGAGTTCAGGCTTCACTGCTTTTCTGTGGAACCAGTCTCTGTTTAAAGGTTCATGTACCTGGGGGATAAGCTGGGATGATGAAACAGTTTAGTAAGGCTTAGTTCAGATGTGAACAAGATGGGATGGCTCTGGGATTCATGCACTCCCTTCTTGTCTAGTACACAGTGATCTAGTAAATGAATTCTGCCTTCACTGCTAATCGTAGTTTGACCTTACATCTCACTCTAGTAAACTGTGGTTAGTGTGTTTTCTGCAAACCAGTAGGTTTCCAAATAGTGGTTTATCATTTCCAATTTGTAATCATAGTTTTTCAGCAGAAAAGCAAAGTATAGTTTCCTGACAGTGACACAATAGCAAACAATATAAGTGAAAATTATTTGTTAGGTTGCTGGGGGGCAGGCAGGCAATTTTCTTGTGGTCTAGCCCTCCCACCCGACCTTGCGTCCAGGACAGTGGGACAAACAGTAGTGGGTGGAAATGATGTCAGCTGATGAAATGTCTCCCGTAGTGGGCAGGGGACATGTATGTACCTGAAGATTATCTATCTTGTTCATATAGTGACCAACCATGATTTGCTTTTACATCTGAACTGTGCCTTAGAGTTAAGAGTGGCAAGAAGTGACAGAGAGGAAAGCAAAGGGAAATAGCAAGGAACAAAAAAGAGGCTGTTCTAGAAGGTCACTATTACCATTGTTCAATCACTTTTACATTCTCTCTCCATTTGGATGGCTTGGGTCAGTAGTCCATTATTTTGCATGAGGGATTGTCACCTCTTTTTTATTTTTTTAAAAATTATTTCATTAAGCTTCTATGCTGCCCTCCCTGCAAGCGGGCTCAGGGCAGTGCACAACAATTTCACATAAAATACATAGAAATACAGTAAAAATCTAAAATCCTGATCCATAAAACCTAACCATATACATTGCGCCATAATACAGTTTTCTGACACACACCCCATTTACATTAGCATGGGGGGAGAGGGGGTGAAAAGCAGTTAATAAGCCAGATAGTTGTTAAAACCGTTTTTAAAAGTGTGCTTTTTCAGCACTTGGTTTCTTGGTGATCACTTTCTCTTTTCTAAAATTTAAAATCACCAACCAGAGAGGCATGGGCAGCTTCAGGCTGCTATCCTAAGGACACTTTTCTTAGAGTAAGCTCCAGTCAATAATGTAGGTCTTCTGAGTAGACCTGCTTAGGATTGCTCCTTCAGCATCATCATGTACTTTCTCTAATATGGATATGGCTAATAATGACTGTGTAGCAAAGTGTAGCAAAGCTATTACAAGCCACAGAAACTGAGTCCATCAAAATCTTAACAAGAGTGGGCCAACAAATATGGAAAACAAAACAAAAGCCCACAGACTAGAAACGCTCCATCTACATCTCAGTTCCAAAAAAAAGGAGATGTCAAAGACTGCAGCAACTATTGAACCATTGCATTAATTTCTCATGCAAGTAAAATGGTGCTCAAAATCTTTCAACAAAGACTGTTACCATATATGGGACAAGAAATGCCAGATGTTCAAGCTGGATTCAGAAAAGGAAGCACTAGAGATCATATTGCAAATTTATGATAATTACTGGAACATATGAGAGAATTTTAGAAGAAAACCAGCTTGTGTTTCATAGATTACAGCAAAGCTTTTGACTGTGTAGGTAATGAAAAGCTATGGTTGGCTTTAAAGGAAATGAGTATACCACAGCATTTGATTGTTTTGATGTGCAGTTTATACTCCGGACGAGAGGTCACTGTTAGGACAGAATATGGAGAAACAGAATGGTTTCCAATTGGCAAAGGTATCAGACAAGGATGCATTTTATCTCCCTATCTCTTCAATCTGTATGCATAACACATCATAAGGAAAACTGGGTTAGATTGGTATGAAGGGGGAGTGAAAATTGGTGGAAGGAACGTTAACAATTTGAGATATACTGATGACACCACGTTATTGGCAGAAAACAGTGGAGACTTGAAACAACTACTGATGAAGACTGAAGTAGAAAATACCAAAGCAGGATTATAGCTGAATATCAAGAAGACAAAAGTAATGACTTCTGTAGAATTACACAAGTATAAGGCTGATGATGAAGAAATTGATGTTGTTAAAAGATTTTCCATTCCTTGGCTCCATCATCAACCAAAAGGGAGACTGCACCCAAGAAGTCAGAAGGAGATTGAAACTGGGGAGGGCAGCCATGAAGGAGCTAGAAAAGATCCTTAAGTGTAAGGATGTGTTGCTGGTGGTCAAGATCTCTAGTTAATTCATGCTGTGGTATTCCCCATTACTATGTATGGATATGAAAGTTGGACAGTGAAGAAAGCTGACAGGAAGAAAGTAGATTCCTTTAAAATGTGGTGATGGAGGAGAGTTTAACGGATACTGTGGACCGCCAAAAATACACATAAGTGGGTCCTAGACTAAATCAAGCCTGAACTCACCCTAGAACAGGGGTTTTGAACTCTTTTGTTATGAGGGCCAGATTTTACATAAATTGGACTTTGTCAGGCCGGACCATGCGTATCATAAAATGTAATGCCAGGTAGCAGAGATATAAAGGACACAGACAAAGTGCAATTAAAGATATTATAGCAGCTATTCCATTGGAGCCCCACATTAGGAGTGTGTGTGTGTGTGTTAAAACTAATATTTCTCTGCAAAACTGGAGTTCCTTGAGTTTGTTGAACTCTATATTTTAACTGTAGTTAGTGCCACCCCCCCCCCCAATATAAACAACAAATATAAATGATCTGAGCCTAGGACCCAGGGGAAGAACATGAAATGGCTGAGCATTGCAAGCTTTTCTCCCTGCCACCACAGGTTTACTCAGAGTGGCAGTGTGTCTCCAAAGTCTCAAGGTTTTGGTTTTTTTAACTGGGTGGTTTGAGATAATAAGTTTGGGTATCCTCTTTAGCACTTGTTCTGCTCTTATTCCTTTGGAGCTCCACATTAGGAGGGGTGTGTGTAAAAACTAATATTTCTCTGCAAAACTGGAGTCCCTTGAGTTTGCAGAACTCTATATTTAACCCTGGATGGTCCCAAAGCTCCCCCCCCCCCCGCGCGCTTTAAAACGTGCCTGCCTAAATTGGAAAGGTGGGGGAATAGTGGGATTTTGCAAAGCAATTTTTTAAAAATAAAAGAGAAGCACAAGGATCACAGCAGAAGAACCCCCCTCCACCACCAGCTCCTACCTGTGATGAGGACTACAGGGGCTGGGATGTTTGGCAGCCCCACCCTGTGCTCTCAGCTCAGAGGGAGCCACACCCTCTGCTTCCTGCTCTGAGGCAGCACCGCCCTCTGCTCTTTATATTCTTAAGGCAGCCCAAGGTCAGAACAGGGAGGATAGGCAGGGGATGTGGGAGAGAAGAGAGACCCACTCCTCAGCTGGATTAAAGGCCTGGGCAGGCCAGTTCTGGCCTGTGGGCCATAGGTTTGACACCCCTGCCCTAAATGCTAAAATGGCTAAACTGAGGCTATCATACTTTGTTCACATTATGAGAAGACAAGAGTCACTAGAAAAGACAATAATGCTAGAAAGATTGAAGGCAGCAGGAAAAGAGGAAGACCCAACATGAGATGTATTGACACAATAAAAGAAGCCACAGCCTTCAGTTTGCAAGACCTGAGAATGGCTACTAATGATATGATGTTTTGGAGAACATTAATTCAATGGGTTGCCATAAGTTGGAACTGACCTGATGACACTTCACACACAGAGAGAGAGAGAGAGAGAGAGAGAGAGAGAGAGAGAGAGAGAGAGAGAGAGAGAGAGAAAAGTTTATTGCAACATACTCTGGAGAAGAGGCATGGATTGATTGTACATTGATTTTATGTAACTAAATGCACTATTGGACATGTTTAGTCTCTTGATAGTGGGAAGCACTGGTTTACAATGAGATTTTTAGTAGCCTGTGGACTGTCACATATGGTATCTGCATATCTAATTGATGTCACATAGCATTTGCAGCCTTTGTGCAGGTCAAATAGCACACTGCATGTAAAAAGGTAAAGGTAAAGGTTCCCTTGCTCGAAAGCCAGTCGAATCCGACTCTAGGGTTGCGGTGCTCATCTCCATTTCAAAGCCGAAGAGCCAGCGCTGTCCGAAGACGTTTCCGTGGTCATGTGGCCGGCATAACTAAACACCAAGGCGCACGGAACGCTGTTGCCTTCCCACCGAAGTGGTTCCTATTTATCTACTTGCAATTTCTTGCTTTCGAACTGCTAGGTTGGCAGGAGCTGGAACTAGAGATGGGAGCTCACTCCGTCATGCGGCACCCGGGTCTCGAACTGCTGAACTACTGACCTTCCACAGCCTGCAGTTCAGCGTCTTAACCACTTGAGCCACCGCAGCTCCTCACTGCATGGAAATTATACCAATTGAAATTATTTTCTGTGTCGGTTTTGGCTCACCTATACAGAGTTATTCTAGAAACTTTCTAGCAAAGAGCATTGGGGGGTTTCCCCCTCCCCAGTAAATTAGTCCTGGAAAGAAGGCTTTCTTTTTGGTTATAGAATGATTATTGTTATATTGTTGAACACTGGAATATTACGACGTTAGCACCTGTACTGACTGCAAGTTTAGGAGAGCAAGCCTTTAGCAGGCGTACTCTGGAGTGAAATCCATTTTATTCAATGAGGCTGACTCCCAGGAAAGCATTCTACATGCTAATCTGGGGGGAATCCCATTGAATTCAGTTGAATTTATTTCTGACTAAACATGCATGGACTCATAATGTAAGGCTGTTAAAGAGTAAGATGCACTTACCTAGGAAGAAACTGCATATGACTGCAGTGGGAATTTATCCAAACTAACATAAAAAGGTACAGGCCTAACTGAGATGTTAGGCTTTACATCCTGTTATTGTAGCACCAGATTTTTGTATCAACATTTCAAGTATGTTAATAAACAAAAAAGTAATTTAAACAATGTGGCAGATATTGACGACATACCTTTCATTTATTATACAGAGCTTGATGCTTCCTATTAAGAGTTTGCTTTGTGATTAGGGGTTTTTTCTCATCAACACCAGTGTCTCCTTAGATCTTAAATACTGTAGATTACTTTTGGTTAGATAAATAGGATAACACATGTTTAAACTGCAAATAGGAAAAAAGAATGTTTCAAACGTACAAATGATACATAGTCAAGTGTATTCTTGGAGCCCAGAGAGAGCTCATTCAAGATTATTACAAGTAGAGATACTAACAGGACTGGAGAAAAATGTCCTGCCGCTTTAGTGGAAGCTTTATGTTGTGTTTGACCAGGTGATGTTATTGGAAAAACTGAGCTGTCCATTTCCACACATTATGCCTTTATTGAAGGGGCGGGACATTCCTACTGTTTGCAACCTTAATTACAAGTATATAGTAATACAGAAGAGAATATGAATCAACTTCAGTAGTCATCAGGAGTATAAGAGAGTAAATTTCTCCATCCGTATGAATGAGTGAATACCCTTGATTTTGGGCAGAAAGCAGCAAGTGACCAACATATGTGATTCAATGCTGATGTAATTGAATTGAGTAGCTGTACTGTGTGTAAATGTTTCCCATTGAATGAGTTTGTTGTACAAATATAACTCTCCATGAACCAAGGTGGCAAAACTGATCTCTGTTTTTGGAGTTGTATAGAATTCCAGTGTAAATTCTTGTCAAACTGCAAATTGCTTCCCATTCGCTCTGATTAGCATGACTTTCTCTTGCTTTATGATTTTATCTTTTATTGCCACAGCAAGTGGTTATGTTAATTTTAATGGGATAAATGGTAAAGTGCTGGAGAACACATTACAATCAGTGAACAATAAACGCCTTGCACCGTAGGCAAGACTTTAACTTGTTGCAATCATCCTCTTTCATTTGGCTAAATTATTAAGGAGACTATAATATCTCACCATTTTAATTATTTCTCAGAGAGATGAAAGGAGGGAAGTGTCCGAGCTGACAACTGGGAGTCAGGCTGGCAGTTCAGTAGGCTTGGGTAGGGCTGTCTACATTGACTGTGAATGACCAGTCTAGAGACAAGACCATGTTGGCTCCTTTACAGTGGACTTAGAAGGGTGTAACTCTGATTAGGATTGTACTGTAAGGTACCTGATCATGCTGTTTCAATACACTGCAGCAGTGGCATTTGCAGAGAAGTAGAAACCAAGCCAGCAGTTACTTCTGCCTGCAAGCAATACTAGTAGCATAGGAAGTAAAGCACTTGGATTTGCTACAATGGGGAGTTTGTAGATCAGACTCTTCAAATTGTTATTGTTGAATTAAATACATATTTGCATTCCCCAAACCTTAGTAAATTCCTTTGGCTTTCTCACAGTGCATAAGCCTTCAACTGGCTGGAGAACTATAACGTTATTCTTGTTTTGTTTGGAAGAATTCTTGTTGTTAACATATTTCCATATTAAGCCATGCTCTATTTGAAGTGACTTACCAAATGAACTTTATTTTTTACCTTTGCCATTCTGAGAGATGTTTAGATGAGTTTTGTAAACCATCAGCTGTTTACTGTGTTGCTATCCCTAACTCCTGACCAAATGCTATGTAATCTTCTGGCTCCTTAGGTCTGTTAAAACTTTCTTAATGTTTAAGGGAGCATCTAGGCTGATGTGCAAATTGGTTCCCTTTCATCAATAGCTGATTTGGAGCCAAGTAATCTTCTGGTTTTGCTGAACTGTTAATGCTTTTGTAAGAGCATATTCATAAATCCAACCCTTTGCTATTTTTGCTAAAAAAAAAATCAAGTGGCTGCCCAGTGAGACCTAGGTTATTCTTTGAATGTTGAATATACTCCATCCATATTTAAAACATGATCAGCTTTGCATTTACAGTGATCAGTTTTGAATGTATTGATTCATAATGTCTTAATTTTGCAAAATATGTCTTCAGAATAAATTGTATATTGCAGGTTATATACCCAAAAATAGTCTTAACTATGTCTTTAATGACTTTTTAATACATACTGTATGCTTTATATTGTGGTCTTTAAGTGGATTTCAATATAGACATTTCAATTTAACTTAGTTTTTTAGAGATATACCTTCATTTTGAAAACACAGGATATAGATCTGTCTCAACTCAAAAGAGAAAAAATTCAACGGCCCGGGTCACACGGGCAGGAAACTGTGGGGGGAAGCGTGGCAGTTTGCCCCGGGGCAAACTAACGCGTGGTAAAGAGATCAGACCTCCCGTTGAGGTACCGTGGAGGTTCCGTGGGAAGGGAGAGGTGCTGATCGCAAGACAATCCCGCACGCAAAAAAGAAGCGCGCGGTGCGGCAAACTGGATGGGTTTTTTTGTGTACACCACAACTGCGCATGCTCTGTTGGGTGCTTGTGCGCATCCATGGAGACGTGGGGGAAAAAAACCCCTTTTTTGCAAGGGGACATGGGCGGGCGCCGGATGCCTCCAGAAACGCGATCAGACGCCTGCCCTTGCCCCGCAGTTTCCGGAAACTAGTACCTCCGAGGTACTAGTTTTTTGCTGCGTGTTTTTGGCGGGAAGCCTCAGTTGAGCCACGGAAGTGCTACGCTTCCCAGATGTGCCGGTAAGATCGCGCCCGGAAACTCCGCCTGTCTTCCGTCGCTCTAGCGTGGCTAATGCTCCATGTGACCGCAGCCAACATTTGTCAGAGAAGCGTGGCAGTTTGCCCCGGGGCAAACTAACGCGTGGTAAAGAGATCAGACCTCCCGTTGAGGTACCGTGGAGGTTCCGTGGGAAGGGAGAGGTGCTGATCGCAAGACAATCCCGCACGCAAAAAAGAAGCGCGCGGTGCGGCAAACTGGATGGGTTTTTTTGTGTACACCACAACTGCGCATGCTCTGTTGGGTGCTTGTGCGCATCCATGGAGACGTGGGGGAAAAACCCCTTTTTTGCAAGGGGACATGGGCGGGCGCCGGATGCCTCCAGAAACGCGATCAGACGCCTGCCCTTGCCCCGCAGTTTCCGGAAACTAGTACCTCCGAGGTACTAGTTTTTTGCTGCGTGTTTTTGGCGGGAAGCCTCAGTTGAGCCACGGAAGTGCTACGCTTCCCAGATGTGCCGGTGAGATCGCGCCCGGAAACTCCGCCTGTCTTCCGTCGCTCTAGCGTGGCTAATGCTCCGTGTGACCGCAGCCAACATTTGTCAGAGAAAAGTCTTCTGTAGACTTTAAACAGACATCTAAAACATAGGCCTTACAAAGTGAAAGGTGCTTATGCTTAGACTGTGGCCGGTCTAGGTCAGTGCTTTATCTCTGTATACTTCAGTAGTTTGAATGTGACATGTGGATGGTGCCCTTAAGAGAATGACCTTCATTGATCTTGAATATTGCCATGGAATTTATGGGATGAGGCAGGCTGTGAATCATGTTAGGGTTAGGCCCAAACTGTGGCTTTTATACATTACAGTATGTGCATTTTTCATTCTTGTGGGGACAGGGGAGGAGAGGACTCAGTGTAGATACTGGACTGTTGATGTGGTGTGTTCTTAGCTATTTGTCCATGTTGGGAGATGGTTTTCTCCAGATGGCAGATGAAAGGGTGAATACTTTGTACGGGTAACTTTATGCAACACATATTGAAGCAGTCAAGTCTCGAGTTAATTGAAATATGGATGGCTGATAGAAGGGCACACAAGATTCTTCACAAGTGGAGTAGGTAGGAAGTGCTTTTCTGTGATCCAGGAGCATATCAAGGATATGTGCCTGTGTAAAAAGGAGGTTGAACTCATATTTGATGGGACCTGAAAGCTTCTAAACCAGCATTATGGCCCCTTATTTCAGTATTTGTCAAGGCTCCTTTAATAAACACAAATGCATTGTGTAAATGTTATCCATCATGACTATGCTTAAACAGAATTTTCAGGAATAACTTTTTAATGGTTGATGTGCTAATTAAGCCATGTCAGGAAGCGGCTTTAAATTTAGCCAGCCATCACCATCCACTGGCCATTTTCCACACTGAACTTTATGCTGCAGTTGTTTAAAATGGACTGAGTGTAATGAGGGTGAAACAATAATCACAGGAAGCATTCTTAATGGTGGATTGCTTGATTTCATCTATTACTCTTTCTTCCCAACTGCCACTCAGTATTGCTTATTGCACTGAGGGCTAACAACAGCCTCTGTTATGACAGTTGTGTACAGGCCAGTGGCATGTGCACAGTTACATGAGAGTTCACTCTTTGCCTGCAACTCCAGCTATATAATAACAATGTGTATTTTCTTATAGTATGAGCTGCCTTGAGTACAAGGAAATATGGGGTACAAATTCTTGTAAAAGTAAATCCTTGAGAGACCTCACTTAGAGTTATGTGCAGAAAGTCACTCTGTACCAGGGAGAACTGGTACTCAAGCAGTAGGGCTTCTGAAAGTAGAGCAGTTTGTAAGCAACTATATTAGATAGTTTCAGAGGATAGCAGTGTTGGCCTGCAGTAGAACAGCTAGATTAAAGTCCAGTAATACCTGAGAGACCAACAAGATTTTCAGAGTATAAATTTTCGAGAGTCAAAACTCTCTTCATCAGATACCTTTGGGAGCTTTGTCTCTTGAAAGCTTATATCCCAAAAACCTTGCTGGTTTGTTGTCCGAGTCCCCAAGCATTCGAAATAAATCCACGGTTGATGAACAAAGTCGAATTTATTATGAAGCAGTGGTTATATCAGGAACAAAAGCATTGTTAGTAATGACTACAAGTCTCATAGGCACACATAATAAAGGAACTTGAACCCGGGTAGAACCAATGAGCCAATTTCCTGCTGGCGGGATGGAAGAGAAAACGAGCACCAAAATCCTTGGGAACGCAACGGTTCTAAACCATAAACATAAGTTTAGTTCCCAGGCAGAGGATACATGATAAGCGAAGCTATGCCATAACACCTCCCTACCACCAGCTGGTCGACCTTGAGCAGTTACGCCATTGTAGCAAGAGAAGACAGTAAACACCTACTGAGGAAGAGCGAGTGGGGGATGGACAGAGCATGGGGCAATATACACAGAGTAGCACATCATCTTATGGCAGCTTGCTGACATTTGTAAGGTGCCACTGAACTCGAATCCAAGTGTATCAGATGTTCATTTTAAGCAGTTGTGGGGGGACATAACAATATTTTTTACTTTATTTTGTTTGACTTATATCCTACCCTCCCCACATGGCAGGCTCAGGGTGGGTTACATCAAATTTGGTAAAAATACAATATACACACAAAAAATTTGTAAATATATTTATTGGTTTTTTATAAGTTCATATCTTACACATATACAAGATCATCAAAGAAATTACATATATATCAACGCCTTTTACCACACTTCTTTTTCTAAAAACACAGAAAAAACATATCCAACATATCTTCTATAGCTGATTTTCCCTCTTCCCTATCTCCATATCTAATCTGTATTGACTGGCAATTCATAGTTCTATAACCTTTTGTGGTTCTTAACTGCCTATTCTGAACTTTCCCTAGCGTTGTATCTATAACACTTTCAGATTTGACTGATCTATATCTCTTCTCCCATGTCTTGTCATATCTGTGCATTTGATATAAGGGTTTAAATTTATATAAGGCTTTAATATCTTGTTTATATTTTATTTTGGACCTTTATTGCTACTTCTTTCTTTAGGCATAAATTCCCCATTGCTATTTCATTTATAACAAGACCCCAGCTATCTTAATTTAACCTGAACTTAACCTTAATTCATCAAGCTCCTTACCAAGGGTAACATCAAGCCTACTTACTTCTCAACAGTACTTTCTAACTGGTGTCACCACCTATCTTAATTTATATCTCTTGTTCCCCTCTTGTTTACAACATCAAGAGATTAATAAAGTTGACAAAGAGCGCAAGGCAAAAGTATTTCAGACATACATTATATACTTATAAACGAATAGATTGCTGATACACTGTATTCACCTACTAACCCTGAACCTTTCCCCTCTCACCCGCATAATCAAATTTCACTATTTCATTAGCATTTCCATACTTAGCAATTTATTATTCAGTATTAATTATAATTAGATTCATTCTTTTTTTAAAATTCATTTAATAAAAACTTTATGATACTTTTTACCCAATCACTCATAACCTTATAATCACTTTGGCTAATAAAGTTTAATTACCCCTCTATCTCGCATTACTTCTACATTTTAGCCCACATAATCAAATATATTTAAACAATTAATCCATCCTCCTTATTCTTTTAATTTAAACTACACACCACTAAATATCCCCATCAAGTACAGAAATTCTTTAAACATGATACATCATAGATCCATAAATTCCAGGTCAATTTTCCAACTTATATCAATAGCAAAATAAACACAATATTCCCTTTTTCACATATCTTAATTTTCCTCCTAAACCTTTGCAGTTTCTCTTTCTGTTTCACCATCTCCACATGCCTGCGTTCCTTGAAAACACCTTGTCCTTCATCTCTCTTTCTTTTGTCTTTCAATCCTTCCCTTTTCCAAGTTCCAATGCCACTCTTAAACTTCCATGCATGTCGCTTCTTTCTTTTAATCTTTTTATTCCTTTCTTGTCCTTTTTTTTTTTAACAGTCCCACGTCAAGACTAGACAGCTTTCTCCTGGGTTCTGTTGCTTCTCTTGACACACCTCTCAAGTTCACAGCATAACCCCAGTTGCCTTCAGAACGAAACACCTTTCTCTTAAGATCTACTGTTTCATTTAACAATGCTCTCTGATCCACGCAGTCACCCAAATTGCCTTCCTCAACATAGTCCTTCTTTTCAATTAAATCCTCTTCATGCAACTCCTTCCCAGACATTAACCCCTGATCTCCCGTTCCTTCAGTCTCCACTTGCACATTATATTCCTTCTTTATCTCCATACACGCCTCTTTGCAGCCTCTTCTTACTGCTTCTTTTATAGCTCTAATGAACTGTTCCATATCTGTCTCTCCAGTTCCTTCCTTCTCCTCACTTCCAATGTACGCCATCTCGGTCCTTTCAAACTCCAAACACATCTGATGTAGCACATAAAGTTGTAACAATGTTATTAACCCCTTTCTTTTAACAAAAACGCAACTCCAATGTATCAACTCCAATGTATCTCTTTCCCCCGTCAAACTCTCAATCCACACATACGTCACACACTTCTCCCGGCCACTGTACTTTACCCACTTGGACGCCGATAGTTGGGGGATATTTCCACTTTTCAAACAGTTAAGTCCTTTTTTTTTCCAGTCCACAGTGCTTTCGTTCTTCCATGTTGTTTTTCCTTCAGGTCAATTAAGTAAAGTTAAAAGGAAACCGGGTGGCCGCGTCTCTGCAAAACATGTCGTCCATGTTTTGGTCCGTCGCTGGCTCCTGCTTCAGGGCGTTTTCTGGGCACCCCCCCGCCTGCCCATTGTGGGAGGGACCAAAAAAGAAAGCCCCATGCCCCAGCCTGCCTTCCAGGCTTGCTGATCGGGTACCCCCGACACTCGGGAGCCCCGATAAAGAGTCGAATGCGGTTGGGTGGCTCAGCGCTTGCCGAGACCCGCCTGACGACGCGCCATGCTGGAACCCTATCACAATATAAACAATTAACACAATTAAAACACTAGTAAAATACCACAACAACCTTCATCCAGTGCCGTTGTCATTGACATTAAAACCTCACAGATGCTGGCTTTTTTCTGGCAAAATTTGAAAGCCAACTATGCTAGCAGCCATTTGCCATCTCTGCCCTTCCTGCTTTGTGTACTTCTTACCACAGTCACTTATAGTTTTACTAAGTGAAGTTTGCATTAGATAGGGGAAAAGGTGATTTGGATAGTGTACAAAATGCAGATATTGAAAAAAACCTGGATTATTAATTTCAGAAAGCAAGTTCAGACGGGCAGTTTGCTCCTAGATAAACAATCCTGCTGTGGCATTAGAGAAGAAAGCATGTTGTTTGTAGGCAGGCTGAACATGTAGTGTTTCTAAATATTTATTTGCAGCTTGAAACCAGGTAGCTTCTAGAGGGCAGGGCTGAGATATCTGTTCCTTGCTGTGGGGTATCATTTTCAACCAGTGTCTCTGAAAATAGGAACACTGCAAAGAGCAAGAACGTGAAGGATGCAAAACAGGTTTTTCTGAAGTCCTATTGATTTCAATTGAGTTTAATTCTTACAGTGAGCCTGATACAATTCCTGAACTTAAAAGAAACATTTAAACCCTCTTTATCTTTCAAACAGCAGGCTGTTAAAGAGCAGTTGTTTCATGATACCAACCTGTTGTTTTTAAAGGAAGCTCAGGCTTCTGTAACCTCAATATGCAGAAACTCTGTGATAACACAGAGAGGGCCTGACTTTGACCTTACTTTATGGCTACAGTAAAGATGACTGACATTTTAAGAGGGAGACCAAACAATCCTGTGCAGGTTTGCTCGGAAGTTAACTCCCATGGCATTCAGTGGGGTTTATTCCCAGGTAAATGTGCATAGGATTCCACTGATAGCAATGTGGGAAAATGTGTTGTTTCTTATGAAATTAAAACTACATTATCTCCATATCCCACACATGCAAACTTAGCTGTTTGCCCAGATCCACCTTGAGACACTGTGAATGGTGGGAAAGATGGTTTATAAAGATTTTGATAAATAATTGAAGATCATCCTAGCAGAGGGATACTTTTGATTTGTAGATACATTGTGAAGTAGACGTGATGGCTTTCTCTAGACTTGCATTGTATGTTTCTTCTTTAATTCTTCTGCAGTAACCTGACCATCAAGAACTTAGCTCTTCTTGTCAACTTGGGAAGTCCTTAAGCTGATCTCCGTAATCATCTCTTTGTCTAGGGTTGTCAACAGCCTGCAGACAAAATGTTCTGTCTCCTTAATATAAGCTTGGTGGTGGAAAGTGCTGTCAGATCACAGTTGACTTTGGGCGACTCATTAGGGTTTTCAGGGGAAGAGACCAATAGAAGTGGTCTGCTATTGGTTGCTTCTGTGTAGCAACCTTGGGCTTCCTTGGTGGTCTCCCATCCAAGTGCTAACCAAAGTTGAATCCTGCTTAGCTTCTAACATCTGAGAAGATCCAGATGTTTGTCCAACTTCTACTGGAAAGGTTATTTGGCAACATTGGATAGTGCTAATCTCAGGAAAGTCTCCCCCACTGAACCTGACAAAAGAATTCCCAGTAAAGGAGCAAGAGGAAGCCTTCATATATGACTTCACTTCCAACAAGGGGTGTTGGAGGAGAGGTTTTGTGATAATGTAAGTAGGAACATTACTGAAAGAACAATTGCTGAAGCCCTTTGTGATAGTAACATACTTCCCATATCTTTTGCGTTGTAGTACAGTGGTCCTTGTTTGGAGGATTGTGTACACAGATCATCTGCTTTTCCATTTGGGAGCAATATCAGGCAATTATACTAACAATTAGATGGACCAAGTATTC
The DNA here is from genome assembly GCF_001447785.1 of Gekko japonicus. Lineage (NCBI taxonomy): Eukaryota > Metazoa > Chordata > Lepidosauria > Squamata > Gekkonidae > Gekko > Gekko japonicus. Next base: position 194,558 of record NW_015174284.1, on the reverse strand, counting down.
CTAAGTATGGCAGTTGTATTTTGCATTTTGCTGTATAAGCAGCACTGGATAAGATTTTAGCAGAGTTTTTTTCCTGTTATTTGTTATGGCCTCTATAAAGATATACCCTGGGACCAATTCTAAAAGTCTACTAAAAATAAATCTTATTTTATACAATGGAACTTACACCCAAGAAAGCGTTCTTAGGATTGTAACTCCAATCCAGCAAGACAGGTGGTGCACAAAAATAGGCTTCTTCATTTGAAACACCTTTCCAAATTGGGGCACATCTGTGCAGTTTCTGTGCTATGTGGTGTACCACTGAAGAGATGGTTGGCACTGTCAAGTTGCAAGGGAGACCATAAAACTGTTAACAACTTCTGAAATAGATTCAGGTAATTGTATCAGGTGGGTATCTGAAGAAGTGTGCACGCACATGAAAGCTTATACCCAGAATAAAACTTTGTTGGTCTTAAAGGTGCCACTAGACTTGAACTTTGTTCTCCAACTTCTGAAATAGTGTTTTTCAATGTGACACACCTTGAATGCTTCCTTTTTAACCAGTGTTAGGTGAATGCTTTTACTCAGGTGAGGGCTTAATAACAAAACTAGTAAATTCTGCAGAGATGCAGTGATTCACATGTTAGAGTTCACCCACAGTGACCGGGATTGATAGATCAAGTAGAATTCCTGGAAATAAATGTGTGTTTTGTATTTTCAGGCATTGCTTTGTAGTTTAACTTTTTAATTGTGAGTAGCCTTGAATACTTTCATTAAAAGATAACTAATAAGGGTTGTTATATCTGAACTCCAAATTTAGACTTGCTGATCTGGGAAATGTATATAGCAGAGAGAAGACTCAGGCATGTACTGATTGGGCTATTTTGCCAGCACACAGGAACATGGGCTGACTGCAAAATAGAGTACTTAAAAGAGAAAGAGAGAGAGCGAGAGAGCAGTTATCTCATCCGCTTAGGTATATGGCTGTTCTAATTGTAGTTTGAAGAACTCATCTCTGTAGCCTTCTCCTCCTTCTCCTGAGCTGGCATATGACCCATTTGTGACCAGGCTTCATCATCCTGAGCACAACACAATAAAATATATGTGTGTAATGTATCTAAGGCTATTAGTTGTAAACCTAAACAAGCCAAAGAATGCCTGTTTAGCAGCAAGTTTCACACATTGACTTTCTGAAGGGAAAAAAGCAAAATAAAGCTCAGTAAGCTTTTAAGTAAGGTCCTAAACACACTGTGGGAAACCAGTACATCATCACTTAAAATTTACATAATTGGCATAAGCCCTGTAAGACACCTAGCCAGGGGCAGCTACCAGGGGCCTAGAAGCCAAAGTGCATCCCTGTGTATCCCCATGATGCCCCCCAGAAACTGGCATTTAAAAATGTACTGCCTTCCAAATGTGTAGGTTACTTGAAAGCATGAAACTACCTTATACTGTAGAACTAAGTCTGAATTCAGCGATGCCTTTAAGACCAACAAAGTTTAATTCTGGATATAAGCTTGTATCCAGAATAAAACTTTGGTGGTCTTAAAGGTGCCACTGGACTCAAACTTTGTTCCATTGCTTGAGACCAACACAGCTGCCTACTTGAATCTACTTTATACTGTGTCAGACATTGGTCTTTCAAGGTCAGTATTGTCTACTCTAAATAGCATTGGCTCCCTAGGGTCTCAGAAGAAGGCCTTTTACAAAATTTACCACTGTATCCTTTTTACTGGAGACTCCAGGGACTGAACCTGGGACCTTCCGCGTGCAAAGCAGATGCTGTACCACTGAGCCATAGTCCCTTCCCTTTAGCTAGGTCCCATTCAGCCATCATGGCTAATAGCAATTGATGAACTTATCTACCATGAATGTATCTAATCCCCTTTTAATATCAGCTAAGCTATCAGGCATCACCACAGTGACACAAATTACAGTAAAAGCTTTGTTACCCAGCACTGGAGGTTACCAGTTAATCATGTGTTATGGATACTCAGGCTTATTGCTCTTTCCCAGCCCCTACCTAGAGGAATCCTTTGGTGACAGCACCAGCGCCAGGAGGGACCCTTCCCCCTACAGAGCAGGGAGACAAGTGGGTCAGCTGCAGGATGAAGGGGAAGGAAGTACCAGAGGATGATGTTGGCTGGTGCTGTCAGAAGTCCAGCACCAGTTGGAGGCATCAAGCTGGCTGGCTGGCATGGGGCACTCAAGGGTGCAGGGTATGGTGGTTGACGAGGAGGAGCTTACCTTGTGGGTACAGTTCTGAGCATTCTGGATAATGCTAGATAACAAAGCTTTTATTTTGGTTATATACACATTGTCTGGAGAAGTACTGTTCAGAGGACTTGTCCTGTTTCAGGTACACAAGCCATTGCTATTTCTGAATATTTGGGGGGGCAATGACAGGGGAAAGTGGTGGAGGGCTTAATATTAAGATCTATTTGTTAATGTGTATTATTGATTCTTCATTGTAGTGCTTAATTAAGAATTCAGTAAAACCACCTTTGCAGTTTATTTAATGAAAGCTCTTTGCATCTCTGCACTAAAGACTGCCCATTTACTGTCAGATACTTACAGTTTTATTTGACTTTTGCAGACCAGCTTTGTGAAAGGGACAGATGAATGGACTGCATCAGTGCTGAGGCAGGAGGTATGGGGTTAGGTAGGTGAATCAGTTGTTCAGGCAGCAGGAGAAGGAGCAATCT